>NW_005370683.1:3021927-3092512 GCF_000412655.1 Myotis brandtii
ATTGGGCCTGCCCTCTGCCACCCGGGAGCAGGCCTAAGCCGGCAGGTCGTTATCTCCCGAGGGGTCCCAGACTGCGAGAGGGCACAGGCCGGGCTGGGGGACTCCTCCTCCCCCACCCCCCGAGTGCACAAATTTTTGTGCACCGGGCCTCTAGTATTAAATAAATGCCTATAATAAGGCTCTCAGTAGTTGCTGTAGGTGAACTAAGGATTTGCCTAAAACAAAGAGGAAATGAGCAGTAATAGTGTTCGCAGTGTGCCTTGGGTAAAAACATATCAGCTGCTCAGGAGGAACAAACATTTCCTGATGATAGATCCGTGAACAATAAGAGGGACACTGCATCTTCAGCAACATTCTTCCAAAAGTAGGAGGGCACCATTTGTTTAATACAAGGTGCTGACAGTGCCAAAATGGTTACGAAAAGGTGTGTTGTTTTCTTAGAAAAAAAGGTAAAATTGGCAATTTGGGATCTATAATAGAAGAAGGAATTTGTATCTTATTGCAAAGATATTTGGGAATCTCTGCTAGTATATTTAGGCTATTTAGAAAGCTGATTCCATCTGCATCAAGTATTTGCAGTAAGCTAATAAAATATTTACATGCTTCTAAGTATGAGATAATTAGGGATTCAACAAAGACAGTAGCTGTGGATTTAGGTATAAAGAAAATTCATCACCCTAGCCGATTTGGCTCAGTGGATAGAGCGTTGGTTGGCCTGCGGACTGAAGGGTCCTGGGTTCTATTCAGGTCAAGGGCACGTACCTCAGTTGCAGGCTCCTCCCCAGTCCAGGCCCTGGTGGGGGTGCATGCAGGACTCACATTCATATTTCTCTGTTTTTCCCTCTCTCTGCCACTCTCTCTAAAAATCAATGGAAAAATATCCTCGGGTGAGGATAAAACAAAAAAAAAGAAAATTCATCTATGAGAAAGTTTGTATAAAAAGAAATAGCACGATCTAGTAATAGGCTTCCTGTTGAGAGCATTTCAAAATAACTACTATGAAATCATTCCTGTGTTCTTTTTTTATTGTTAATGATAATTCATTTTTGATATTTTGGTGTCATTCTTTAATCAATCCTTTGAATGTTGACTTTATGGAGGAGATTAGAGTAGGCTCTTAAAATTAAGAGTAAGATATGATCTCATCTTCAACTTTTGGTATCTTATTCTATGATCCTTTCCTCATTTCTTTCTGCCCATGCTATCCTTGGTTAGCCTCATCTTCATATTTCATGTTGTTGGTCTTGGACCCAACCCACTTATGATCTTAAGCAGGTTTTTTCCTGTTATGTTACTCCTCTGCAGTGGTGGCTGATCAGGCAGCCGTACTTGAAGGCGGGTTAGGAAAGAGGTTAGGGTCACCAGCAAGTGCTTAGAGTTCCTGTTCTCATCACTACCACTTCTGGGTCCTTCTCTTGTTCCTCCTGGGCACAGAGGTGCTTGCTGGTAGTAATTCCTCCCTGCCCACCTTTCCTTAGAACCTGTGCGTGCTGCTGCTTCCTACAAACGGCAGAATGAAGGAAAGCCAGCAAGAGGTGAGTTTTGAGCTAGATTTTTATTTGGGGTTGTGAAAGGGTGGGGGCTTGAATTGATTGAGGTCATAGAAGGGAAAGTGTGTAACTGCTCCAGTAGTCTACTGTTGGAACCAGAGTTGAACAGTAGACTCAGATAATAGGGGATACAGGGGTGAGGTGCCTGGACCAGCCATTCCTGGTCCGCAATAGTTACCTCATAGAAGGTTGAGATCTATAGACTAGACAAGTCATTGACAGGTACAACAGTAGGTCCACGGGATTTCTTTTTACCTTTCCTGTGCCTTTTCTGCTACCTTCTATGTCATTCTTTTCTTTATCTTTTGCTTCTTGCCTGTCCGTCCCTTTCATGCACTTGGTATATATGAATACATGTGGCTATATGCCAGGCCACCTGCCCTACCCTTCAGTGTTCCTTTGCTGCTGCACACTGACATTAATTGATACCTGCTTAAATTAGCCCTTCTGCAGCTACCATCAAGATAGATTGTAAGACTATGCTTGGGCACCATACTTGGCATAGCCATAGTGCTGATGTCTTGTTTGTAAAGGAAATGCTAGGTAAGAAATTAACAAGTGCTTGTGAAAGTTTTTTCTGTGTCTAGCTGCTGTGTGCCAGAATTGAACCTACAATTATGCCTTTAATGTGCTGTGCTTGTTGGTTCAGCTCCTCATTTCCTTTCAAGGAATAGATTATCTGAATAGGATGGGGAGTTCGTTGCAGTCTCAGAGTAAAAAACCAAATGATCTTTTCACCAAATTTTTGAGTGCCTACTCTTTTACTTAAAGGACTCAAGCTAGGTAGGTCCTGAGTATTCAGAAATAAATAAGCTATGGTACTTGTTCCTCTAGGTGCTTTTGGTGTTGGGGCTAGGACTGACACTTTCGTAGTATCATGTGGAATTTACCATGTGCAATGGAAATACAGTAGGGAATGACTAAATAAGCCATGCTCTGAATTATTTGGAGATGTAGTGATGATTGGTATTTTATTTTTGATTTTTAAGGTCTACAAGAACTTTTAAACTTGCTTAGTGTGAAAACTTCTTAATGATACTACAAGTTAAAAGATTCTAGGGTTATGTCTTTTTTACGACTGTTGGAGCTTCAGAGTTGGAATACTGTGTCTAGAGCAGGAATGACATTTGTTGTGTCCTGTACATTTCTGGGTGTTTAGCAGCATCCCTACCCTCTGTTTACTATGTATCAGAGGCAACTCTCCCACTTGTGAAATAAAAAGTATCTTCACACATTGCCAAATGTCCCTAGAGAGGTGAGGTTGGGGCGAGGGGTGAGAGGGCTGAGAAGCCTTTTTGGTCTGCAGGACATTAGGAAGAGTTGGTACTCACTGCTGTCCTAAGGGCCTCAGAAGCCTGTGTGTCTCCAGGCCCTTGCTTAGCTATCTCGGCCACAGCAGGAAGAGCCTAAGAGGCTTTTTTTTTGACTGAAGCTGGCTTTGCCTCAGTTGCAAAGTTGTTTTGTCTCTGCCTCTGCTCTTGACTGCTTTCTTGGCCTTAATTCACTGTCCAGCCTTGACCAGCTTCTGTGTCACTGCAAACTTGGTGTCACTTTTTCCTCTTCTTCATAATTTCACCAGTGTTTCTAGAAGTTAAGAGCAAGGGATTTATGTTATATTTGACACATATAGACAATGTAATGAAAAATGTTTTTCTGTCAGAAACAACTCATTGTTATTTTTAAGATTATATTTAACTAAACTCATTTTGTTGTTGTTGTTGTTAAACTGGCTAAATTAATATTATTTAAATCTGTTTTCTGGCTAAAGTTTCTATAAAATTAATGGTATACATAGAGCACTGACATGGGTGTCTGAATTGACTAAAGATAAAGGTTAATGATTTTATCTCATTCAGGTTTATTATTAACCATTTACTACATATTTAGGTACTCATTTATATCTGGCGCTGGATTAGCCCTCTAAATTATAGTTTTCTAGTTTTTAATTTTATTTTTTAGGCTGTCTAAACATTTCAGGAATACCTGCTAAATTTCTTACATGCTTCTCTCTGTGAGCTATTGCTTAATTAGCTTAGTTCTCTTTGGTGGCATCTACACAATAACTCCCTTGGGTTTTTATTGTGATGTATTAAAAGTTAGATTTTAAGAACTTGGAGGAGGAAGCAATTATGATTTAAAATTTTTTATTTTTGCCTTTCTTGAGGTCTTCTCAGTGGCTCTGTGTTTGCAAACTGGCATTGGTGTGGCCTATACAGATGGCCAGATATGATGTCCACTGGTTCTGGGTTAATTAAAAATTTTGATGGTGCTCAGCCTCTTAGAAGGATCAGTATATTTAAATATTAACTGGTTTAATTTAATAATGTAGTGGACGATTTCAGTACTAAAATAAGTGTATACTCCCCTTGTTTATTCAAATACAAAATCACATTAATTGAAAACAGATGAGCTAAAAAATTTCATTATACATTTTCTTATGTAGATAAAGAGAGACCTGTTCAGTCTTTGAAAACATCAAGAGACACTTCACCCTCAAGTTCTTCAACAGTTCCTTCATCAAAGGTTTGTTATATTTATAAAATCAATTTGAAGAGGAATTACTAAGTAAACGATACGGACTGTCTAGTACAGATGCTTTTATTCTTTATTGTCATAATGGGGGTAATTTGCATTTAAAAACTTGAATCATAAGTAACCACAGCTTGAAAGTAGCTACCAGAGTGAATGAGCAGTTTTATCATAGATTTTTTTTTCACAGGTTATGCTAAAATTAGTATTTACTGCTGCCCTTGCTCATCTTAACCATAACCAGGTAGCAGTGAATGTTCAGTTGGGACATATTTGATGGACATCATGATGAAGTGGGATTTATTTCATAGATGCAAGGATGTTTCAACATCCATAAATCAATCCATGTGCTATACCACATGAACAAAATGAAGGATAAATATTATATGACCATATCAGTAGATGCAGAAAAGTCATTTGACAGAGTTCAACATCTATTCATCCATTCATGATAAAAATTCTGAACAAACTGAGTATAGAGGAAATGTACCTTGACTGTGACAAGCCCATAGCTAACATTGTACTCAGTGGTGCAAAGCTAAAAGCATTTTCTAACATCAGGAACAAGATAGGGTGCCCACCCTCACCATGTTTAGTCAGCAGAGTGCTGGAAGTCCCAGCCAGAGCAGTTATGTAAGAAAAAGAAATCAAAGGCTTCCAATGGGAAAGGAAGGAGTAAAACTGTCTCTATTTGCAGCTAGCATAACACTATAGAAAACTCTAAAGAATCTACACTAAAATTGTTAGAACTAATAAATTCAGTTAAGTTGCAGGTTACAAAATGAATATTGGAATAATAAGGTGCATTTCTATACACCAAAAGGGACTATAAGAAAATGAAATTAAGATAATCCCATTTATAATAGCATAAAAAAGAATGAAATACTTAGAAATAAATTTAACCAAGCAGATAAATGATCTGTATATTGAAAACTATAAGACATGGATGAAAGAAATTGAAGAGGTAAAAAATAAATGGAAAGACATTTTGTGCTCATGGATTGGAAGAATTAATATTGTTAAAATGTCCATGCTATCCAAACAATCTACAGATTCAATGCAATTGCTATCAAAATTCCAGTGTCATTTTTCACAGAAATACGACAAGCAATCCTAACATTTATATGGAGCTAAAAAAGACCCCAAGTACCCAAAGTGATCTTGAGAAAAAAGAACAAGGCTGGCGGCATCACAGTTACTGACTTTAAACTATATTACAAAATTATAATGAAACAGTATGGTATTAGCATAAAAACTGACAGATCTATTAATGGAGCAGAATAGAGACTCAAAAATAAACCCATGCATATATGGTCAATTAATTTATAACAAGGAACGAAGACTATACAATGGGGAGAGAACCGTCTCTTCCATAAAGTCTGTTGGGAAAACTGGGTAGCCACATACAAAAGAACAAATTGTATCCCTATTTTACACTATAAGTGAAAATCCACTGGAAGTGGATTAAAGACTTGAAACCTTAGAAGTCCTAGAAGAAAACTTAGGGGATAAGCTTGACATTGGTCTTAGCAGTGATTTTTAAAATTTGACACCAAAAGCAAGGGGGAAAAAAAAGGCAAAAAATAAACTAATGGGACTACATCAAATTAACGTTTCTGTACATAAAAGAAAAACCATCAACAAAATGAAAAGGCAACTTACAGAATGGGAGAAAATATTTTCAAATCAAATATCTGATAGGGATTAATACCCAAAATATATAAAGGACTTATATAACTCAATAGGAGAAAAACAAAAATTCTATTAAAAAATGTTCAGAGAAACTGAGTAGACATTTTTCTAAAGAAGGTATATAAGTGACCAACTGGTACATGAAAAGGTTGCCAACATCACTAATCACTAAGGAAATGTAAATCAAAACTACAATGAGAGGTCACCTCAAACCTGTTAGAATGGCTGTCATTAAAAAAGATAAGAGGTAAGTGTTGAGGAAGGTGTGTAGATAAGGGAACCTTTGTACGTATACTGTTGGAGGGAATGTAAATTGGTGTAGCCATTATGGAAAACAGTATGGAGGCTCCTTAAAAATTAAAAAATAGAGCAACCATGTGATCCAGCTATCCCATGTCTGGGTATATACCCAAAGGAAATGAAAATAGAATCTTGAAGGGATAACTGCACTCCCATGTTCATTGCAGCATTATTTACAATAGCTAAGACCTTAGTGTCCCACAGTGGATAAATGGATAAAGAAGTTGTGGTGTATGCACACAATGGGATATTATTCAGTCATGAGAAAGGGATAGCTTGCCTTTTACAACATGGATGGACCTTGAAGGCATTATGCTAGGTGAAATAGAGAAAGACAGTACTATATGATTTCACTTATACATGGAATCTAAAAATGCAGAATTTACAGAAACATTGATAAGAAAGGTAAGTGGGGGAAAAGAAGAGATGTTGGTCATAGTTCTGGGGATCTAATGTACAGCATAGTGATTATAGTTAATAATAATATATCATATACTTGAAAGTTGCTAAGAGATCTTAAATGTTCTCACCACAAAAAAGAAATAGTAATTATGTGAGGTGACGCAGGTGTTCAAGTAACACTATGGTTGTAATTATCTTACAATTTTAAAATGTAGTTATATATCTCCATTTTATAGAAAAGGCTCAGAAGTTAATTTTCTCAAGGACATAACTACTCTTCACTACATCATTCTTCCAGTTCGTACCTTCGCAGCATCCTAAAACGTGTTGAAAAGATGATTTTTGGTTCTAATCTTCAAAACTTAAAAATATTGAGGTGTTGTTTTTTTCTATCTGTTCTCTATAGTTAGAGATTCTCTTCACCAACCTCACACTCTTTTACTGTTGTTACATCTCTTCTTTCCTCACTTCTTTTTATTTTCCTGTCTTTGGTACATTTTGATTTTCAGCAAGAGTAGGTATCACAAGAGTAGACACAGTTTATGCTGCTATTAAAGTGACAGCGCTTCTCTGTATAAAGGAAAAGAAAATGGTGTCTTTGTGACAACTTATATCTTTAGAGCTTTCCTAGAAATCAGGATTTTAGAATGCTGGGTTTTGAATAGGAAAGACTGATTCAGTGGTTCTCAACCTTCCTAATGCCACGATCCTCATGTTGTGGTGACCCCCCAACCATAAAATTATTTTCGTTGCTACTTCATAACTGTAATTTTGCTATGTTATGAATCGTAATGTAGATATCTGATATGCAGGATGTATTTTTAGGGGTCGCGACCCACAGGTTGAGAACCGCTGGATTAGATTTTCTTTTTCTGTCTTGCCTTGTTAAGGTGCATTACCCACCTGAAAGACCAGCTTATTTTTCTTGTCAGGTAGAAGTTAAAGAGGAGCAAATAGTACTTGCCCATCCAGATCACTGTGGATATTTAAATTATTATACATGAAATACTCATTTACCTTGAACTATGATGCCATGAAAAAACAAGTTACAACATAAAATTTTGTGGCACATGTTAAAATATATTTAGTGGGAAACGATAATGGATTTTAGATATTTTTGTCTGACAGTTTATGTAGATTGTTTGCATTTTTGTCTTAAGGTGGAATCAGAATTTCAGATTTTAGATCTAGAATCATTTTATGTATTTGGAAAGTGCACCTTCCTTTGTCTTTTGCCCAGAGTTACATGGTAGCTCTGGCGAGCTCTGTTACCTAGATTTCCTGATTTGGTTGGAGGATTTTTTCTTTTCAATAGTATGGTTGCTCTCATGTAGGAGGTCAAAGGCCTTTTTTTCAGAATTTGTTTTCTGCTTTTAGAAGTTAGTTTCAAATGAGAGTTTTTTAAATGGACAGATTTAATGAGAGATGAGTAGAGGATTGAGTTATAGAAGATTTTGCTTCCTTTATTACTAGAGATAACTTACAATGTTTGTTTCGTTTTTGCTCTATAAAACAGATACCCTAAAAAGTGAGGTGTAATTTTCTTCTTTGATACATTTGTGTTCTGTCCTCTTAATTTTAAAAAAACGTTTAAATTCTATTACTAAGTAATAATAAAGGAATTACTTATACATTTTAACTTTATGTATGGGTAGGTCTTTGGACTTAGATATTTAGGCTTCTTCAATAACCGTGGAATCCCGCCACATATCTTCCAATAAACATGACGGATGGCAAACCAGTGAGTTGGTGAATTGAATAAGCTATGGAAGGAGGTCAAGGGCCTTGTTGTACTGGAAGACCTAGTTTTAAATTCCAGCTCAGGATTTACTAGTAACTGGCAAATGTGTTTTTGTTTTTTTTTTGACATTCAGTTTCTTGGTTTATAAATTGGGGTAATACAGTCTACCCTAGCCATCTTCATGGAATACCATTTAATTAAAATACTTTTTTTTTTTGGTTTACATATACAAGTACTTTATAAGTGGTAGTGTACTATAACATAGGGATTACTGGCCCTATGATCCAGAGGAAATATATTTGGAACCAATGATGTGACTTTAGAGAAGAGGTGGGGATAAGATTAGGGGTGAAGGGCCTAATTGATGAAAATGTATGCTAATAAAATAGAATGGAATCAGTTACCATAAGGGCCTAAGGAAAGAATTGTTCTAATTTTTGCCTTACAATTTTTGCATCTTATTCTATAACATAGGTCTGTAAAAAGTATTAGGAGAATCATATGTAATCCAGGAAAAACATTTTATTTTCTTCATTTTTATATTGAGCACATGGAGTGATCAATCTTCAAATATATTTTAGTTATTATAACAGATTTATAACAATGAATATGGAAAAGAAAGAAAAACTAGACTCCTAAGCATTATGCTAGATGCTTTCAGGTCTGTTACCTCTCTTGATTCTCACAACTACTTTGTAAAACAGTGAATATTGTTAATTTTTTAAAAAATGTCAAATTATAGTTAACACTAATAGCCTGGTGCACGAAATTCGTGCACATTAAAAGGGAATTAATTGCCCTAACTGGTTTGGCTCAGTGGATAGAGCATCGGCCTGCGGACTCAAGGGTCCCAGGTTCGATTCCGATCAAGGGCATGCACCTTGGTTTCGGGTACATCCCCAGTGGGGAGTGTGCAGGAGGCAGCTGATTGATGTTTCTATCTTTCCCTTTCCCTTCCTTTCTCTCTAAAATAAATAAAAACAACAGCAACAAAAAGAATCTCTTTAAAAAATGAACTTTAAGTTTATTGATTTTGTGTAAAGAGTAAGATTTATATAACTTATTACAAATTATAAAAATAGCATATCTGGACTTTTCTGTTGCACTAATTAGAAATTTACTGTGATGAGATTTGGCATTATTTTATTTCATTGAATATAATTATAAATAGTTGAAATCCATATGATGTCTTAATATGTTCTAAATACTGTTAGTATATTAGTTCATTGTCAGTGTCTTTTGTTCCTTTGATGAATTTCTGAAGTTTTATGTAAATGGAATTAAAAGGCTAGTCTATATGTCCCAAATGAATTGCTACTTGAATTCAATGTTGAATATTTTTGAAAAAGCAAATGAAGAATGTACTTATTCTCTAGATGTATTTGAAGGCTTCTATGATTTTTAAGTGTAAGTGGGGTGTACTTCTTGATGTATTTGAAGTTTAAAAGCCCTCGAGAATTGTAACAGAACTGTTCTTTTATTTTTATTAGGTGTTAGACAAACCCAGTAAGCTAACTCAAAAGGAACTTGCTGAGGCTGCAAGCAAGTGGGCTGCTGAGAAGCTAGAGAAGACAGATGAAAGTAACTTACCTGAAATTTCTGAGTATGAGGTAAGGCATCATTTCTCCTTTATGTTTCCCATCTGAGAGTTTTAGTCTAGATTTTAAATTATGGACAGAAAATATTTGATTCTAGTATTTTAAAATATATTTTGGGAAACTATTCTTATGTATTATTAAAATTTATCACATACGGTAATAGTATGAATATGAATGACTGAATTTAACAACTATACTGTCAACGTCTCCAATAGTTTAGAAGTGTAAGAATAATATAAATATGGAATAAAATGAAAATGTACTATCTATACTTCGCTGTTAAAAGTATCTCTAGAAATCATGCTAAGCCACTAGTGATAAAACAGTGAATTCAGAACAGAAATCTAATTAGACCTTGGGTCTTGGGCTATATTTATGTTGTATATCAGTGATGGCGAACCTATGACACACGTGTCAGAGGTGACACGCGAACTCATTTTTTTGGTTGATTTTTCTTTGTTAAATGGCATTTAAATATATAAAATAAATATCAAAAATATAAATCTTTGTTTTACTATGGTTGCAAATATCAAAAAATTTCTATATGTGACATGGCACCAGAGTTAAGTTAGGGTTTTTCAAAATGCTGACACGCCGAGCTTAAAAGGTTTGCCATCACTGTTGTATATTCTAGTTTATGCAAATTAATCTCATAAATATCCCAAGAAATGAAATTATGCATTGTTTGCACTACCTATGACCTTTGATGAGTCTTGAGTACCAAAAGGTGAGAGCATTTTTGGATCCTTAGAATATTGTTTTGAAATGTTTGTGTTATATTTGAAAATGAACTGAAAAATTTCTCTATAGCTTATAACATCTCTAATAGGGAAATATAGATGTTTTATGGGCAAAATTAAGCATTTTAGATTCAAGATTTGGTGCTTGAGGAATTATTTTAGTAGGCAGAAAATATACAAATTTTTGTACTATGACAAATTATGTTTCTTTGGAGGAGATTTATGGCTTTTCAGTATGTTTTGGATGCCTTTCACGGAATGTTCTTTGATAAAAAGGATCAAGCATTCGAATTCTATATTCTATATACCTACATACATCTTCATAAACTATGAAAAGATCCTTTCCAAAATAACTAATGTACACTGCTCCAAAAAGTACAAACCTGTACAGACCCTACCTGTCCTTATGCAAATGGAGACTTTCTTTTATCTGCCATTTAGATAACAAATATTCTTAACTAGGTAAAGGTTTTCTCTTTATTGTAGCTGTAAAATAGATTTTATTTTCTCTCTGTAAAATAGATATTTATACATATTCTTGAATACATTTTTCAAAAACATCAAGCTGTCTGTCCATCTTTGGTACCTTTCCAATACTATTTAAATGCACGAACAATACAGTGATACATTTAATCGGTTAATTTTGCTTATTTCCTTTGCTAATTTAGAATAATGATTTTTATATTAGTAACAGATATAAATACTTCAAAATTGCTGTTTTAGAGAACTGATAATTTTTTTCAGGGTAAAGTAAAAAACCTCCAAACACACTACATTGTTGTTTGTTAAATACTTTATTTTCAATTAGCAAGGCTTTATTAAGATATATTTATTCTACCTTACCCATCCCCATCATTTTTTAATCTCTTAAATTAGAAAAAGAATTTCATGCCTGGTCGGCATGGCTCAGTGTTTAAGCATCGACCTATGAGTCAGGAGGTCACGGTTTGATTCCCAGTTGGGGGCTTGACTCCAGTGGGGGATGTGCAGCAGGCGGCCTATCGATCGATGATTCTCTCATCATTGATATTTTATTTCTCTCTCCCTCTTCCTTCCTCTCTGAAATCAATAAAAATATATTTAAAAAAAAAAGAATCTGATGATCTACCTTTCTCAGACTTTAAATATGCTACTTATTTTTATTATTGCTTGACTGGATCTTGATTCTGAGTAGGCAGTTACATTGGGTCTAGAAAGAAATTTTTAAAACCTTATTTTTTCTCTAAAATATGCCCATAATTTTCTAGATTTTGAATTATTGAGAAGTAAACAACCATAAAAATCTACAAGGAATGTCATAGATCAGGCATGATCTTCTGTTGAACCAAAGGCAAAGTGTGAGAGTAGAATTGAGATTACTGTAGCGTGTTTGTTGTATATCATTAATATTGACAAGCAGCATCAAGTTCGTAGCATTGTCTAAAATGTTTTTCAAGTTAGATTGATACTTTTTCATATTGGAAATAAAGCAGGTAGGAAATTTTTATTTCATACTCTATTTTTTATTTAAGTATTTTATACTCGATTTTTTGTTTAAAAGTTTAATCCCACCATATCTTATTAACATTTTGCTCAGATAGTTAACATTTGTTCTTGGGTAGTTGTTATAGAATTACTCATTTCAGTGATCCATACTCTTTGAAATACAGGGTATTTGAGAATTTTGACCTCAGATCTGTAAACTAGTATCAGGTTTGAAAGAAAAAGCTGGGAAAGAAAAAGGACTTTGATGCCTGGAAAGAGTTTGATATAGTAGTGTGTGTGTGTGTGTGTGGGTGTGTGTGGGTGTGTGCGCGCGCGTGCGCGCGCATGTGCATGCACACTTAAATTTAGCTGTGACAATATATTATTTAAATAATGGTCTGTGTACTATGTAGGTTCATTTTCATGAGTAGAGAGACATTAAATATTTAGGTTTCCAGTTTATCTTCTCTTGCTGCCACCAACATAGTTTTAAGCAATTTGGTAGGGAGACCTTATAGATGAACTCCAGTGAAATGGATGATACTTTTAGTGATAAATATTCAGGAATGTTGCAGTTCATTCCTCTGTTTCGTTTTATAATTTTACCGTTTGGCCACTAATAGAGAATTTCTCAAAGCATTTGATAAAACAATAATTCTGAAGGGACCTAATAGTCTGAAGAAGAAAAATAAAAAGATTCTACTAGCCAGTATGTTTGGGAAATACTTGATTTAAAAGAGTCAGGTTGATTTTGATAATTCAGCAATTTTCAGAGATTTTAATATGTTAACATGCGCATCCATGGGCTGTGAAAGGAGGATGAATAATGAAGTTTGCATAATTTATTAAATTAAGTAATTATGAAATTTTTTTCATAGTGCTTATTTTAGGATTAGTATTTTAAGGCACTTGTTTTCAAAACATAATACTGTACTGGCTTTCTCATAGTTTATTTAAATTCACTGCATATTAATTCTTCATCTACTTGTGTCAAAACACTGCATTAGAGACACCATCCTAGCTGCCAAGGAGTTTATAGTCAAATTATATAGAGATATAATTTACTGTCCTAACACAAACAGCCAGGAGAGTTTTACTTTTGGCTCTCAGAATGAAAAGCAAATTAGGTAAAGGCTAGAATGTACCAGTAGAACAGGTTGTTGTTGTTTTTTTGCTGTAGAAGAAAATTTAAACATTTTTATGTAGATGCAAAAATGTGATTTATGTTTTTCCACATATAAGATGTCATTTTCTACTTCAGTATCTTTGCTATTGTCCCCAGTGAAGAATGCCCATCTTTGTGGTCCTCATTTCAGATTCATTCAGTGAAATCAATAGTGTTTGAGAAAACAAGATCCAAGATCTTTCTTGATTCCACTTTCCTCTCTTTCCTATTATAAAATTTTATGTATTTGTATTTCACTGATGACCTTATATTGCCTTTGTTAAAACAATTTTTTACTTGTCTAGTTCTTATCTCAAACACCTTGTTTTCCCTATAAAACCTTGGATGATATATATCTAATTAGGAGTTTATACCTTTTGACCACCTTCATCCAGTTCTCCCTCAGCACTCCTCTCCCTCCCCGTGCCCCGCCCCCCCCCCAGCCCTCATCTCTGGTAACCACAAATCTAGTCTTTTTTTCTATGAATTTTTTTCTTTTTGAAGATTCCATATGAAAGTGTGATCATAACAGTATTTGCCTTTCTCTGTCTAACTTTGCCAGGTAAAAGGGACATGTGCTAAATTTGGATAAATGCTGCCAAGTCATTTTCTAAGTAAGTGGCAGAATACAACACACTAGGTGTTAGAATGCCACTGCTTTTACTGGTGAAAAACTACCAGTAATTAGTATATGTCTTTTGTTGTTGTTGTTAATCATCACCCGAGGATATCTTTCCATTGATTTTTAGAGAGAGAGAAAGACAGAGGGAAACATCCATGTGAGAGAAACACATCGATTGGTTGCCTCCTGCAGGAGTCCCGAACAGGGCCCGGGCTGGGGGGGAGCCTGCAACCAAGGTATGTGCCCTTGCTGGAATTGAACCTGGGACCCTTCAATCCTCAGGCCGATGCTCTATCCACTGAACCAAATTGGCTAGGGGGAATATGTCTTATGACTTCTCTGAACCTACTGCTGTTTGCCATAACTTCAATCATAAAAATCCTAACTTTTAAAATAAGTACATGTTTCTTATTTCCTCCCTTACCTTCCACCCACCTAAAATATGCAACAGTAAAATACATGAGCTCAGTTTACTCTAAGTAATTGCTTACTGCGTGCTACATGAAGGCAAGAGCTTTTGTCTTTTTTGTTCATTATTATATCTGTTGTTCCTAGAGAAGTGCTTGGCATTTGTTATATAGTAAAGTTTTGTAAAAACTAATGAGTGTAGTTAAAATGAAAGTCTTTCCTCATTCATTTTTTTCCCCTAGTGTTTTTAGAAAGTACAAATAATTGGCTGTAGTCTTTTTGTGGGATAATTTTTTAAAAATATATTTTATTGATTTTTTACAGAGAGAAAGGGAGAGGGATAGAGAGTTTGAAACATCGATGAGAGAGAAACATCGATCAGCTGCCTCCTGCACAACTCCTACTGGGGATGTGCCCGCAACCAAGGTACGTGCCCTTGACCGGAATTGAACCTGGGACCCTTCAGTCCGCAGGCCGACGCTCTATCCACTGAGCCAAACCAGTTAAGGCATTTTTGTGGGATAATTTATTCATTAATGAATTGTTCTAAAATAGAAGTTATTGCTTTTGGGGATTGTTTTCTTTTTATTTCAATAAATTTTTAGGCTATAGGAGCAAGGTAGTTTTAACTTCTGAAAATAGAGCTCTTTTTCATGTTCTTTTTAAAAAAATATGTTTTTATTGATTTTTAGAGATTGAGAAAGAGAGAGGGAGAAATAGAAACATTGATGAGAGAGAAACATCACATAAATTGGGCTGCCTCCTGCATGACCCCTGCTGGGGATCGAGCCAGCAACTGAGTCATGTGCCCTGACTGGGAATCAAACCAGTGACCTCTTGGGGGCATGGTTTGACATTCAACCACTGCACCACACTGGCCAGGCCTATGTTTATGTTGATGTTTACACACACCCCTCACTTCCAATTAGAATTTTTCTCTTCAGTATTTCTTAAATAGATTGCGTAAGGAATAGTTACAGGACAGAACCTTCTAGCTGTGTCTTAAAATCACATGAAATATAATTTTGGAATTAAATAAGTCTAGAGGCTTTGTCATACTTAAAATTTTTTCCTCTTTAATTCTCCTGCTTATTATGCATAATGAAATTGAAAGTACTTTCGTAAAACAGGTTAAATTTAGCACATTCTCTTAATATAATCTGTAAGTTAGTGCCTATACAAGTTATCTGAAATGCTATATGTCCTTTAACAAAGCAATTAAAGATTTTTAATTTCTCTTAAAGGCAGGATCCACAGCACCATTGTTCATTGACCAGTCAGAAGAACCTGAGTCAAATGCAGCCGATGGCATAGAATTATTTGAAGATAGTCAGCTAAACAGCCGCTCCAAAGCAATAGCATCAAAAACCAAAGAGATCGAACAGGTGAGAATCCAGTCGTCTTAAGGTTCATAATCTTTTGTTCATGTCACTTTACACATGGTATTTACAGTAAATAGTTATTGAATAAATAGATTTCATTTTGTCCTTTCCCACTTGTGACTCTGAAATAATTTTAAAAATTATAAAAATTGTTTGATTTGATTTCACAGTAATTTTGGTCAGTTTGGTCCCTGGCCCCTGTTTACTTGTTTATTTTTTTAAATGAAAAGCAAGCTTCTTTTTTAGAGAATATTAATATTCTAGTTAGTATGGAGAAATTTAAAAACTAATAAAATAGGAATGGGCTAAAAGAAATATACCAAATGTTAGTAAAATTTTTTTTGAATATTGGGATTAGAGACATTTCTTATGTTTTTCATTATACTTTTAAGCATTTTTTCAAATATTAAAGAAAAATGAATGATAGCTCTTTAAATCTAATTTTAATGATGTCATTCCTGAAAGTTAGGATCTTGTTTTTGATAGATTAAATAGTTTGCTTAAGGCATAGTTATAGGACAAAAACTCTGGTGTGAAATATAATTTTGGAATGGAAAATGCCTAGAGGCTTTGCTTTACCAAAGATTAAAAAAAGTAGCAATCATTGTCTTTTTAATCCTCCTCACTGTGCTCATAATACGCATAGCAAAATTTAAAGTGTTTCATTTTGGAAATATTGCCTGCCTCATAGGGTATTATCACTTTGTGAGGATTAAATGAATAAACTGTTAAAGGGCTTTATAAAATGTAACATATTGTACAAGGTGTTTTTAAAAAATATATATTTTTATTGATTTTAGAGAGAGGAAGTGGGAGAGAGAGCAAGGGAGAGAGAAAGAGAGGTTAGAGAAAAATATGATTGGTTGCCTCCTGTACATGCCCTGACTGGAGACCAAACCCAAAACCTGGGTAAGTGCCCTGACTGTGAATTGAACTGGTGACCGTTTGGTGTGCAGGACGATGCTTAACCAACTGAGCCACATAGGCCGGGGCACAAGAGTTTGTTTTTGCTGTTTCTCTTCAATGCCTTGAGTCAGTGTTATTATATTGTTACTAGAGGCCCGGTGCACGAATTCGTGCACTGTTGGGGTCCCTTGGCCTGGCCTGCAGGGATCGGGCTGAAACCAGCTCTCTGACATCCCCCGAGGGGTTCCAGATTGTGAGATGGCACAGGCCAGGCCTAGGGACCCCACTGGTGCACGAATCTGTACACTGAGCCTCTAGTATGCATATAAGATCTTTGGTTAATCTCTTCCTGCCCTCCCCCCTTCCCCCTTTCCTCTGAGATTCATCAGTCTGTTCCATGTTTCCATGTCTGTGGTTTCCACTCCTGCATTGAGCATCTGCCCCCTGGTGGTCAGTGCGCATCATAGCTACCGGTCGGTTGGTCAAACAGTCGGCCAGTCACTTAGGCTTTTATATATGCTTCTAAAAACTTTTCGAAATTTGGAACAAAATTAATCTTTTCTCAAGATGCTGTTCAATTCCACAAAAAGTTAAATCTATCTCCCTTGGTTGGATAGGAGAAGATCTTAACCAAATCCTAGATGTGATTGTGAAGCTTATATTGATATCACCCTAATGGCTAGAGTTAAGAACATGGATAGAAAATTTGCCATGTAAACCAGTAGGATTTAAAAATGGAGATGGTCAGCAGTATCAGATGCTTGGAGGAATATAAGGAAAATGGAGACTGGGAAAAATTTGTTTAATTTGCTGAAGTGAAAATGGATTGGTGCCTTTGAAGATATCAATTAAATGAGAGCATAAATAAAAGGTTTGGCCTGGCCGGTGTGGCTCAGGGTTGAGTGTTGGCCCATGAACCAGGTCACAGATCGATTCCTGGGCATGGCACATCCCTGGGTTTGGGGCTCGAACCCTAGTAGGAGGCAGCTGATTGATGATTCTCTCTCATCATTGATGTTTCTCTCTCCCTCTGCCTTCCTCTCTGAAATCAATAAAAACATATTTTAAAAAAAATAAAAGGCTAAATCACAGGATTTATCTTCAATATGAATATGAATATCATTACCCTATATAAAATTACTGCCCTCTGTCCTTTTACTCTGATTTATTTTTCTTTGTAGCTTTTTTTGCCCCTTGACATGTTTTTATTTGTTTGCTTGTCTCCCCGCACCATAATGGAAACTTCATGAGAGCAAGAACCTTTTGTTTACTGCTTTATCTCTATTACGTAGAACAGTCATTAGCATGTAGTGGGCTCTTAAGAAATACTTCTTTTATGGATGATGGATGGAGTCATAAACCTAGAAGTGACCTTTGAAATACTTTCTGAGTCACTTGAAATCAGACACTGCATCTTAACTCGACCACCTAACAGAGTGCCTAGGCCCAGCACTTAGTATAAGTGCTTGATAATGTTTGTTGAATGAATGATTTAATATTATTTTTTTCCACCCGATTTGCAGTTCTTTAAAGGAGAGATTCTCTTAAGAATGTAACTGGTTGCAAAACTTGACTTAAATAACAGGAGGAGATTATTATTTTAGGTTGTGGCTTATTAATATCTATACTATCGCATCTTGTTATTATTCATAGTTGATCTATTTGATCTTGAAAAGGTGGGTTACTAGTCAGATGTAGAGGCTAGCTTAGCAGTACACACAAAATTATTTAATATGAAACCAGGTTTTTTTGTTTGTTTTTTTAAAAAATATATTTTATTGATTTTTTACAGAGAGGAAGGGAGAGAGATAGAGAGTTAGAAACATCGATGAGAGAGAAACATCGATTAGCTGCCTCCTGCACATCTCCTACTGGGGATGTGCCTGCAACCAAGGTACATGCCCTTGACCGGAATCGAACCCAGGACCCTTCAGTCCGCAGGCCGACGCTCTATCCACTGAGCCAAACCGGTTTCGGCTAAAACCAGTTTTTATAGTACTTTTTAGATACCTATATGTGTTTGACCCAGAGGGATGACCCAGATCTCTGTTTTTAGCTGCCTGTTGTTCAAACACATGAAAAATCTGATACTAAAGTATATTGAGATTATTACAACAAAGACAGATGACCTAAAGAAGGAAAAATAAGTCTAAAAGGACATTGCCATATTCTAATGATAATAGAGAAGTAAAACAGTTATTAGAAGTATTATAAAATAGAAAACTTAATGATGTTACATATTGGAATACTATAACTACTATGTTTTTGCTAGGGTGCTTTTTTTTTTTTTTTTTAATATATTGGCAAGAAAAACCAGAAGTCCCCCAAATGTTAGATAGCTATCAAATAATGATATAATTATTTTATAAATTTGTGTCTAAAATTAAGTGACTTTTGAAAATTAAAAAAGTAGTTTTAAGGGGATTATTCTCAATTTTTTCCATTTCTAGCTTTTGCATATTTTATTTTTAGGTATTACATACCCAATGGATAGAATATTATAAAGGCTTGAGAAAGCTAGATGGTAGTTACACAGCTGTCCAGAAGTTATTATTTACATTTTTTCATATACTTAAGATATTTTGAAAAACAGTATAATAGCCCCAAACAATCAAGCTTAGAAAAGTGTAAAAATATAAATATTGGTGTAATACTCGGCTGCTTTTTCTTTCTGTTATGTCAAGTGCAATGTGTTCAGATGTCTTGTAAAGATAAATGACCACATACAGTGTTTTGAAGGTTTATAGAAATCAGGTCCTTCAGCCCTTGAGTTCCAAGAAAGTCATTAACTTGAGGTAGTAGTACGATATAAAATAAATCTGTAGGCCAAAATTTGGTATAATTTAAAGTGCCTATAAATGTGATTTGATGTTTAAGGACATGCATGTGGAGATAGATTGTATCAGAATCGTGTCTGTGAGGAATTAGATTCATATCCTTTGCCATCTCATCCCTGGGCGTATAAAAATTTGGTAGGGTTGAGGGTGCAGGTGCTTTTTGAAAAAGTTCCCAAGGTCATGGTCAGTTATGGTAGAAAAGCACTGGTCTCAAATTCTTGAGCCAGAAGACATCAAGTTGCATTTCTGAATATTGTGTTGCTAGAGATCATCTGAATCATCCCAGTTTTACTTGAATTTCATTTAGTGGGTATGACCCATTCTTTTGCCATAAACACTTAGTCTCCTTAGGCTTTGCATCCTATGATATATCATTCACCCCCCCCCCCCCCCCCCCCCACACACACACACACTTTTTCCCTCCATATTACCCCCTCTTTCCTAATTTGGGCTGTCTTTTACATTTAATTATTGGGATATTTTTCTAGCTTCCTGGCTTCTGAACTTCAGCAAATTTCAGAATTTCTCCTGTCAGTATAGTAATTCCTAGAGAGACTTAATCCACAAAATTATGGGTGATTTATATTCTGGTTCAGGTGTTTGGCATTAATCCTTTGACTGATGTCTCTCAAGTCTTAATATACTTACTATTACTGAACTATATCTGATTTGAAAGTACATCTCACTACTTGATATTTTACCAGTGAAGAAACTTGTCTTTTAACAAACTGTTACTTTGAATGAAACACTAAATTGAAATCTTCCATTCTTACATACATACCCTTCTTCCATCTCCTGCACCTCCGGGATAAAGCAATATTTACCTTAACTCTGTGGAACTTTCTCATATTTAAGATTTGCAAGGTCCTTCATACTTTGATAAACTTGTGCTTAGATATAGACTGTTTTCCTGGGGTCCTGGCATCTAATGATGTTAAAAGTCTCCTTGTAATTCCCCACTGGAATTTCAAGATCTGGATTAGATTTGCTGTCTTCCTCTTCAGATCGAATCAGATAATCTGAGTAGATCTGGAATATGCATCTGTAATATGCATATTCATGTTCTGCCTGGCACTTCATTTGACTAAGGGTGTTAGGGTAGCTAAAATCCTAAGGTGACAATAAGTAGCAGAATAGTAGTTAATTAATACAACAACTGCAAAGGATAGTTATTGTGCAGCTGGAATTTATTAGGATGTTTTCCTGTGCAAACTAGTCTTGAACAAAGAACCTTCCATCTATTCACCCTCAAGGTACAGTACTTAACATTGCTATTCACTCTCTTTGTTGTACATCTGTAGAGCTTCTTGGATTTCTGCTATACATACTCTGGTAGGTTATCAGAGGTTCACATACTTTAATGTGCACTTTGGGATCTTGTTAAAATACAGATTCTGACTCAGTAAATCTGTGATGGGACTTGAGATTCAAATTTCTAACATTATCCCAGATGATGCTGATTCTACTAGTCTATGGAATATATTTGGAGTAACAAGGAATTAGAAGGAGGTGACTTTTTTCTTACATTTTTCTGTAGTTTATACTGTGTTAAATGGTTGAGAACTACCACCTTATTTTTATGTAAATTAGAGAAGTTCTAGTTTATCATTTTTAAATAGGTATAATTGCTATACAATAAAATGCATAAATCTTTAAATATTAATTTGGATGAGTCTTGACAGTTGTAACACTGTGTATCACCCCAAACAAATATTTATGAAAGTCTTTTCAGGTATGAACATTTGATTATACTGACAGTAATAAGGATTTAGTTAGGAACTAAAATTATGGTCATATCTCAAAAGTCTGTGTTCTGATTGGTTTATGTTAATATCCCCCACCCATTCCTTAAAGGCTGTATTTTAAGTAATAACATACACAAACATAAAATTCAGCAGGTATAAGAGATTATACAGTGTAAAACCAATTTGCTTCTCACCCATAACCCCCCCACTTAGCTGCCACTTACCCCCCCAGCATGTAGAAATACTAATCTGTGATATGAATATATATGTGTACTAGTATATATACACAATTTATATATAGTATTTATATATTTGTGCATATACACATATACACACACCCTCTGGAGCACAATTCATCTAAATGAGTAAAGATAGGAGTTGGTTTGTGTGTCTCCGTATCTTTTTCTTTAAATACAAATGGCATATCATGTTCCCTATTCAATGTATCTTAGAAACGATTCTATATCAGCATTTATAACTAACTAGTCTATTAATAGATACATATAATCCCTTGTGAACCATGTTTTAAAATACAGTTTCTCTGATTTCTCCACATTAAAAAAAGTTTTATATGTGTATTTTTATTTATATGTATATTTTTTAAATAAACAAAGTATTAGATTTAAAATGAGCAATTTTGGGGGGGTGTTTAATACTATGGTTGTCAAATACCTGTATTTTTTAAAAAAATATATTTTATTGATTTTTTTACAGAGAGGAAGGGAGAGGAATAGAGAGTTTGAAATATCGATGAGAGAGAAACATCGATCAGCTGCCTCCTGAACAACCCCCCAGTGGGGATGTGCCTGCAACCAAGGTAAATGCCCTTGACTGGAATCGAACCCGGGACCCTTCAGTCCATAGGCCGATGCTCTATCCACTGAGCCAAACCGGTCAGGGCAAATACCTGTATTTTTATGTCTTATGAAGTGTTGTGCAGGTTTTAATAACTGTATAAGAAATCATCAGTGTCTGTTAACCTCTCATGATTCTAATGAATAATGAGTATATGATTGCAGAGGATCTTAGTTTCTTGCATTGTACCAATTATTGTTAATCATTCTTAAAGATTATATTAGTAGGTACAATTACTAAAATAAAAACCAGTGAAATTGCAGGGATATGCCTGAAAATATTCTTTAAATGCCTTATTCACAGTATTCCTCAAATCACAGAAAATTTTTTGCATAGGAAAAGTCTCTTCTTATTACTTGAATAACTAAAAAAAAAACAAGTACTGTGAAGGCAAATTTATTTTTGAAACCTCTTTGGCTATTTCAGAATACTCCTCTAACATAATGCTGTTTTATGGAAATTGCTGATATTTCTACCTATAAGTAAGTCTCTGTTGAAATAAGAGTTGATTTTATATTCCTCTGGCAATCCTATATAATAAAGAGGTGATATGCAAATTGACCACCACGCCAACACAAGATGGCCGCCCGCATGTGGGCACAAGATGGCCGCCCACATGTGGGCACAAGATGGCCGCCACAAGATGGCTGGCAGGGGAGGGCAGTTGGGGGCGATCAGGCCTGCAGAGGAGGGCAGTTGGGGGTGACCAGGCCAGGAGGGGAGGGCAGTTGGGGGTGACCAGGCCAGCAGGGGAGGGCAGTTGGGGCGGACCAGGCCGGCAGGGGAGGGCAGTTAGGGACAATGGGGGCGGCAGGGGAGCAGTTAGATGTTGATCAGGCTGGCAGGGGAGTGGTTAGGGGCAATCAGGCAGGCAGGCGAGCGGTTGGGAGCCAGCAGCCCTGGATTGTGAGAGGGATCCCAGATTGGAGAGGGTGCAGGGTGGGCTGAGGGACACCCCCCCACACACACAAATTTTGCGCACCAGGCCTCTAGTCTATAATAATAAAAGCATAATATGCTAATTAGACCAGGTGTCCTTCTGGTCGAAGCCCGGGCTGTGAGGGAAACCCGGGTCCTGGGTGCCGGAGGAAAGCTGGTGCCGGCAGCGGCGGGGGAAGAAGGCCTACTCTTGCACGAATTGCGTGCATTGGGCCTTTAGTTTATAAATAAAATGTAGATGGGGATAATTTCAGATCCAGATATGGTGGGAATCGGGTGTTCTAAAACATTTAAATATAGAGAGTATTAAGAAACACTTGATCAAGGGGATTATTTTTGTTTTCTTTCTTTTAACTTAAAAGGACTCAAACAGAATGTGCATTTATTTTAGTAAAGACTTTTTTAACTCTTAGAGAGAGAAAGGGAGAGGGAGAGAGAGAGAAACATCAATTGGATGCCTCCTGTATGAGTCCCAACTGGGTTGAACCTGAACCTTGGGTATGTGCCCTGACCAGGGATGGAACCCTTGACCCTTCAATGCATGGGACAATGCTCTAACCAACTGAGCCACACTAGCCAGGGCTAGTAAAGACATTTTTTATATTCATTGATAGCTATGCCAGCCTTGATGTATAAAAGAAATTTTATTTCTTAGCCATCCAAGAACCTCTTTACTTACTCTAATTAACTACAAAAAATCAAGTTAATTTACAAATCATTTTTTTGCCTGTCTAGGTCATTAGCCTTATAGGTTAATAAGATTTTATTGTGAGTCAATCAATCTATTTAATATATAATTTTTATATTAATTTGAACTGCACCTTCACCTTTTTAAAAATTTTTTATTGTTTAAAGTAATACACATGTTTCCTTTTTCCCCCATAGACCTCTCCCCAGCCACTCCCACTCCCCAGCTCATGCCCTCAGCCCCCTACTGTCTGTGTCTAAGGGTTATGCTTATATGCATACATACAAGTCTTTCTGGTTGATCTCTTCCCCCGTGGATGCCTTTTTACACTAGTTCACCATTTTTGTGACCATATGGACTGCTCACTAACTTTTCACTTTTTTTTCTCGAAGTAAAAAAATTGGATTGAATAATCTTTTAGGTCCCTTTCTAATCTAAATCATACTAAAAAAAATACAGCTAAGATTGCTTCTTTTGGACACACTGTTATGTGTAGCTAATTTCAGATTTGATTATAGATTTTTAGGCGTTTTGGTTTTTTTAACCTCTTCATAAGGACACAGGGATTTTATGCTAAAATGTTTTTTAAAAACTCAAATATACTGTTGCTATGATCAGTCTTTAATTAATTGATGTTTGTTTAGCTAATGAGTTGTACAGAAAATGTTTTCTTCAGCAATTAAGGTGTTATATTTGATCATTGTTCTTCCTGTGGGCCTTTTGCAGTGTATCGTTTCAGTCACCATCTAAACAGTTGATGGGCCCTAGCTGGTTTGACTCAATGGATAGAGCTTCAGCCTGCGGACTATAGGGTCCTGTGTTCGATTCCCGTCAAGGGCACATGCCTGGTCTGTGGGTTTGATCCCTGGTAGGGGGCGTGTAGGAGGCAACCGATCAATGATTCTCTGTCATCATTGATGTTTCTCTCTCTCCCTCTCCCTTCCTCTCTGAAATCAATAAAAATATATTTAAATAAATAAACAGCTGATTGTTCCCAGCAACTCTTACTAGCTTTTGCTCTTTCTTTGTGAACATATAATAGGATACTTTGTTTTACTTTTAAACTAAAAAGTCTAGAAGAGTAATCAAAAGTACCATCTTCCTAAAATGTTAACTAGAGTTGGGAACATGGAAAAGAATCAGCTTTTAACACATGATGGATTAAAATGAAATTATTTTCAAAGTAGTGGTAACTCTATTGTTGTATATGCATGATCTAAGCATTTCATACTATGCTAGCCTTACATAATAGAAACATTCTTTGTTTTTCTTTTTTTATCAGAGCAAGTACTGAACCTCTTAAAAGTGCAGCTCTCACCACTATCTTGTCTAGACATCAAGTCTACCCTACTTTATTTAACACTCCATTATTACCAGCCACTTGTTCAGGCTTTACATATATAGATTTGGTAAAATATACTCATATAAGATTTACCTCTGAAAAAGTCTCATTCCCAAAACACATAGAAAATATATAATTTATTTTGGCCAAATTTCAAAGTATTTGAATGTTATAATTTATCACTCAGATTCTGGTCATGCTCCTACTACAGAAACTTGTTGCTGAAGTACAAGTGTAAAGTTTTCATTTTAAGGGAGTTTCATCTGAGAACTATATCATGAAGTGATTTGTATCAAATTTGAAATGTCAAATCCAAGCATCTCAGCCTTTAAATGGAAAGATAAATTGTTTTATATCTGATGTAAACCTATAAATATGAAAATCGATGACTCTGTTAAGATACTATTTTTATATAAAATATAAAAATTGGCAGTACGGATACCAAATCTTATCAGAACTGTACTTAAAATGCTACAACTACCAGAAGAGGTGAGGCCATCTTGGACCTTATCCCCAGGGATGTCATTACTAAACAAAAAGGACCCAACTCAGATGTTTCCCATGGCATAAACTCAAGTAGGAGCTTCCTTCTTTCACCTCTCCTCTTCCTCCACTGTCTACCAGTGTCAGTAAGGGTTTTCGCAACTGGTTTCAAATTACTATCCTTTGCTATTATTCAGTTCCCTTTTTGTAAGTTGTCAATGGTCTCAGTACTTTGCACGTAAGTACTGTAGTGTGGCATAGTCAACGCTGAATACTTCCAGTTAGTGTTTTAACCTCTCAGAGCCCTTTGCCTCATTTGTTAAATGGGATTAATTGCACATTCTCCCTCAGAATAAATAATTTTATGTGAAAGCCCTTTGTATGTTGAAAAACACTATTGAAGTGATTATGGTATTATGATCAGTATTACTTTTGGAATATTGACTACTTTCAGATTACTTCTTAGGAATATTGTAAGCAAGTTTCTTATATAGATTTAACCATGAGAGGCAATTTTCTCATCATGGTCAGGGTTGGGCTTGTCCTATTACTTCTGTTTTTGTTTTTTCTTATTTCCCCCCCCATTTATTGAAAATGAATATAAAAATAATTTTATGATGAAATATTTTGTTTATTTTGGGGGACTTTGTAATTTTGCTTTCACATTTTCCATTTGGCTTTTTTTTTTTTTTAAATCTCACTGGTCCTTATCTATATTTCTAGACATAAGAAATACCATAAAAAAGATTTTTCTTTTTCCTTAGAATTCCCTGAGGAATTCCTAAAACATAAATTCTCATATTTTTCTCCTTTATTTCTCATCACCCATTTTTTAGATGTGATCCCTCTTATAAAATCTGCTGTCTTAATTCTATTTTTTAAAAATTGATCTCACAGAGAAGAAGGGTGGGGGGGAATGAGTGAGTGAGTGAGTGAGTGAGACATTAATTTGTTGTTCTACTTATTTATGCACTTGTTGGTTGCTTCTTGTATGTGCCCTGACCAAGGATTGAACTCACAACCTTCGTGTATTGGGATGATGCTCTTACCAACTGAGCTACCCACCCAGGGCTGCACCTTATAGCATTTTAACTCCATTGAACTTACTCTTGATTGATCTATTACTGTTTATGTTTTACTTTCATGTATATTTTAGTATGTTTTTATTGATTTCAGAGAGGAAGGGAGAAGGGAGAGAAATAGAAACATCAGTGATGAAATAGAACCATTGATCAGCTGCCTCCTGCACAGAAGGACCAAATTTCTCCTACTGGGGACCAAACCTGCAACCTGGGCATGTGCCCTCACCTGGAACCAAACCGTGATCTCCTGGTTCATAGGTCGACATTCAGCCACTGAGCCAACCACACCAGCTGGGCCTTTCATGTATATTTTAAATTCCACAAGATATTCACAGTATTTTATGCAATTAATATTTATTTGGGTTTATTTAAATATTTGGCTTTTCTGCTACTTTCTTTGCTTCTTGTGTCTCTAACTCCCATCAAGGATCCTTATCTTCTCCCTAAGAACAATGACTAACTAGGTTCTAGTGTAACCACACTATGGAATTTTACATGGTTACTAGAAGGATTTATAGAGAATTGACACAATGTTGCTACATTGTTTTAGTAGTTATAACAAGTAGTGTAGGAATTTTGAAATTAGAGGATTTGGCTTGAATCCCAGTTCAGCACATACTGTGTGTTTCTGAGAAACTAAATTTTCTGAGCTGTGCTTTTGCTTACTACTGTAATGGGGATGGTAATTTTACCCACTTAATGATAATGTTAGAATTAAGTGCGAATGGATATTTAAGTTGCCTAGGACATTGACAGTAATCACAATGACTGCTATTACTATTTTGTACTATTTTTCATGGTAGATGAAAGGTATTTAACTCTTGTGAGCTTACAAGGTTTTTGTGAGATAGCCTGGAATCCCAACTTAGAAAAACAAGGCCCAAACTCCTACCAAATAACTTATAAATTACACTAAAAAGCAATCTGTTCCTTTGGTAATCCTTGTGTTTTGAATTATAGTCTTTGTGAATAGATTGAAGTGATAATTGATGTGATTAAAACCACGAATGAAAAAAACAACTCCTCCTGTTCCTTTCATCTAGTGATTCCCTTTTACTAGAAGTAAAATGTAAAAGGCAAAGTAAATATTAAATAACTGAAATGTGTTATCAGGATGGTGATAATATACTGCTATAATGTTCATTTATCTGTGATGGTTGTGATTGTATTGAGGCTAGTAGGACTTGATTTTTGTACATATATTTTTTAAAGATTAATTTGCTTGGGGGAAAACTTTAAAAATATATATAACAGCAATGTTATATTTTAGGTAGGGCTTTTGCCTTTTAGTTATTATTTTATCTATACAATCCCCATGTTAGATTGATGAAAATAGTTTATTTCAGGGTAAATTTGAAATAATCATATATATGGTATGTGAATTCAACTTACAAAGTTTTAAGTTTTTTTAATTTAATTTTTAAAAATTACATGTCAGCAAACATAGTAGTCACTTTCTCCCCACTAAACCACTTCTTTATGTCAAATTTTTCCTGAACGTTTGCCTGAACATATACACTCCATTGTTTTTTGCTGTATATAGATTGTATTGAATTGTGGTGTTTATTTCAACCTTTAGGCTATTTCTAACTTTGAAAATTATTTATCTGTTTTTATTAGCTTTACTGGCATATATACACACACACGTAGACATACATGTACACACACACTTCTTTTGAGGGTCCTCAATAATTATTCTTGCCCAGGAGCTTTGACAGTTTTATACTGCATTGATGTCTGATTATGGGTTGTATTGTTCTGCCCTGAAATTTTATTCTATTATTAGCATTGTTTATTGGCACTGTTTGAGGAGAGCTAAGAAGAAAAACCACTTGTGCTGTTTCAACACCTGTTATACTACATATGTTTTTCATCACTTTATAATTGTATCTGTGGTCCAAATGTTACAGATCAAATGAGGTCTTAGTAATAATAAAGATTTTTTAATCTAGAGATTTTAAATAGTACTCATTTATTCTGTTAAAATATTTGATCATAAGCTATTTTAGTAAAAATTCTTGGTACCACTAGGATCAAGCTTGGAGAAATGCATGTGATTCTCTCAGTAGAGGATTTATCCTTATATAAAAATATTTTTCCATTACATGTTTTCTAATGTAGTACATCCTTGATTGTGATTGTGAAAGAGATCAGGGCCGTATGTAAAGCAAAAGAGTAAAATATATTATATTAATTGGGTTTTTAATATATTTTATTGATTTTTTTACAGAGAGGAAGGGAGAGGGATAGAGAGTTAGAAACATCGATGAGAGAGAAACATCGATTCAGCTACCTCCTGCACACTCCCCACTGGGGATGTGCCCGCAACCAAGGTACATGCCCTTGACCAGAATCAAACCTGGGACCCTTTAGTCCGCAGGCCAACCCTCTATCCACTGAGCCAAACCGGTTAGGGCAAATTAATTGGGTTTTTAGTTGAAACCTGATGTTATGGGAGGATAGTTTGCAGCATGTATAACTTTTCTAAGTTTTGTTTTATTTACTCTAAAATTTTATTTTTATTCATTAAAGTCACCAGTTACACAACCAAGTACTGTTTGCCATGAAAGATGCACAGCCAAAAGTTAGTAACATCTTTTCCTCCTTCCCATAGCTAGCATATGTTCACCTACAATACTACTTACTTTTCAATAGGCTGAAAGGAAGATGACCCAATTAATCATCTTTGTATCATCCTGAGTTCCTCACCTACAGTAGGCTCACAGTTAATGTTTAATAGTTCAATGAATGGAACTGGTTAGAGTGCCCAAAGCACCCTCAGTCCCATGTAGTTTGGCTCTGCTATTTTTGCTTGATTTCAGATTTACTAGAGTAAATCTTCAAGAATCTTTTCCTTCAAGGAATTAGGAAGTAAAGGAAGAAGCAGAACCATCTTATTCATTTGGTTGCAAATATACAGCCAGATTTTTATGATTTTCAGAGTCTACAAGAGAGGATTTCTTATAAATTTACCACATATGACTAAAATATATCTTGAGATTGATGTTAAAATTATTTTGGTGTAAAAAATTGGATCCTTATGACAATCTATGAAGGGGCATGGAAGAGGTTACTTTTAATTTAAAATTTATTTACTTTTATTGTGCAGTTTCACTATAATGTGTCTAGATATGGATTGTTTTAAAATTTTCTTGTTTAAGATAATTTATGCTTTCTGAGAATTTATAATTTTCATTAGAGTTAGGAAATTATAAAGTATGATTTCTTTGAATTTTGATTATTCCCTATTCTAACTTTGGTAGAAACATGGGTAGTTTTTTTCATATATCTTAAACTTTTTTTCTTTTATCTTTATTACCTTTTTAAATCTGAAATTATGGCTGTAGTCAGTTTGGCTCAGTGGATAGAGCGTTGGCCTGGAGGCTGAAGGGTCCCAGGTTCGATTCCGGTCAAGGGCACATGCCCGGGTTGTGGGCTCAATCCCCAGAGGGGGCGTGCAGGAGGTAGCTAATCAGTGATTCTCTCTTATCATTGATGTTTCTATCTCTCTCTCTTCCTTCCTCTCTAAAATCAATAAAAATATTTTTTAAAAAATCTGAAATTATGAATATTTGTTTAGGAATCTATGTCTTATTTTAGTTGTCTCTAATTTGCTGTTTAACCTATTCATTGACTTCTTAATTTCAGTTGTATTTTCCACTTTTAGAAGTTCAGTTTGTAAAATTGAACAAATTGGTTTTCTTTTAAAATGTCTAGAACTAGATTTATTGCTCATGTTTTCATTTTCTCAGTCCTTAAAACATCTTATTTTCTATCATTCATCATTTCAGTATCTAAAGTCTCAAAGCTTTAATCCAGTTCGCTGTTTCTGCTGACTCTTGCTCACAGAAGCATGTGCCCTCATATAATTTGTATCTTGGAGTTGTAAACTTATATTTAGAACTTCGGATGCATATGAAGGTAGACCTGTGCTAATAATAAATTCTTAGAGGAAACGGCACCTCTTCCTTGGAGCCCAGATTAAGACAGAGAAGGTCACCTGTCATTTTCTTTTACTGACCGGTGATTTTTGTTTGGTTTCTTTTTTCTAGTTCATCCTTTCACAAAAATTTTAGCTTTCTGTAGCGGCCTCGTACCTTGACTGTGCCAGAGGTCATGTCTCCCATTCCCCACCAGGCTCCGAGTTCCAGGTTCTTTGGGGCAGCCATGGCCCACGATGTTAACTTATCACACTGGTTTCTTGCTCCTGCTTCTTCATTTATGACTGCTGATAATTCCTCCTACTTTAAGAGCTTAGTTATGCTTTTAAAAGAATTTGTTTCTAAGTTTTTTTGAGACAGGAGAGTTTTCTGGAAAATAACAGTGTATTGTTTTGCCCTGTCTTCATTTTATGTATTTAAAAAGCTCAATTGACCTGTTCATGTTTATACTAGAAATGTGACTACTCCTATTTATTACTAGGGGCCCAGTGCATGAATTTGTGCATGGGTGGGGTCCAGCCAGCCCACCCCTATGGGGGCCCATTGGGCTGGGCTGGCGGCGGGGAGGGGCCGTGGGTGGATGGCTGGCCAGCCCTGCCCCCGATCGGGGTGTTGGAGGCCGATCAGGGGCCAGCCGGCTGGGGTGGGGGGTGATCGGGGCCTGGATCAGGCTGGTTGGCTGCCGCATTGTGCATCATAGCCACCAGTTGTTCTAGTTGTTCTGCCGTTCCGGTCGCTGGGCTTTTATATAGATATTAGGCTTATTGTCCTTGAAACTGAGATTTTTAAAAATTAGTTTTAGCCCTGGCTGGTGTTGCTTAATGGTTGGAGCATGGGCTCCAGGCACTGAAGGACTGAAGGGTCTTGGGTTCGATTCCCGGTCAGGGGGCATGTACCTGGGTTGCCAGTTCATTCGTTCATTCCTGGCCTGCTTGGGGTGCATGCGGGAGGCAACCGATCAATGTGCTCACATCAATGTTTCCCTCCCTCCCTTCCTCCCTCCCTCCCTCCCTTCTACTCTCTCTAAAAATCAATGGAAAAAATATCCTCGGGTGAGGATTAACAAAGCTCAATTGACCTGTTCAAGTTTATACCAGACCGGTGATACATATGTTTCAGTTGGGAGAACTAAAGAGGCTTCAGTTCGGAAGTGACATTTGCTTGGATCCTTAATAAAATTCAGGTAGGAGTCTCCTAGGTAAAGTAGGAGATAAAAGATTATAGATGGGGTGAATGACGTGCATAAGATTGCAAATAGGGAATTAAAGGGAATAATCAACAATTACAAGTACTTTAGTTTGGTTAAAACCATATCTTTCATGGGTATTTTTAAATCTCTCCCCCATACCCTCCATTCCTCAACCCTACTCCCCAGTCACAACATTTATTACTATGACTTAATAGAGTAGATGTTGGTAAAATTGTAATTATTGTGGTGTAATGGAAGGATCTTGAGTAGTCTTGATTTGGTAGGAAGACTTTGGAAGTATTCTGTTTGAACATCCGTGTCCTGCAGTTCAGTGCTGTCATTAATCAACCGAAGTTAGTGCAGACCCCACAAGTTAAAGGGCATGGTCCCCAACAAGACTGCCTTTACTTCAGACATCTGCTGCACTTTGGGGTCCCTGGGCCACCTGCATTCTGACCCATTGGCTACAAGTTTTGGGGTTCCCATGACTCCCAATAGGTCTGAACAACTGACAGTATTCAGGAAAGTGCTATACTTAAGATTATAGTTTTATTATAAGGATACAAATCTGGAAGGAAATCCTCTGTTTTAATCCCAACAGGTATATGGCAGTTCAGTTCTGGCATTAACCACTCGAGTTAGTGCATGCAAATCTCACCAATTAAGTACAGTCCCCAAGTAGTAGATGAGAAACTAAGGTAGTGTGAGAAAAGGATGTGATTATAGATTATAATTTACAGAAAGTTGTTGGTAGAGAAAAGACAGTAGATAGCAAGCCTGGGATAGTTTTCTGAGGATATGTGGATTAGAGCCAGATTGTTGAAAATTTAAATGCTAGATTAGAAGTGTGTGAATTAAGCTGATAGGCAGTATGGTTTCTGGATGAATTTCAAATACAGGAGAATTAGGATCAGGATTTTTTTTTTTTTTAAGATTAGTTTGGTAGTACAAAAATGTTTGGCTACACTTTAGATGAAGGATGAGAGCCTGAAATAGGCTGGTGGAGTCAGAAATAGAGAACAAGTACATTTAAGTGTGTGGCAGGAGAAGAAATAAAACCCAAGACCTATTTGCTTATTTTTGACCACTTGTGAAAGGTAAGGGTTATTTGACAGAGACTGAAGATAAAAACAGATGAAATAATTGATGAAGCAAGAAGGCTATCAGTAGCACAGATAGAGGGAATAACCTTCAAAATTTAGAGAAACCTTTTTCTGGGACTATGGCAAAGTAGGATAAAGTGGCAGCATTTTTGAGGTAGAGAAGAGATAAGTTAAGGAAAGAGGCAGTTTTGCTAAAAGTAAGGGGAAATGGGATAGGGAGGGGAGAGTCCTATCAGCATGGAAAGGGCTTAGAATGCCCCAGATGCTGTATGTTGATATGGAGTAACAAGAGAGATTAAGGAGGTCATGGGGGATCAAATAATTGCAGTTTTGGACTTTTTCCAACCATTCACAGCAGCATCCATTGAGTAAGAGTAGAAAAGGCAAACCGGGTTGTTTATCTATAGTTGACCAAGGAAGAACACCTTAAATGTTACTAAATAAGCAAAAAATGCTCACCCATAAGACAGAGAAGGTGATGATTTTATTCGGAGGGGAAAAATTAATGACAAACTTACTCTCTTTTGTCTTTCATTCAGTTACTTGCGTGCCAGGAAGTTTGACCAGTTCTGTTGCCCAGGTTTTTGAGCAGCTACATATTGTGCAGTTCAGAATTAAAGAGGCAAATGATACAAATTAAACTTATATCCATAACTCAGCATTGCTATTGATCATGATGCATTTAAAGGGGGGGGGGCTCTATTTTTTAGTGTTTTTAAGATGTCTTTTTAAAAACTAAGGCAGGAAATGGCCAAATATATTTAAGAATTTTCTACTTAAAAGGAACAAACAATAGTATTTTTAAACAAAGGTGTGTTTCAGTGCTGTAGAATGCTTTGAATCTAGATCTTCCTAGCCAAATGAAATGTTGTTATGATGATTTCCTGACTTTTAAACCTGTTAAATGGTTTCTTTGCTCGAAACCCTCCAGTGGCTTCCCATTATATTTAGAATAAAAACCCGAAGTTTTTTACTGTTATAGAGATCTGCTGATCCTGTCGACTACCTTTCCCTCCAAATGTTTTTCATTGTACCCTCGTGGTTCACTGTGCTGCAGTCAAACCGGCCTCTCAGTAGAACATGCTTTCTCTCCCCTTCTTGGTGGCCTTGTTGATGCTGTTCTTTCTGCCTAGAATTCTCTCTCTGCCTAGAATTCTCTGGTTTCTCCTGACCTCTCAGACCCCTGCTTAAATGTTACCCTAAAACATTTCTGTATCACTCTGACCAATCAAAGTGGAGTTCCTTCATCACTGAACCTACTTTATTTCCTTTGTAACACTTACTGCAATTATACATTTATGTGTTTTCATACATTTTATTGTCTGTCTTTCTACACATAAAAAAAGAAAGCTTCCTGAGGATAGGGACTATATGTTTTCTTGTTTACCACTTGTACAGAGCTGGTCCATAGCGGTTCCCCAAATATTTGTTGACTAGTAGGCCCTCAAGTGTTTAAGTGAATGGTTCCTGAGTATTAAATACTTTATGTTTGTTCTATCACATAATCCTCGCAAAAGCCCTGTGAGCTAAGGTACTGTTACAATCCCCACATTGCAAGTAAGGCAAGTGGGGCTTACAGAGTTATGTAATGTGCCCAGGATCACACAATAGCCCAGACCTCGGGGCTCCATGACCATAAAATCCATTATCTCTATTAAACAAAGAAAAACTGGATATTTAAAATGCTTATGAGCCTACCTTTCTATAGGAGTTGTGTCTCTGGGAAATTTTTTAAATGGTTGAAGGCAAAAGGGTTTTATTTGCAGTTTTGAAGATTGAATTAGATTTAGATTACATTTTCTTGTTCAGTATAAATGAGAAGTTGCTTCTTTTGTAGGAACAAAGTAAGAAATTACATCTGTGGTAATTTTTTACATTTTCTCCTTTCTTTTTTGACATACCTGTGGATATGAGTGGCTCATTCTTCAAGGTCATAAGAGTTGAATTTTATTGTGCAAAGGACTTGAATTTATAGCTTTTACTGTGTAATTATATTCAGATATAATCGAAGGCTAAGAAAACATGGTTTAATCTGACTTTTATGTGGATAATTTTGAGTGTGTTCAGTATATGAGGAGAATGATTTCAGAGAGGAAGGGAGAAGGAGAGAGAGAGAGAGAGAGAGAGAGAGAGAGAGAGAGAGAGAGAGAGAAACATCGATATGAAAGAGAAACATCAATTGGTTGCCTTCCATATGTGCCCTGACCGGGAATTTAACCCACAACTTTTCAGTGCACGGGGCAACACTCCAACCAACTGAGCCACACCAGTCAGGGCCAGAATTTGACTTTTAAAGTTGTATTTTGGTTGTTCAAATTTAATGTGGCTTTTGTCTCTAAAGCTGAAATAACTGCCATTAAATAAAATAGAATGCAAAATGCAGCTGCTACACAATTGAGCTACTACATCAGATAAATACTGGCTCTAATCACGGGATGAGATTTAGTGTTTGGGGAAAGTTTTTACAGCTTTCCTGTCACACTTACACAATGGAGACAGAGGCAGAACTGGAAAAATTTATCTTGTTTTATATGCAATACATTTACCTTTTAATTATTTCATCTTAGTGTATAGTTATTTTGATTTCTTAAATAGTGACATCTTGAATGGTACCATTTCTGGATGAGTTTTGTTTGGGGTTTGGGTTTGCTTGGTGTGAGTGTGTGTGTGTGTGTGTGTGTGTGTGTGTGCCCGCACGTGTGGTTTTTGTTTTTTGCAAAAGATGATACATATTTTTTTTGACATTTTAAGACTTGTCTCTTTGTATAGTAGTCTTGAAAAAATTTTGTCCCTTGGTGTTCAGTTTTAGTAGCGAAAACTCTATGAATGTACAGCGAAGTAACGTGCTCCTAACTGAATTTTATTTTCTTCCTACAATATGATTGTCTTCCAGGGGGTGGGGTGGGGGGGGGGCGGACTTTAGACCAAATCTTTTTGATTCTGGTTAGAAGATTGGATTCCCACAGAATAGTAGAGTGTTGTCGATCTGTGCAGCGGGAATTGAGTATTTTAACCCAAGATGTAGTCTGTATATTGGATCAAGGATCACTTTACACAACCTACAGAAAAACATTTTGCTAAGCAAACCATCAGCAAGATTCTGTGAATAACTTTGTACAAGAAAGTTTTATTTGTCAAAAGAAATTCTGAACCAAGATCTTTAGATTTTAAATACTTTAAAAGTTGAGGTGACTTTATATTTAAAAATAAAAAAATTATACTTTTCAAGGTATTGTGTTTTAAGGCTTTTCACTATTTTTAAATGACTTTATAATATAAACTTTCTTGCCTGCTTGATTTGAGAACATTACTTTGTTTTACTTCACTTTCCTTGTAATGCTAAATCAAGTAAAAATTTAATTATGACCTTTACTTGATAAAGGAACAATATTTATTGACAGTCCTGTGAACAAATTTATTTACTAATTTAAAATAATTTGCATATGGGATCAATTGGGTAGGATGGCTAAAATTATCTAATTAAAGTTTGAGCCAAGGCCAGAATATATGATTTTAAGCTTTTAAGTTAATCAGAGATAATTAAAGATCCATTTTGTTCCCAGCCTTATACTTAATGGGAGACGGTTACAAAGGAAGCAAAAGAAATTGTGTTTGCCCTCAGTATAATGAAAGAGGGAGACAGAAAGAAACATATATTTGTTAAATATTTAAAGTAATACAGAAAAAATGATCTAGAACAAGTTTGTACAAGATATCTTGTACAAAATTTTAAGCAATTTAAGTAGTAGAAAAGCATGTAAGGGAATTCAGATGATATATGAGAACCAGGTAAAATGCTAAAAAATATATGGTGGATGGCATTTTGTTGGGTGATAAGATTTTAGTAGTTCAGATTTTGTTGAAGAGTTTAATTGGATCAGATGTTGGAAGGCAGAGCAGCAGTGTTGTCTGAAAAGGGGTTTCCGTCTTTAGGATGATGGCATCTGTGAGTAGGGCAGTTTAGAATAAAAAAACTAGAAGCTGAACAATTAGAAACAGGGTGTATTGTTAGGTCCACACCAGCATCGTGACTATAGGAATAGCAATAAGGAGGTATACAACGGAGTCAGATTCCAGACTGTGATGCCTCTCAAAGCATGGAAACAGTTCCTTTTAAAAGTAGAATAATTTAGCAATTAATATTTACAAATGATTTCATGTTTGCCCAGGAAATAAGTCCTAACCATAAATATTACTTTCTGGACTTTTAAATACTGTAACACGAAGCACACTGAACTCTCAGAGAATGAAGCCACATTTTGATATTTGTGCTTTTTATTGTTATAGGATACTGAAAATATATATGAGGAGAGGAATGGTTTAATGCGTTTTTCCAGGATGTGTTTATATGAAAAAAATTCTGTCTATGTTGAAACTACGTGAGCACATGATAATTTTGCACGAAGTAAGGTTAAAGGGGAAGCCACAGTCTACTGTTTTTTTTGGCTCTTGTAGTAAGGTGGTCGGCCCTTTGACCCTTATTTTATCTGAACCATTTCAATATCCAGTGCTGCTAATCCAAACAAAGATCTTTTTCCTGCTTTTTTCTTTTATTCTTTCCTAAAATATCCCATCAGTCTAGTGTTAGTGATTTTGTCAACAAAAATAATCAGTAATTTAAAAGTATATACTTTTAAACCAGTAAGTCAAATTTTAAAACACCATTATAATGAATGTACAACATATTGAAAATACATATGCTAAGTTTCATTATACTTTCAGGATTCCAGTAGAATTCATATTACATCATTTTTTGCCCTAATTTCAAATAAATAGAAATACAGTATTCAGTAATATCAGCTTACCCCAAATCACCTGCAAACATTACCAAAAAATTTAATTTGACTGGATTCCTGTCTCAAATCCTTGGCCGTAGCTAAATTCTATTTTCAAATGGGCTTTTTGAGGACCAGATTTAGATCTTCATTTACTAAAATTTACTAATACCGTCCTTGTGACCAGCACCCAGTGCTTATGTTGAGAATGAAATGGAAGTAGCAGCATAGCTGATTGTGCTTCTAGCATGTGTCTGTTTGTGTGCACAGTATTGTTATAAGTATTTTTCAGGTTCTTGGAAGGAACTTCAGCATTATTTGAGACATCATTAATAGTTTTATTTGTGATGTTAAGTGGACATCACATTCATTTAGAATTCAGTGGTTCTCAACCTTCTGGCCCTTTAAATACAGTTCCTCATGTTGTGACCCAACCATAAAATTATTTTCGTTGCTACTTCATAACTGTAATGTTGCTACTGTTATGAATCGTAATGCAAATATCTGATATGCAGGATGGTCTTAGGCGACCCCTGTGAAAGGGTCGTTCGACCGCCAAAGGGGTCGCGACCCACAGGTTGAGAACTGCTGATTTAGATTGTATATCAATTGCTCTATATACTTTGCTTTTCAAAATATGGACTAGAGCTCAGCTGGCGTGGCTCAGTGGTTGAGTGTTGACCTATGAACCAGGAGGTCACAGTTCGATTTCCGATCAGGGCACATGCCCAGGTTGTGGGTATGCAGGAGACAGCCGATCAATGATTCTCTCTTATGATTGATGTTTCAATCTCTCTCTCCCTCTCCCTTTTTCTTAATAAAAATATATTTTTGAAAAAAAGCATAGACTAGAAAAATATTTGCAGGTAGGCCTTGAAAATATGTTTTCATTCATATGTAATGGAATTTATGGACTTTCCCCAGTGTATATAATGCCTTCAGAGATAAAAGTAAAATAATGAATTATTTTAAATATTAATTAATTTTAACCTACTTTTAATATACCTGATACTGCAGTTCCTATTTTTAAAATAAAGTTGGGCTATTTGTGTTAGTTATTAATACTACCTTTCTTCTGGGAAGAAAAAACACATCCTAGAAGTATTCAGAGTGGTATTATATGTTATCTGTTTGAAAAGCCTCGCTCTGGTAGAAGTATGATTAAGTAGACTGATAATATTCTGTTTCTTACATTTGCATATGATGAGCTGAAAACAGATACATTGCTTTATTTTTTTTTTCAGTAAAAGTAACAAAAGCTGTATTTTCAGTGGGAATTTGAAAGATTGGTAATTGTTTAGCTTTCACCATGTAAAAGTATAGCCTCCCTCCAACTGTGTTGGATAAAGCCTGTGAAGCATCTGTGATGGGTTTGCAATTGCATTGAAGAGAAAATAGATTCATACCATCACCTTGGCATTCCTGCCAGTGTGAAAGCACTGCTGACAAGCAGATATGCTGCAGCGCAGGTGTGATGGCACAGGTCTCTGCTGCTCCCAGGAGGCCAGATAAGATTCACATATCAGGCTATTAACCAAAAGTTCCTTTTGGTTTCCAGTTATAAAACCCACTCAAACTACCTTTAGCAAGTAAAAGGAAAATATTGAAAGCTTATGAAATACAGACAGAAACCAGGTTTAGAGCCAGGAACTGGAAGGCCATTGGGCAGTTTCCCTTCTTCCCTTCTTTCTCCCCATGCCTCCCCACCCAACCGCCATCCATTTTTCCCATATTGCTTGGCAATGTCAGCGTCATACACCCAATTTATAATGTTGTGAACCCTGGGATTCATCTTCCTCACCAAAATCCCTTAAATTCTATCTTCTATAAATACATAGTTTTCAGTATTTCTGAATTAAATTCTATCTTCTATAAATACATAATATAAATATACCTGACAGAGAGGCTTCTCTCGAGATGTGGGGTGGAGGTGGGAAGAGACAACTAAGTAGAAACTGCAGAAGCTGCTCTATATTGGAGTTATAATTAATCATGCCCATCAGTAGTGTTTTCTGCCCTTTCCCTGGCACCTTTGGGTTCAGTTACCTCTTAACAACCCCCACTGCCATCACCTTTACTAAAAAAGAGACTATAGCAAACATTTTAAGTCTTTCATAACTATTGCATTAACAAGAACTTCATGTTGAGCTGAAAATTCACAATACCTTGAATACTGTAACAGAAATGAAAGGTTTTCTAAACTTTAGTACATACAAAATATTTAAATTGTCCAAAATCACACAAAAACAGAGAAAAAGAAAAAGTAGCACAACAGCACATGTGTGCTGAAACCATAACTTAATTTGTCAGAATGAGACATGGAGAAATTTCATAGTGGGAAAAGTGATTTCCCCTAAAATCACCTAGATAATACAGATTTTAATGACAAAAGGAATGGTATAATAGAGTGAATGTACCCGGTTCATTGAATCACCTGGCAAAAAAAGGCTAAAGATCTATCTTCCCCTGCAGAACAGATTGAAAATGTCACATTTCAACCATAAAGTGTTCTTTAATCATCCCAGCATATGAGTTTATAAAACAGTAGTACTTTTCCGAGCATGGTAAAGATGGCTGATCTTACCTGTTTGTTTTTCATAAATTTATCTCAGTGACATCCCTGAAGCTGTCTGGAAAAATAATCCAAGTTTCAGATTTCACTAGAGACATGACTTAAAGTATTAACCATGAAGGACACGCACACATAATGTTTCATGATAGTTAGAAATCATGATCAGCTGATCTGCCTTCCAGGCCCCTCCAAGCCACTTGCTGTATACCCCTCTTCAAAACCAAGCAGATTAATTTATCTTTGTCAAGGATTTAGTGTCAGTTAGGGCTTTATTTAGGTTTTGGATTTATATAATTCCCCTGAGTTATTGCAGCAGTATGGTAAGAGATAGATTAGAAACCTAGGCTGGGAATGTTAGTCATACTTCTTAAAACTAACTCCCTTTACTCTCTCTGCTTCATTATTTTTATAAAATGAAGATAGCAATTTCAGAGTACTTGTGAGGATTCCTGGTACATAAAAGAATGTGAAAGCTTACATGAAAATATTGTTAGTGACAATGTTTCTTGAATGCCAATAATTTCAAAATGTTACTTTCTTTAAACAAACAATAGCCCTTTACAATTGTAACCCATCACCATTTCTAGCTATAAAGACTTTTGCCTAGGTAGGGTTCCTCTCCATTTTCCTCGAATTCTTTCCTTTCTTTGGCCTTAGTCAATTTAAAACATGACTTTTTTTGTACAGTCAGGACTTTGTAATTTTTTTATTTTTAATGTTAAATCATTTGAGGACTGGACTACCTCATAAGCAATTTAAAATGTATTACTTTCTAAAAAGATTTATTTGGAACTAATTGTAAAATACATTTTTTGGATAATTATAACTTTAAACTGTATATTACTTTCTTCTTTTACTTGTATACGCCTTAGCTTCATTTAATTTCTCACCCAATATAATAATTTCTTTTATAACAATTAGTTATATGTAAAATAATCAGTTTAAATATTACATATACCTTTTAAAATTGATTTTTTAAATCAATTGAAATACATTCTAAGTGACAGCTATCTTTTAAGAAGCTGACTTGCCATTTTAACCTGTGATCTCCTTCATTGTGATGGATGTTTTAGACATTAACTTGGGAAAATGTCTAAATTAAGCCTTTCCCTCCCTAACTTTATTAAAGAATTTATATTTTTCTCAGATATGAAATTAAAAGCCACGTGAAAAATTTTGTAATTTTACAAAATATTTATTGTTAACCACTTTTTCAGCAATTAGAATTTTTAAACCTATTTTATAATGTACTTAATTATCATTAGTCTTCATTATGAATATTTTTGTTTATATTTAGCCTTTTCATATGTTTTGAATCTTAGAAGTAATTTTTTTTTTCCAAACCAGTAACAGATTTGAAGGGGATATTGAGTAATGAATACAATTACTTTTCTTGTAATCAATAATCTCCAGTGGTTTATTGTTTGATGAATAAGAAAAAAATGTTTACAGTGTAACATAAGTTATTTTGAGTCCAAGGAGAAATTAAACCATAAGTCTAACTATAAGTTATTTGAAGTCCAACCTGTTTATATCTATCTCCATTTTGATTTTGGTCTGTCCATTAGCTATCTTTTCTAAAACTTTCTTTTATTCATTTTTAAACATACTATGCTTTTTTGTTTGCAAGCTTCTGAGTTGCTTGGAACATTCTCAGTGCTTTTAATCCTTTCCCATTCCACCCATTATCTTTTCTTTGGAATTATTATTAATAATTATGTATTAGGAATTATTATTAATACTTTTTATTTCTCTCATGGCACTTACTGTATTCTACCTTGTCTTATGGTTATCTTAAATGTATCACTCTTTTTACTGGAACCTAATTTCCTTGAGCAGGATGTGCTACATTGCTGACAAAATCCAGTGCCTTGCACATGTGAGTTCTAGTTGTCTGGTGGGCACATCTGCCTTTCGTTCAAATGTATATCTGCGCTTGCAGATTCATTAATATCTATAACTAGAGGCCCAGTGAAGGAATTTGTGCACCAGTGGGGTCCCTTGGCCTGGCCTGCGGGATTGGGTCAAAACCGGCTCTCCGACAACCCCCAAGCGGTACCAGATTGCGAGAGGGTGCAGGCCAGGCTGAGGGACCCTACTGATGCACAGTCAGGGCTGGGGAGGGATGCAGGAGATTGGCCAGTCGGAGAAGGGCTGCGGGAGGGCTCTAAGGCATGTCTGGCCCGTCTCACTCAGTCCTGATCGGCCGGACCCCAGCAGCAAGCTAACCTACCAGTCAGAGCATCTGCCCCCTGGTGGTCAGTGTACATCATAGCGACTGGTTGACCAGTTGATTGTCTGCCCCCTGGTGGTCAGTGCATGTCATAGAGAGCGGTTGAGCAGCCTTAGCATATCATTAGCATATTCCACTTTGATTGGTTGAATGGACGACCAGACACTTAGCATATTAGGCTTTTATTATATAGGATAATATTTGTAATTCTCAATCCACATTGAGAAAACGCAAAGTTCATCATCCAGGGTCTAAGCAAAACAGAGCCATTTTCATTTGAAAGCTGCGATGATCAGACAAATATACCCCACCATTGCTCCTGATTTTACTTTACTAGTACATCTCTCCCCTTAAAATTTTATTATGAAAATTTTCAAACATGAGGAATTATACAGTGCACATCCATATAGTCCCCTGGATTCTTTAACATTTTCGTTTTTTTGTCATATATCTGTTCCTGTATTCATCCATTAATTCATCTTGTTTTTGATGCATATTAAAGTATATTGCGAATTTCATTACACTTTGTTTCTAATGCAGCATGTATGCCAGTGATGGTGAACCTATGACACGCGTGTCAGAGGTGACACGCAAACTCATTTTTTTGGTTGATTTTTCTTTGTTAAATGGCATTTAAATATATAAAATAAATATCAAAAATATAAATCTTTGTTTTACTATGGTTGCAAATATCAAAAAATTTCTGTATGTGACATGGCACCAGAGTTAAGTTAGGGTTTTTCAAAATGCTGACACGCCAAGCTCAAAAGGTTCGCCATCACTGATATATGCCATTAACTAGAGATTAATATTTGTGACTTTCTTCTTTTTTTAAAGAAATAAAATATTACAGATATAGATAAAACCCTTTTCAGATCCTTCCTGGCTCCCTTCCTTCTCAGAGCTGTCATTCTTATTCATGTTTTTGTATTTTTGTATGTATGTATCCCTAAATTAAATAAACTTTAAAAAACATACATAAATGGTATCTCTTAATTCCTTTGCAACTTTTTTCACTCAGTGTTAATTTAAGATTTGTCTAGTTCCTATATTTAATCTCTGTAGGACCTGCTTTTGGCATCAGTGAAGGATTCTGCGACTCTTTGAAATTACTTTTATTTTTGTTCATTTAGGGTATTGTGATTGAAAGAACAAGCAAGCTGGAAAGGGTAAAATGAAAATCATTTATATGTTAATCTTGGAATCCTGTAAATTTATAAGTTGATCTGTGTTTATGGATGAGAATTCTATAAACATTGATTTCTATGGGGTGTGGTTTTTTTTTTGTTTTTTTTTTTTGTTTTTTAGCATTTATCCACTTTATCATTATCTTTGCAATTACTTTTTTATGTGGCTGTAATAACTGCACCCACATATTGAGTATAGGCATTTGAGATCTAATCCATGTGCCCATAATGCATTTCTTAGCAACTACCAGTGGCCTTTTTAGCATCTGTGCTCTAAGAGCCAATGGGGCCGTAGCTTTGAAAAGGACATTTCAAAGATATATTTTCTATTAATATAGCACAAAGAGCAACATAGTTATAATAGCTTTGATGCCTTCTGCATTACTACAGACTCAAAATTAAAGAGTCTAAATTTGTCTCCACTATTTAACATCAGTATGCTGTTGCTTTTTGCCCAACCTCATCAACACATGAGACATTATGAATGTTTCCTTGTATATTAAGTCTCTATTGGAGTTACTTATTTTAACTTACATTTTTACATGCATTTCATCAAAATATTGTAGAACATTTCAGAAATGCTATATTTCACAATGCTCCTTTAAAAGTAGTAAGCTTTTATTTCCACTTTAATGACAAAATAGTTGCAAATATATATATTATTTAACTTACCAGGTTAACACCTATCACTACATGTTCCCCCTTTTTTTTCCACTCCATAGTTCTTTTTAACAACAGTGCTTGATAGAATTTTCTGTGATGATGGAAATGTTTTGAAGTTGCACTGTCCAATGTGAAAGCCACTAGTACTTGACATAGGGCTAGTGTGACTGAGGAAGTGAATTTTAAATTAAATTAATTAAAATTAAAATTTAATTAGTTACTTCTGGCTAATGGCTATATTAGATAGCACCGTTCTATTATCTCCATCATCCCAATAAACTGCTCTTGAAGTTAACCAGTTACTCTTTCATATCCAAATTCAGTCAATATACTGTATTTTGTTTGTCAGTTTCTTTGATCTTTCTCTGGCATTTGACTGACTATATCCTTATTTTATAAACTTCCCTTGGCACCTGTGCTTTCATTCTTCTGGTTTTTAGTCTCCTATTGTCTCTTCTGTGGCTAATATTTATGATTTTAGATGTCTACTCTGGGCTGCCTTTTGATCTTATATTACCATTCTCTTAGAGCTGATATTTAGCTATTCATTCAACATTTACTGAGTATCTATTGTGTACAAATACTGGGGCTAGAAAGAACTTACCCCTTTCTTTAAGGAACTCCCATGGCCTCAACTGGCCTCAATGTAAAGATAACTCTTTTCCCCCAATCCCTCTCTCCCTCCCTCCTATCCTCTCTCTTCTGTTTCCTTCTTTTGAAGTCTAGACTCAATACTCAAATTCCTTTTGATGGATACCTCAATTATGTATTAGTTACTGAACTTCTCTCCCATTCCCAGTACCCTTCCCCTTGAAATGAATTAAAAATCTTCCATCCATCAGTCTGTACATTATCATATCCATATTGCTTCTTAATTACTTGTACAGTCTCTAATCTCATCTTTAACACATCATGTCATGTGCCATTCATAGTCCCCACTCTCAGGAGTCTGTAGTATCAATTGCTAATCATTCTCTCTTCCTGATACATTGAAGGGATCCTCTTCCTCCTTATAGCTCTTTTCCCATTTGCTTATTGCTAATTTATAGGTTGAGGTCTAAACTCCTTGAAAGAAAGCTCTTCATGATCTACTTTGAAGGTGAACATACCCTATGCTTTAGCTATGCCAAATCAGCTGCCATTTCCTTTTCCTCCTTCATGTTTCCCTAGAGTGAACTTCTCATGTTTAAAGAATCAGTTCTTGAAATGGCAAATGTGATCATCATATTGATTTTTAAATATGTATATGATTAATGTTAGCAGAAAGTGAAGGACAACTTGAGGTAAAACTAAAATCAAAATAAAAGCACTATTGATAAAACAAACTAGTCTTCAATGTCAAAATTAGATGTTAAACATTAAGAAAAGAATTAGTCCTAACACCATTTTCTAATGCTCCCTTCTCTAGACAAAGTCAGAAGAGTTGTTTTTCCTGTTTCCATCATCAGCATCACTTTATACTAAATGCTTTCTGTATCGCAAGTACTATTCTGAGTGCTCTTAGTTATCTCATTTAATCCTCATAACAGCATAGTCAATTCTATTGGTACTGAATCTGAGGGCCCCGCCCCCCACCCCCCTTAAAAATTTGCTTGTGTGATTCTTTTTTTAAAATAGACCTTATTTACTAGAGCATTTTTAGGTTTATAGAAAAATTCTAAGAAAGTACAGAGAGTTCCCATATACCCCCTCTCTCCATACAGGGCTTCATCCATTAACATTTTACGTTGCTGTGATGCATTTGTTGTGATTGATGAACCAATGTTGATCCATTATTATGAACTAAAGTCCCTTGAGTTCACTCTTCGTGTCACTTAATTCTCTGGATTTTGACAAACGCAGAATGCATCTGACACAGTAGTTTCATCACCCTAAAAATGCTCTGTGCTTCACCTATGTATCCCCCCCGCTTCATCCAGCAGCCACTGACCTTTTTAAGGTCTCTATAGTTTTGCCTTTTCCAGAATGTCATATAGTTGGAATCATGCATTGTGTAGCCTTTTCAGACTGGCTTCTTTTACTTAACGATAAGCATTTAAAGTTCCTCCATATATACTTGCTGGGATTTTCTAGCCTATTGATATGATGGATTCTAATAATTGATTTTCAAATGTTGAATGAGCCTTGTATATCTGGAATAAATCCTACTTGGTTGTGTTGCATAATTCTACTACATTGTTTGATTCACTATTTTTTTTTTTTTTTGAGAATTTTTGGCCATTTACGTTTATGAGAGATACGAGAGGCCCAGTTCATGAATTCGTACACAGGTAGGGTCCCTAGGCCTGGCCTGCGATCAGGGCCGATCAAGGCCTTCCTTCCCTGGCTGCCAGATGCCAGCTGGGACCTTCCTTCATTTTGCGCCGCCCCCTGTTGGTCAGCACACGTCATAGCGATTGAACTCCAGGTCTCCCAGTCAAACTCCCGAGGGGACACTTTGCATATTAGCATATATCTATACATTGGTCTTGTAATTTTCTTTTCTAATGTCTGTCTTATTTTGGTAATAGGGTAATGTTGGCTCCATAGAATGTTAGGAAATGTTCCCTCTGCTTCTGTTTTCTAGAAGTGATTGTGGAGAAGTAGTATAATTTCTTCCTTAAATGTTTGGTTGAATTCACCAGTGAAATCATTTAGTGCTTTTTGTTTGGGAAATTTATTAATATTGATTCAATTTCTTTCATAGATATGGGCTTATTCAGATGATTTATTTATCCTTGTCTGTGTTTTGGACACTGTGTCTTTCTAGGACTTGGTGCATTTCATATAAGCTATCAAATTAGGCAGAGAGTTATTAATATTCCTTTATTACCCTTTTAATGTCCATGAGGTCAGTAGTGATGACCCCTATTTCAATTTTGATATTAAATAATTTGTGTCTTCTTTTTTGTCTTGGTTAGCTTGGCTAGAGGTTTATTGCTTTTAAAAAAAATCTTTTCAAAGAATCAGCTTTAGTTTTAGTGATTTCTCTAATTTCCTGTTTTCAGTTTCATTGCTTACATTGCATTTAATTTACTCTTTTTCTTGTTTTCTAGTTTAGAATATTAACTTTATATCTTTATTTTTTCTAATGTGCATTCAATGCTATAAATTGCTAAGCTCTACTTTTACTGCATCTCACAAATTTTGATAAGTTGTATTTTCATTTAGTTCAAAATATTTTTACATTTGTCTTGAGACTTTTTTGATCTCTGTGTTATTTGGAAGTGTGTTGTTTAATCTCCAAATATTTTGAGATTTTTCTACCTGTCGTTCTGTTGATTTCTAATTTAATTCCTTTATGGTTTGAGAGCATATAGTGTATGATTTCTGTTTTTTCAATTTGTTAAGGTGTGTTTTATGATTGCAGGATGTTGTCTATTCTGGTAAATATTCCATGTGAGCTTGAAAAAACCTGCAGAACTCGAAATGGGTTTCTCCAGGCCCAAAGCACAGTGTCTGCAGGGCTGCACTTCCTCCGGAGTTGCCAGGGGAGAATCGCTTCCTTGCCTTGTCGGTTCTCTAGAGGCTGCCTCATTCCTTGGCTGGTGGCTCCTTCCTCCATCTTTAAAGCTCATCATTCCACCTCTATTTCTGTGGTCACATTTCCTTTTTTTTTCTGGCGCTCCTGCATTTCTTGTTTACATGATTTTTGTGATTACATTTTCCCCACATGGATATTCCAGGCTAATCTCCCCAACTCAAAATCCTTAACATAAGCCCATCTGCAAAGCCCCTTATACCATGTAAGGCAGTGGTTCTCAGCCTTGGCTGCACATTAGAATCAACTGGGAATCTTTTAAAATCCTGATTTCTGGGCCTCATCCTCCGGAAATTCTGTTTCTTTGTTATGGGGTGGGGCCACAACATTAGTAACAAAGAAACAGAATTTCCGGAGGATGAGGCCCAGAAATCAGGATTTTAAAAGATTCCCAGGTGATTCTAATGTGCAGCTAAGGTTGAGAACCACTGAATTGTAAGGTATCATCCTCATGGGTTCCAGAGTTTAGGGTCTGGACATCTTGGGTGTGGGGTAGGTGGCATTATTCAGCCTCCCGCAGTAGTGGAGTCGGGATTTGAACTCAATAAGCCTATTCATGGAACTGCTTCTCTGTTTTATCCAACTTCGATATCACCTTCAACATCTAAATGTCTCCTTTATGCTTTAATTGTCTGTGTTTACCTTTCCAACTAAGATGGTCACAGGACATACAGCATTTGAACCAAATGAGTTCAGATTAAGGAAAATATATAGAATGATGAGGCATCAACAATAGAGAAAATAATTGTTTTTATTTGATTCCCCAGCTTTTTAAGGCTGTGTGCATGCCTCACTTTTGCAGTTAACCAGTTACCTCCTAACATTAATATAAACTAAATTATAAATTAAATATTAAGGTAAGTATATGCATACATACTCAAATTTAGTAGCCTCCTATGGCTAGTTGGCTGCTGTATTAGATAGCACAACTCTGACCTCAGACATTCCATCAGACTTCTCAGATAGCAGTGGGATGCTAATGCTAAAGAAAACTTGTCTGAAATGAAAATTCTAACAATTCATGTGGTCTTAATTTTTAGTTTCTCTATTTGTGGGATCAGAGTTGAGGCCTAAAATAATACACATTTTAGAGGTGGTTTATGTTATTACAGGTATTTTAGATATAGAACAAGCTTGCCATTGAGCTTGTTTGGCCAGATGCTCTTCTTCCAATCACCAGAAGCATAATTAATAGTAAAATGCCTTGGTAGTTTATTTTATCATACTCCTTTATTCCTAGAAGTACTGTATGAGACTTTATTAACACAGGCTACTATAATAAAGGACTGTGTGAAACCACATTTGGATAGTGTTTTTATTATACTGGCAAATTTAACTACATTTCTTTGCAGTTTATGTGAACCCCACCCAAACTTTAACCTGTTTCCCATTTTGATGAACTCCAATCAGGGGGAAAAGCAACAACAAAATAATCTTCCTGTGTGGCCTGTAGATATCAAATCTGAAGATTAGAATGCATTTCCAGCTAGGGACCATAAGCAAACAAACTCTCCTACAGATAACTACACCCTTCCTGTTTGGGACTGAGTTTACTGTGGAACAGATTTCGGAAATAGGTTTCTGACAGTTGTGAATTTTATTTATAAAATGTTGGAGGGTGTGGTTCTTCCTTTAACAAAAAACTAATTATTTTCTGTCTAATGGCCTACTAGTGTATTTGAAGCAGTCTCTTTAGAAAACTTACCCTTTAGTAGAGGGTTACATTGCTTTGGGCAGTTCTGGTTGTTCTTAACTAATGTATAATATTTGTCTATTTCAATGAATAATTCAGAAAGGACTTAAAATTAAAAAATAAAGCATAATCTTTAAATGCTTGTATTACCTTGTCTCCAGAGTGATATGATAGTAGTTTACAATTTAAATAAATGTATGAACACATTTTAATATGGTTTTACTTTTGATATGCACATCTGTAGCACATTTATGTTCTGTAAATATGCTAAATGAAGAGTTAGAGTTTAGGTAAAACAGCAGATTTACATTAAAGAATTTGCAGGTTAATTCACAGTGTAACATTATCCTCATCTAGTACATCTGTTATAAAGGAGCCTATAAAATTTAGGCCACCCACAAAGTGGTCTGCTGAGGCCTGTGGTTGGCATTAGAATGCTGTTATTATGTGGGCTGACTGGTTTGGTAAGGAATTTACCTCCACTAAGAATGAAACATGGTTCTGGCTTCCCCCCATAGGGGGTGCATTGGCTTGACTTGGGTACTATGTGTTTGTTAGAGCAGTTAATGTGCTCTGTTGCCTTGACATCACTTATAGTATGTGAATGGTATACTGTTTTCTATGCTGGTTTATTAGAGTAGTATTATCAATTCTGGGTCATGTAAATCTTAGGATAAACTGGAATAAATGGTTGGTTTAAATAGCTGGAATTAAACTTATTATTATAAGTAAATTTCATTATTTAGCGAAAGTGTGTGTGGGGTGTGCACATGCACACCCTGAAATGGAGAAAGTAGTTAAGGGATTTATATATTTTAATTTCTCTGTCATCTGAAGAGTTTATCCTATTAATTTTCTTGAGGTTTATGGATGGTTTTCAAGAGCAAGGACATGAATTGAATATAATTTAGCAACCTATTAGTGAGAGTCAAAATTAAATATTCTTTAAATATTTATTTTTAAGAAATAAAACATTGCAGACATTTAAAAAATACAGCAGCAACGACCACAGCTAGCAGTGATCATTTGAGGAGTAAACACTATCACAAGCCAAGCATTATCTCAAATTGTTTTTTTCTAAAGTTTTCTAAATGAACAAAATTCTTTTTCAGAGAATAAACATGTTATATTAATTGTTTTTGTTAAATTTAGAAAAGTCAAAATTAATTTAATAGTTCTTTTAAAAAGGATAATTTGTATTTCACTTAATTTTCATGGAGATTTAACTATAATTTTTCTCTAAATGCATGAATAACAAAGTATGAAAAATAACATAGACATCTAAAATGTATTTTGTGACTACAAATTAAGGAAATGACATTTTCTTAACAGTATGGAGGAAACAGCAATTTTTGGACAGGAAATAACCATCTAATTGCCACTGGTAAAAATTATATATAGTAATTAAAGTAAAATATAAACACTGAGGTAGAAAATATATACACATGTACATATGTAATATGTATTGATTTATATATACACGTGTGTGCACACTGTACCTTGGTGACTCTATAGTTAAATATTTATAGCTTGGAAATTTTTTTCAAGTAGTTACTTTTGGCATTCTTATAGTTGTTTGTTGTGTACTAACAGAATTTTGAATTTGTCATCTGGTCATTGTTCAAACAAATGATCAGAAGTTAGGTGCTCAGAAACTTTTCTTCCAAACAAGTAAATGAATAAATCCATTAATGTGCCTTACCTCGCTACTCTTTTGTTCCTAGTTCTTCTCACCTTTAGTCTGATGTCCTTTTTGTAGACTGCCTTATGCTGACAAAAGTCATGCCTAACTTCGGTAGTTAGTGATGGGGTATAGCAGTGTTTTCCTACTCATCAAAGTTGTCAGCAAACCTTAAAAATAGAGGTTTAAATGGCCTTTGGCAATTAGTGACTACTTAGGGCTGACAGAGGTTCAGTTATATTACTCTCTCCCTTTTGAACTGTAGCATCATAATTCTGCCAACTGAACCAGCTCAATATTTGACTAATTATTTTCACTTTCAGCTAACCACAATGTATTTCATCTTTCTAGGTTTACCGACAAGACTGTGAAACTTTCGGGATGGTTGTGAAAATGCTGATTGAAAAAGATCCTTCATTAGAAAAGTCCATACAGTTTGCATTGAGACAGAATTTACATGAAATAGGTGAGCGGTGTGTGGAAGAACTCAAGCATTTCATTGCAGAGTATGACACCTCTAGTCAAGACTTTGGAGAGCCTTTTTAAAAATTTACTTGCTCAGGCCAAAAAAAAAAAAAAAAAGGTACTAGATAGTCCCTCTCCCCCACTGGATTGTGTAAATCCTTAAAATATGGATTTTTTTTTGATGAAGAGAAATACTTTATGATAGTTGACCACAATTCCAATATCAAATAAACATCTAAAATAGTCTTAAGATATTTTAATTAGAATTTGTTTTATCTACGTGTAGAGCCTTCTAATTAATTACTTCCCTCCCCCCCCTCCCCCCCCCAAATGATGATGGGTCAAGTAATGTTTCAAGTCCTGGAGAACAGCTTTCTGTACTTATTCATGTGCTATAGTCTTCCATAGTATGTGATCATTTGTTTGGTCACACTAGTGTAATTTTTAGAGATCATTCCACTTAAACATTTATAAGATTTTTGCATTTCATAGTCATTGATACCATGTGAAAATGTTAGAATTCTAAGTTGTGATCTTATTGACTTGTTGCTTGCTTATCTTAGGCTTTGTAAGTTTTAATATGTTTAAGTATAAGATCCAAATACAATGGGGCCTTGATTTGCGAGTGTCCCGACTAACAAGTTTTTTGAGATACCAGCTGTCTCTTGGCCTATTTTTTGCATTGAGTTGATAGAGTAATTTGAGTTAACGAGCTCCTTAACGAGCTGGGTCTCGGAACGAATTAAGCTCGTAAGTCAAGGCCCCACTGTATACTGAATACCTTGGTATCTTAGAGAATATTTGCTTTGAGTATAAATTCTCATTGTGGTAACTAGAGCACTTAAATCTCTTAAAAGACACCTCACAATAAAATCCTGTTTTCTAAGTAAATGAACCTAAATTAATGTCTTCTATGAAAATAATCCTGAAATTCTTGTGTGTATCTTAGACAACATCATATATAGGTAATTTGAGATGAAAGATGAGGGCCATTTTAAAGCTTATATTTCTTTTAAAATTTCTAATTGAAAGATAAAAATTTAGAATTTGAGGGAGTAGTAGAGCTCCTTTTTTTTTTTTTTCCATTGGCCCATATTCCCTATCTCAAGAAAGAAGACCGGTAACATATCCATAATTAAACGATTTACGATTATGTCTTTGTTAATCTCTTTGTATTCTAAAAAGTTCTTTCTTTTGCTGCTTTTCTAAGGGGTTCTTAACCCTTCAAAAGTGTTCTTGGAAGAAACAAAGCAGAGTAGGTAATAAGCCTGGCACAATGACCTTTCACCAAGCAGTCTGTGTAAACCATCCTTTATGAGCTAGCCATCCAAATAACAGGTTAGTTAGGAATCTAACTGGGACGATTAGGATATTCCACTCATTTCCTGATCACTTCCAGCTGTCCAGAGGCATTTAGCCAAAATATGTAATTTTGTAGCATTAGTTAGGAAACCTTAAAAATTATGTTTGTTATTACTACCCAGTATCATTATCCTCCCATCCTCTTTCCATTACCACTCTTCTCACCTGAATTCTGGCATCATTTTTAGTGGCCTTTATTGATACTATCTTAACAGCTACCCAGCGTAGATAAACATTTTATTAAATGTGGAAATAATATAAATAATTTTAGCAGATCCTATAATAGGTACCTTAAAAAATGTATTATGCCATTCCACAAATTTAAAATTGAAGGCAACAATTATTTTCTTAAGTTTCCTATATAATACCTTGAGTTTTAATTATTGCCATTTAGATGCTGTACATAGCCAAAACTCAACCCCACGTATCATCTCTGATATCCTTTATTAATATGAGCAATGATTTTGTTTGTTACAATCACCGTAGAAAGAATAAAAGTACTGATTTTGTTTCTCCCCTGTCCCCATGTGTTTCTTCTCCTTCAATGTTGTAGTTCCAGGATCCATTTTCCTTAGTCGAGATGTCACAATTTAATAAATAAACTTGAGAAACTACCATGGAGGCAAAAGAGTTGTTCACTTTTTTGAAATTCATTAAATTATAGGACTTTTACTCAAATGAATTTAAATGTAGGTTCAACAGATAACATTTAAACATTAAAGCAGTTTATAATAAACTTGCCACCAGCTTTATTCTGGTAGGTTTGTCAGTGTTAAATCTGTGTTTTTTGTTTTTTTCTTTAAGCTTTAAAGTCTAATTTTAGGATAAATTCAGATGTGTACCAGCGTGTGTATTTTGCAAAATGTCCTTCATTAAAAAAATGTGTTTGTAAATTATCCATTGTTTGTGAGTCTGCCCAGCTGATGTGATAACATTTTCATTGTCTTATAAAGCCTTGGTGATCAAAAGGGGAAAGCAGATATTGTGAAGCTTTTTGTGAATTTGAAAAGTGCAAAATAAAGCAACTAGGTTTAAATAATCGGATTGTCGTTTTTCTTTTTAATGGGCTTGAAGTGTTTTGCTAAAATGTAGATTTTTCTTCCTTTCTACTGCAAGATTACTCCTTACTGTTCAGTTCATCCACTCAGCAGGATGGAGGAAGTTTGAGAATTGAGAAGTATTACTACCTTTGGTGTCATAGGGAGTCTTGATATCTGAGAATGCAGTTAAACATAAAGTCAAGCCCAGAGTAGTGCTCAGTGGGTGTGTAATTATGAGCCTGGTTTCAGAGAACTGCAGGATTAAAATCCCAGATCTTTGTAGTAACCTCTGGAGGGCTCTGGAGCCATGCTGTCTTTGTGACCCCAGTTCCTAGCATCCTTTGGGATGTTTTAGGGATTCAAATTTATTGAGACTTCACAAAAGAAGTGAAATTTAACACCTGGGTCTTATTCCAGCAGAAAAAGGGAAGTATTAGAAGTCTAGGAGGAAGGGACAATATAGGGATTGAAGTTGGTTGGGGAAGATGTAGGAGACGAATGTAGAAAAGGGTAGGGTGAGAGCAGAATGTGAAGAATTTTGAATGCTTATAACTTTGTCCTTTCTCTCCTACTTAACAATGAGGTTTGAAAATACTACTTTTGTATTTATTTATTCTTGCCAAAAATGTTGATTTCTCATACACCCTCAGCCACTTCCTAGCCCTGAGCCAGTTCATAGACGCAGAACCTCTTGAAGGAAGGGGAGGCCATATCCCCTTAAGAAAGGACTCTGCTACCTTGCCGAAATATTATGTAGTGGTTTCAGCTTCCTTTCAGAGCTTCCTGCCAATGGTCCTAAACTCCAAGACTGACAGTTCTTTGGCAAACATTTTGGAGATGGTGGTCTGACCATCCCTGAAGTATTCTTGGTGGACAGTATTCAGTGTTGCAGGATGCTGGCCACCCAGGTGGCTGCACGGCTGTAATGCTGCTGAGGCTGACACCCGGAGCTCCCGTAACGACCACATTCTCCTGGCCACACCAAGGTTTGTGGGTTAGCACAGTACATTTATCATCTCCTTCCTACCAGTTCTCTTGAGAGCACTGATGTTACCCAATTCAGTGATACAAAAAAAGGGAGGCTAGTAACTAAGGTAGTTAGAATATATTATCTCCTTATTCCATGGCAATGGAGTCAAAATTGAGTCATTTAACTGCCTCATTAGGACTGTATTTACTTTTCTTGTAGTTAGGTGTGACTAAGTTAGACTACATTCTCTCATATGGAATTTGAGTGAAAGTACTGTTACTTATGGTCTGGGACCCTTAGGACAATAGATATGCCTCCTCCATGCTCTCTTTTATCCCTTCCCAAAATTGAAGCAATAACAACCCAGCCTTGGTTTATTGCAGAGGACAAGATGGAAGGAACCTGGGTCCCTTCGTGACCAAATGGAGTATTGAACTGTTGCGTGAAAGAGGCATCAATGTTTTTATTGTTTAAGCCACATGATTGGTTTCTTGTTAGCAGCTCACTTTTGCTCAAATAAATGATAATGGAGGGTTGACTTCACTGAAGTTGCCCTTGGCTGGTGGCACCAGTCCCACATTTCCATTGTAATAATTGATCTTGGAGTAATGGGGACTGGTTGTATAAAAGGCTTTGCCAGTCCACTGAATTTGTTTCAAGTCATATTTGAAATGTCACTTGATGAGAAATATTAAAGCCTCATGCACATTTGTATAGTAGTAGAGACAGCTTGAATCTATAGCATGCTGTTTTTTTGAGCTCTGTTCCCACAGATTAATGGTGTTCTAATGATAGACCATTATCATTAAAATTGTATAAGGTTTTAAGCTGTCAATCGTGTGTGTGTGTATGAAATGGTAGCAGTTTTCTGAAATATATACATTCAAGAACATGTAAAATAACCACAACATATATAGACACTTGCTGCAAGAGGACATCTGGGGTATGCCCCCACTGCCCAGGTTACCCACGTGCTATCTGTGTTTCCTGGTTAGAATACATACAAGATGGGGTGGAGGGAAAAGTGTCAGAGCTGCCCTGGCCAATGGTCATGTGGCCTTCAGGACTGCATCTTAAGGGAAAGCTCCCTTGGCCCAAGGCCCATTTCTGGGGTCACCTGTTGGCACCCTCACTTATGAACTTTCTGGCTGAGACCCTGCCACTGTCTTTGAGGGCACTGAAGGTTCACTGAGAGCATGAGGCCGGGCAAGCTGCCTGAGAAGGGGAGAGGATCCAATGACTGTCCCTACATCCTCCAAGTGGGAAGAGTACATCCTTCGTGACCAAACTCCTGAGAAGGACACTGGCCCAATGTCTGCAACACCTTCAAGTCGTCCAGCTCCAGCCACCTGGGCTCCTCCCTGGCACCAGATCCCAGATGCCCTCTGCCCACAGCCTGTGCTTGTCTGGTGGGTAAGGTGGGGAAGGCTTCTGAAGCCAGGTGGGGGTCAGCCCCCAGTGGATGGGGCTGTGGGAGGCAGGGCCGAGGCTGGGTGAGGAATGGAAGAAGATGCAGTCCATCAGCAAGCAGCTCACCAGGCTGAGGCATCTGTTTTGTGCTCAAGTTTTTGATTTCCCTTTCCTCTCTTAGATCGGACTGAATGTTAGCTGTGCCACGGGCCATGCGACGTGGCACCCCACCACTGCAGTCCACGGATGTCACGGGTGGTGTTCCATTGCTGCAGGGCTGCTCAGTCAAGAGGTGGTCTTGTGTGAACATCGGAGCAACCTGATCCATCCCAGGGCCCTGGAGAGACGGAGCGCTCTCAGCATCTCCTCCTCCCAGCATCTCCTCATCCCCGGGCAGCTTGATGGCCATGGCCTTCCTGCCCCGCCTCTGTGCTGAGGTGGGAATGTTGGCGAAGGGATAATGTCCTTGACTGCTAAGCTAGGGTAGGTGTGTGGGACTAGCCCCACTTTGGCAGGAATTTCCCATTTTTAAAACTTCGCATCTTGCTACTTTTTTTACAGTAGAATCTAGCGTACCATATTGGATATGGCTTAAACTGTGTATCAGGTTTAATATACTAAATACTTTATAGGATTATGAAAAGCACCATGTTTTTCATTTATTTCACTATCTAAACAAGGTTAGAGTCACATTCTAGTGTTTTTTTGACTCACGAACATTTTCCCATGTAATAAACCCGTGGGGATTGTATTCTCATTTTACATTCAAGGGCAAGAGAAGTTATAACTTGCCTTAAGGTCAGATTGCTGGAAGTGGGAATGCTAGAGATTTACTCAAATCTTTATTTTTTTTTTAAATCCTCACCAGAGGATACCTTTTCCATTGATTTTCACAGAGTGAAAGAGGGAGGAGTAAGGGAGCGAAGAAAATTGATGTGAGAGACACACCTACTGGCTGCTTCCCGCAAGCGCCCTGACCAGGGAAGGGGAGCGAACCCGCAACCCAGGTATGTGCTTTTGATTGGGGATTAAACCCAAGAACCTCCGGTACAACAGCCAACGCTCTAACCACTGAGAAAACTGGCCAGGGCTCAAATCTTTAAACTCTGAATTCAGTGTTCCTGGAAATGGTGGAAAAGCTTGGTGGTCACTATATCCTGTTACTGCTACCTTCTGTATTGGTTACCATGACTTCTGCTTTGGAGCTGTTGTAGAAAACACCTTTGAGGTTCATGAGGGGTAGTTGTTAAGGGGCAAGTAGCATGTGGGGTTACAGCCCCCATGGCCAGTGCAGCCCAAGACTCGGCTCTATGGGTGCTATACCTGGACCCCTGGTGGAGTTGGAGAAGAGCCATTTAAGTGGCATGAACCTGGTAATTCAACTCTCCTAGGAACCAACATTAATTAAATATAGTTAACACCTTTTCAGCTTTGCTTACATGATGTTTGGAGATTCCAGGCTAAGATTGCTGCCAATAGCATCCCTCTGAGATGTAGAAAAAAATCTTCCTTTTCATCCTGGTAACTGGGGAGAAATAACATGAGGGAGGATGATACCTTTCACACAACTCGCTGCAGTCTTCAGACTGTCTAATTAACGAGGCTAACGCTGACTTGAAGCATATGCATTTTGGGGGGAGATAATCTTCAAACTTGCTCACGACTTAGTGTAACCTCTTGCTCACTCAGAATCCCAAGCATTAATATTAAAAAGCACCAGCTTTCTTTAAAACTTCCAGATCCCATGAGCCATGGTCTTTGGAGGGATCCTTTCTGGAATCCTGGCCAGTCGGTAAAAGAAAGTCACAAAAGGGAAATGACACTGCTGAGTGGGAAGACTTTTCTGACCTGAAAAATTCAGTCCAGTCTCCACCAAGTCCTGGAGCTGGAAGGAAGCCTTGGTGATGGTGTGGCTCTCACTTTACAGAGTGGAAACTGGGTCAGAGTACTCAACCTGCTCGAATGAATGAGGGAGGTGCGTCTCCTCACCCGGATCTCCTGACTCCTGGCGTCCAGCGTGCTTTGCACCACTCCCAAGATCATCTGGGTGGCGGGTTTCTGTTAGCCTAGTGATCATCTTTTTCAAGGCCAGTCTCTTGGCTCACTTCCATAAAAATGCTGAAACAAGTTATCAGCATTTATGCTGGTTCCATGTTCTTCGTGGTACTAACTTGTCTGGAATCAAATGCTTCCAGGGAAGGGGCTGCAAGTTCTCAAGTTGGTGTAACGGCGCCCATGCACACAGAGCAGGGGAGATGTGAACTCTCCTTTGCAAAAAAGCAAAGTTGAGGCTAAAATTGATCCCTGTAATGGAACTTCTAACAGGTCTGTTTAAAAAGAATAACTTGGCTCTAATCCTGTGACCAGTTCTATATGTACCTATTATCTTTCCCTCCACACTTATTTGTGAAAGCCACCCTTACACTTTATTCCCCTGAAAAGTTCAGGATTTTATGACCTTGGCAATATGTGAGCTCAGAGGTGCAAAATTCAGTTTGCTCCTGCTTATTTCTCCTTGGCCCTGTTTACCTGGAAGCCTTCCCAATGTGTGAGAGATTGCAGAACCCCAAGTGGACTGGGCAGGAGCATGCCTTCTGCTTTTAAACAGGTCCAAAGAATGGCTAGAGAACCTACCTAGGCAATTAGCAATTTCCTCATTCGGCTAATTAAAATAGTTCATCTGCCGAAACCGGTTTGGCTCAGTGGATAGAGCGTCGGCCTGCGGACTGAAAGGTCCCGGGTTCGATTCCGGTCAAGGGCATGTGCCTGGGTTGCGGGCACATCCCCAGTGGGGGATGTGCAGGAGGCGGCTGATCGATGTTTCTCTCTCATCGATGTTTCTAACTCTCTGTCTCTCTCCCTTCCTCTCTGTAAAAAAATCAATAAAATATATTTAAAAAAAAATAGTTCATCATAATTGTGTTACTAACATTGAATTGATGAGACTCTTAGTGTAATTTTTTTATCCCATTAAATTTTCTTCTTTGTGTATCCAAAAAGGTCACATGTATTTCTATAAACAATAATTTGTTGTGCCTCCCCTAGGCAGCTCCGAGGTTTAGGGGGATCAGCTTCAGGCTCTTGAATTTATGACTCATGCATTGGAGACTTGCTGATGGCAGGCTTATTTTATTCACAATGTTTTAGAAATGTTTGAATTAGTTGCTAGTATTTAAAAACTGGGATATTTCACAAATGTTCAAATTCCCAATTTCTCTTGAGGGGCTACTAACCTGGTTCTCCTTTTCGTGGCAGGAGTCAAGTGTCCATTAGAAATGAAGCTCAATACATGAGTGTGCCCACACTATGTTAATAATGCTTGTAGTGAGATTTCCTGGGCATTCCTGAAATAAGTCCACACCAATTGGGCAAGGATGTGTGCCATGTGTGGAAATCCAGCAGTCGTGGGTGCCCAATGTTATTACCCTTTTAAAAAGGCCCATGATTTGTATGTAAAGTGAAAGGGTTAGACAACACATGGTATCTCCTTTCACTTCTGGAACTTTTTATTTAACTCGGGAACTAGAAAGCAGAGAGTCAAGAATAGCAAATGCACACACAGAACGGATCATTGCCTTTTAATGAGGGCTAAAAGGAGTGTTCCAAAGAGTTTTAGGTCGGTCTGTGTTTCCTGGACCACAGTGAAGCCTTTGACTGCATTGACTGTGCAAAGCTACAGATTGCACTGAAAGTGGGCGTGCCTCAGCCCTTAACTGTCCTGATGCGTCTACCATCAGGACAGAATATGGAGGAATAGTTTCCTATAGGCAAAGGTGTCAGACAAGGGTGCACCTGATCTTCCTATGTGTTTAATCTGTAGGCAGAACATGTCACATGAAAAACTGAGCTAGACTCAGGAAGTGATAATTAGTGGAAGAAATATCAATAACTAAATATATGCAGATGACAGCATCTTATGGGAAGAAAGTAGCAATAATTTGAAACTTTTGATGAAAATGAAAGTGCCAAAATAGGACTGCATTTGAACAGCAAAAATATAAAAATCATGACTACAGAAGAAATACACAACTTTAACAAAGACAATGAGGACATTGAAATTGTGAAAGATTTTGCTTATCTTGGCCCAGTCATGAATTCCCATGGAGACTGCAGCCAAGAGAAGGCAGTGGAGGAATTAGGAGATCACTAGGAACAAGGATTTGCTATCAGAGGCCAAGCCTAAGGTCACCCACATCCTCCCAGTCTCAATTACCATGTACGGATGTGAAAGGTGGACGAAGGAAGCAGGCAAGAAAAAAATGGATTCATGTGAAATACAGTGTTAAATGTCTACAGACACCCTAAACCGCCAGAAAGACAAACAAGTGGGTCCTACAGCAAATAAAGCGTGAAATGTCACTGGAGGCAAAAATGAGAAAACTGAAGCTGTCCTACTTCGGGCACATCCTGAGAAGGCAGGTTCTTTGGAAAAGACAATAATGCTGAGAAAAATAGAAGATCAAATACCAGATGGATTGACTCCATAAAGGAAGCCACGGGCAGGCGTTGGCAGAGCTGAACAGGGCTGCTAAGTACAGGCCATAGTGGGCATCACCCACTCATAGGGTCCCCGGCATGTAGCACACACCGGAGTTCCTGCGGTCATTCTGTCAGCGTCCCTCCATGGATCATAAGCTAAATGTTCTCCAATTTGGCCTGACGTGAGGAAAATGCAATCATTAGGATTCTGCTTCACCCATTGAGAGATTAGAGGCAGTGTTTTAACATCTGAGGCTTATCTTGGGACCAAATTTTAGCATTTAGTGACTGACCACACATTTTGCACTCTTGTTAAGTAAATCTACGCACACCTTTTAGCAACTATGCTTAATTTTCTTATCTTTATAGAACTGCAAGGCAGTCGCTTTCCTTTCTCCCTTTGTCAATAAGCTTTAAGGGTTACAGTATCATTGTGAGTAAATATTTCTGCATGTTCTTAAGCCTTTGCCAATCTAACCCTTATAAAAGGAAATGCAAAAAATGAAGTGTGAGAAGAAGCAAAAGCAACTAATCTTTTGAGAATGACTTGAAAACCACTGAGGACAGTGACTTCATTTATAACCACATTTTCCCAGGCTAAGCATGACCTGTTTATTATTTGTTATCCATCCTCTATGACAGTGGTTCTCAACCTTCTGGCCCTTTAAATACAGTTCCTCATGTTGTGACCCAACCATAAAATTATTTTCGTTGCTACTTCATAACTGTAATGTTGCTACTGTTATGAATCATAATGTAAATATCTGATATGCAGGATGGTCTTAGGTGACCCCTGTGAAAGGGTCGTTCGACCGCCAAAGGGGTCGCGCGACCCACAGGTTGAGAACCGCTGCTCTATGAGCACCATATAGCAACAGTCTTTTCTAAAGGATGCCCATTTTTTTTTTTAATAGGAGGACACCAGCTCCATGCAGGATGACCATTCTTGGCAACATTAGCTTCCAAAAAGGTTTAAAAAAAACCACGTGTTTCTATGTTATGTGAGATTGCAATGGAATAAGGATTCTCATACATCGTTAGTGTAAATGTAAATCAGGGTACTTTTTTTGGAGGAAAATTGTTGATACCCATCAACAGTTTACATGCATAGCCTTTGTCCCAGTGAGTGTGCTGCGCAGCATTGCTGTGCACACCTGCCAGTGCAGGATAAGGTGTCGATGAGGAAATTCGGGTCCAGCACCAAGGTTCAGTGGATGACAGTATATCTAAAAGTGGAATATTATGCAGTCACTGAAAGCATGAGGTAGGCCTACATGCACCAATTTGAAATGTCCACATGTAAAGTGGAAAAAGCAAGTCTCAGCGTGCATAGTTTGCTACTGTTTTTAAGAGGTGTGTTTATGTAACTAGGCTTTACCATCTGAAGGCTCCGCTAGGAATGAATAACAGTGGTTACTTTTGGGGAGGGGGCCTGAGGGACTGGGGGTGAAGAGTAGAAAGGAGACACTCGTGCTTGTTTGAATTTTTTTGCCATGGGCATGCATTTCCTTTTCATTGTTGATGTTTTGAAATGAACCAGACCAGGGAACTGATGATAGAGTTACTGAGTAAAGAGCTCTCAGCAGTGGTGTGTTTCTGAAGGGCTCTGTGTAGCCCAGATACAAAGCCTTGCTGTGTCCAGGGATGTGTGCAAGGGATGCTGCCGACCTCTGGTTACCTACTGGATTCGTGTGGCTCCTTCCCAAGGCCTAGCGGCTTTTCTCATTCCAGTAAACATGGACAGCCGTGCCTCTGTGCCACAAGCCCTCTTTCCCACCTACTAGCAGGGACAGTAGACGTGCAGGTATCAAATGGTGGTCTGTTCATGGCAGAAGAACGGGAAAAGAAATCATGCCTAAACACAGGAGCAAAGTGGAAGCTGTCTGGATATGTTTGCAAAAATTTGTGTTCAGAAAAGTAGGTCGTTTATTATTTATTGTTTATTAAATACCTTCCAAAAGGTCCAAAATACCACTGGGACCTTAGCTAGGACTGCAGCGTATGTGCAAGAATGGCACATACCAAAATATCAGCTCATTAGTTCAAGTCCAAGATAATTTTCCCTTGAAATAGAACCTCCTATTAAGTTGAAATAGTCAGTGGTACAGCATCCTCTAATTTAAAGATTTTAAAAGAAAAACATAATCAGAAGGCCCGGTTTTCAAAATTGCTGCTAAAAGCTAACAAATTAGCTGGAAGGGAGGGATGAAAAGGAATAACCTCTCTTCAAATAATAAATCTACAAAGTCCTCTGCCACAAAAAAGCAGATCCTTGTAGTTTTGGTTTCTTCCCATGAGATAATCACCACCTTGCTAAAAATGGGACCTCCCCCCGCCCCACACACACACCATCCCCAAGTGGGGAAAAAAAACATCCACCCAAACAGTTTCTACTTGTTTTTACCATATATTCCAGGGGTCTATATGGGGTTTTTGTTTGTTTTTACATTTATACAGTTTACATTGCAAGACCCATAAATAACACTCGGAAGATTAATAGGGCCATAGTTTTAAAGACTATTTACATAGCCCCACCATGCATACAGAGCCTTTTTAATATTGGGGGGAAAAAAATCAAAAAAATTGAACTCTCCATCACTAGGCAATATAAATTTGACCATCTAGACTTATAAACCCTGACTAAAATACAAGCAATCATTTCATCCATAAATGCTGTTTCTGGTTCCCTAACAAATCTAGCACTGCAGTGTAACAAACATCTTGCAATTCAGGGATATAAAAATATCAGCTTTAAAATCTGAACTGTACATTATGTACATTAATATTTGCACCGTTAAATTAGGAATACACTTAAGTCTATGAAATACTACATTATAAATAGCAAAGTTTTTTTGTTTTGTTTTTCAATCTGTAGCTGGAGCTAATACAATAATACAAAGTTTACCTGGCTAAAGAGGACTGCAAGGGGACGAGGTGGCCTCGTGGGATGGGGCGCACAGTGTTGGCTGGGTCAGTGTGACTACGTGCATGCCGCACAAGACAGACCGATCAGGCCTGGGCCAACCTGGCGTGGACAACGACAAACACTATTGCTTTACAAAGGCGGCTGAAGTTCTCCGTCGTCTAAAATCAGTACCCCCGTCCAATCACCTTATGAGAGTTTCTAGAAGATTCTCTTGCAGACTGGAAACCAAAGCAGCTATGCAACACCCTAATGTACCTGACTGGCACCGTCCGAGGAGGGTAAATGGGAGAAATCACACCTTCTGAGTGTTAATCTGACACTGTAAACAGCAGTCGGGGGGCTCATGTACATGGGCAAAGCACTTTAAACTATTTTAGCAACTTTCCTACGAAAGAAAAGATATGAGTCAAGAGGGTTAATGGCTAAGTTGAGACAGGACCTCCACAGCTACTGGGTTAAGAAATAATACAGTTTTTGCCCTTGTGTCCCTTTTTCTTCTTGGGTTTAGTCATGCCCGGACCAAACTGAGGCGTGGGGAGTGCAGACGTGGGGCTGGAAAGGTCGTCTGTGTAGTAGGCGTACCTCTGTGGCCGGGGCTGAGGGATCGGTTGTCCAAGAAAATAGCCTTCTTCTTCCGAGTCGGAGGAGGAGGAGGAGGAGGAGCACCAGGAGTCGTCGTCCTCCCCGTAGAGCCCCAGGAAGCGGGGCACCTGCGGGCTCTGCAGCGCGTAGTCGGAGGTGGCGTGGGCATAGCGCCCGTAGAGGTCGGCGTTCTGGATGTACGCCTGGATCTCCCGGGCGCTCTTATTCTGGATGAACTTCTCGTAGTTGTCGGGCGTGTACAGCCGCAGCCTGTCCTTGGGAGGGTACTTCCTCTCCGTGACCAGGTTCAGGGCGTTGTCGGAGCGGGACTTCCTGCTCCTCCGGCGGCGGTGGTGGTGAGGCCGGGACCCTCTCTCCTCAAAGTGGTACACCCGCCTCCGCGTCCTCTCGCTCATCGGGGGCTGCCGGATCTCCAGGTTGTCATAGCTCCCGTTGTCGATGACGTCATCAGAGAACTTGACCTGCTGGGGCCTGGACTGGGACTTGGATCTTCGGAGCACTGGCAGGTGGACTGGTTTCTCCTCGGGCATGATTTTCTCTGGGCACAGCTCTGAACCGAGGCTCTTTAAGGACTCGGCGCTCCGGTGCAGCATGGAAGAGTTCAGAGTCCCCATGTTGCTCATCTTCTCACAATCTTCTGCCTCTATCTCCTCAAAGTTCTGCAGAGAATATAAGGATGGCCTTGGCTTACTTTCTCCATCCACCGAAGCCCCTACGAGAAAAACCAAGACAAGGTGTGAGTCTCAGTGACCCTAATAGTCTGACAGTTATTACAAACAAGCTACTGAAAGGAAGCATTTCAAAGAAAATTCTCCTCAATTTCAATATTTGATTACCACCCACCAAGTAAACGCAACACTGCATATAAAGAGAGGAGGTATGAATTTTATTACTGACCCAAGGGGCACAGCCTTTCTTAGGAGTCCAGTTGTTTTGGAGCCAAACACTAGTTACAGAACATGGCATGAACAGCAACAATGTAAAAGCTCTTCATAAAAATCTCATGATTAGCCCTGGCTGGTTTGGCTCAGTGGATAGAGTGTCGGCCTGCGGACTGAAGGGTCCCAGGTTTGATTCCGGTCAAGGGCACAGGCCAGAGTTGTGGGCTCGATCCCCAGTGTGGGGCATGCAGTAGCTGATCAATGATTCTCTCTCATCATTGATGTTTATCTCTCTCTCTCTCTCCCTCTCCCATCCTCTCTGAAATCAATAAAAATTTATTTTAAAAAAATCTCACGATTACAGTAGGGCCCTGACTTACGAGTTTTATTCGTTCTGTGACGGAGCTCGTAACTCAAATTACTCGTATGTCAAATCATAAAGTGAACGAGTGAGACACGTGATGCTGGGCTGATGTTGTGGCGTTCACTGTGACGTTTGCTGCGCCAACTAGCGGTGGGGTATCTGAAGCTGGCTCATAACCCGAATTTTAGCTCGCAACTCAAAGCAAAAAATCGACCGAGAGACGGCTTGTATCTCCAAAAACTCGTTAGTCGGAACACTCGTAAGTTAAGGCCCACTGTACTTTATTCACATGACATGGAGGAATTCTGCCTCTCAATCCATTAAAGCCAGATTGCTTCACCTGAGCATCTCCATCAGTCCCTTCCTTTGCATCCACATGGCCACTGTTATCGTCCTCCTCTTACACCTACACTCATTTTCCTCATTGCATACCGAGACTGTGGTCAGCAAGCCACAGCCCAAGGGCCACATCCGGCCCACAGCCTATTTGTGGATAGAGTTTCATTGGAACACAGCCACACCTACTCATTTACGTATTATCTACGGTTGCTTTCCACAATGGCAGTGCTGAGTATGTGCAACAGAGGCTGTGTGGCCCAGAAGGTCTATCTAGCCCAGGGGTGGGCAAACTTTTTGACTCGAGGGCCACAGTGGGTTCTTAAACTGGACCGGAGGGCCGGAACAAAAGCATGGATGGAGTGTTTGTGTGAACTAATATAAATTCAAAGTAAACATCATTACATAAAAGGGTACGGTCTTTTTTTTTTTTTTAGTTTTATTCATTTCAAACGGGCCGGATGCGGCCCGCGGGCCATAGTTTGCCCACGGCTGATCTAGCCCTTCACAGAAGAAGTTTGCCAGCCCCTCTCCTAGACTGCCATCCAGTCTTCTTCCCCTTCAACCCAGGAAATAACATGTCACCTCCAGATTAGTCTTACTTTGAAACTTTTCCCAAAACTGATACTGTTCCCCCTTTTTAAGAGGGCCCAGGCAAGTAAAGATAAATGAATACCCAGCAGACAGGAAGTGACAGTAAGGACAGGTGTGGACTGGTGTCTAGTAGGTACTACATAACTTCCTACTTTCTAAAGGGAGCCTAATTCAGTCTGTATTGTTAAGGAATGTCTAGCCCTAACACTTTATGTGTACCAAATGATGTCTATTTTTTGATAAACGTTAAACTCCTAATATAGGACCTAAAACACAGGAGATGCTAATCCTGGCCAGTGTGGTTCAGTTGATTGGAATGTCGTCTGTGCACCAAAAGGGCACATGCCCCAGTTGCAGGTTTGATCCCCGGTAGGGGGCATGCGGCTGGCAGCCAGTCAGTGTGAGAACACTGATGTTTTTTTCTCACTCTCCTGCTCCCTAAAAATTAATTTAAAAATCTTAAAAAAATTTAAAAACAAAACAGGAGGTGCTTCATAATTTAGTCTCATCCACCGCTGCTCAACTCCCCTTTGACAAGTCCAACAGAAACCCGGGGGGTCGCTGGCTCATCCCTCCTTGCCGCTGCAGCACCTGGCACAGGGGCATTCCTGGCGGCGGGCAGCCGCTAAAGCCTTTCCTGTCTACATTACGGAAATGTCACCTTTATGAAAGGACTGGATGTCATTTGTCTGACTATAATTAGCCAGGTAACATTTTTGCATCCAAAGACAATTATTGCAAATATGAGATACAGGAGGGAATCTGGGTTCCAGGCTTGATCTTGCCTTTAAAAACCTCTGTGCAGTTAGGCATTTAGCCTCTGGTAATTCAAGTTCTTTATTTAGAAAATGCAATAATATCCACTCTCTACAGCTCAAGGTCATTTTAAGGATACAATATGGATAACTGATAGGAATGTGCTTTGAAAACATTACAGTGAAATTATTTTATATTCTGGGTTAAAAACTATTCAGCTATTTTTGAGCTATCTGTTGCCACAGGGCAATGCAGGGAAATACAAAAAATGTTATGAGCTTATAAAGTGGCAGACTGATTTTAATAACTTGAATTTTATACAGTACAATCCAAAGAGTACAGTATCTTTCAGACACAGATACAGACTCCATTATCGAAGTAAGTCAGTTTCTTCCTCTTTAAAATAAGTGTAATGAACCTGGCCGGTGTGGGTCAGTGGTTGAGCGTTGACCTATGAATCAGGTTACCATTCAATTCCCGATCAGAGCCCATGCCTGGGTTGCAGGCTCAATCCCCAGTGGGGACGTGCAGGAAGTAGCTAATCAATGATTCTCTCTCATCATTGATGTTTCTATTTCTCTCTCCCTCTCCCTTCCTCTCTGAAATCAATAAAATATATATATTAAAGAAAAAGAGTATATATCTATTAAGAATATGTATGAATATACATATGTGTGTGTGTGTGTACATATATGCACACACATTTGCATGTTTGTTTTGCTATACGGTGTTTGGCATTGGATGAGACTCCTTCCTTCCCTTGGTCTCCAGTTTTAATTAACGTAGCCCCTCCTGGCGCTGAACGGTAAATTTTCACAACAGACTTTTTAGTGGCTCTTTTTCCAAACACCGTATAATCCCTAGATTACGTACCTGTGATGTTAGACAAAGCCAGAGAATCCATAGAATCCCGGACGCTCTGCTCCGGTTTCAAGTCTGACAAGCACTCCAGGGAATCTTCATACCATTGTGCTTGATCATGATTGTATCCCGAGGCCCCATGGTCCAGATCCAGCTCCTGGAGCCTTCTGCTGCTTGCCGGGCCTGGGTGGCTGCCGTACGCAGAATCTCCCAGGCCATCTTGGGACTGTGCCCAATACATATCAGATTGGTATTTTTTACTCGCGAGGCTCTGGTTATTTTGCTTTAACTCGGCCTTATTTTTAACCATGTTATCAGATATCCAATGCTCACTGGCTCGAATATCGATCTCATTGGGCTGCTGCTGAAAGAGGCTTTTATCACCAAACTTGAGGAGGAGCTGCGTCATATAATCTTCATGCTCGGCCCATTCTTCGGGGTCTTCTGGGGTTTCGTGCTCGACTCTGCCTTTCCAAAAGTCTTCATTGACAAAACCTGCTCCCTGCCTGGACAGACTCAGGTCATCCAGCTTCCGGGAAAGGGTGTCGTCGGCATTGCCTGAGAGGCCAGGGAACTTGTAGTTGAGAGCAGGGGACAAGAGGAGAGACTGTCTGCACTGGTCCGCTGACCGGCTGCTTTTGCCCATCCGGACACTTCTTCTGGAGTCTCTCGACCGGGCGGACTGAAACGCAGAGTCGGAGGAATCGGAGGCGTGGACGTCTTCGCCGAGGCTGCACGTTTTTGAGCAATAGATCTGACCTTGTTTGGGGAGGAAGGGACACCCCAGCAGAGAGGCTTTGCACTGGGCACAGGAGAAGCAGGCTTCTGTCGCGTGCCAGTGCTGCCCGTCGTAGGTCATCTGGGCGTGGTCCACACCTGTTTTGAAAAAGGATAGAACAACAGGCGATAGTTCAACGTTGAGACAAAGGGAGAAGGAAGAGATGGAAAGAGGGGTGATGGGAATGTTCTGCTTCTTGATAGGGTTGTGGGTGACACAAAGTCCGTATCTGCGAAAATTTATTTGTAACCCCCAAATCAATACTTGCAGTTTTCAAGGTCATTTGCGGACATGTGCAGAGGGGTGAAAAGTTTGAGTTGACCAACATATATGCTCCCAGGTGAGGTCAAACAAGGTGACCCTCTGCCTTTGTCTCTGCTCTTGTGCTTTCAACAAGTGGCATATTCGTGGTCTACTTATACCATGTTTTCTTTAGATTTTTGTACTTTTTTGGTGCTTTTGCTATTTAAAAGGCCCTCAAGCATAGTGCTGAAATGCTGTCTAGTGATCCTAAGTACAAGAAGGCTGTGATCTGTGTGTTAGATAAGCTTCAGTCAGTCACACGGTACAGTGCTGCTGGCTACAAGTTCAATGTTAATGAGCCAACAATATGTGTGACTAGGGACGGGCAGGAACCTATCCCTGTATTTCCCCTAGGAGCAATGCTCGGTATTCTGTAAGTCAGGCAACTCTGTCGAAGGCAAATCCCTCAAACGAGAATGGATTCTATATTCATTTGTCAAAACTCATAAAACTGAAACATTTAAGAGCTGTACATTTCACTATATGTAAATTATACCTCAATTTTAAAAAAACAAAACAGACTGTGGAGAATCCTAAAGGCTGATGGGAAGGAGCCTGAGCAGACAGGCCGGGCTGTGACTCACCGATGTGCTCGCCGCAGGTCTCGCAGTACTCCGCATACAGAGACTCGAAGCAGCCACAGCAGAACGGGCGGCCGTCCTTCATGATGTACCTCTGCCCTCCTAGGACCGTCTCACACTCAAGGCAGCAGAAGTGCTTCATGTGCCAGTGGCGACCCTCCGCTTCCGTGCACTCATCCGCAAAAATTATCTGTAAGAGGAATGTGAAAGCAGAGGATGACAGAACACTGTGAGCTATTTCCAAGGCCACGCCGCTTCGATGGCTAACCTTGTTTCTTACAGCCCCAAGCTTTCCTCTAACTTGCTTTAGCTATAAAACAAGAGCAGTCATTGAAAATGTGAAAAAAGAGAACCTAAGTGCTTGTTCAAACTTTATAAATGTCCAACCCCTATGCTGTCCACCTGAAACCAATATAATAGTGAATGTCAACCATAACTGAAAAATAAAACAGATTTCTTCATTGGAGATAATTAATTTGGTCATTATTTTGCTCCCCAAACGCATTTTATTGGCATAATCTGGCAAAGAAGACATTAACATTGAAATGATTCAGTGGTCTGTGTTTTAATAGAAAACTCATAAAAATGTCTGTGGAGTCAACATTTACAGCAATCCAGACGCTGGGCTGTGTGAGCTACACTGTATAGCTGCTGCTACGCTTAACCTGGTGGCCATCGGCAGACTAAAGACTCTGTTCTTTTCATTTTCGGTTTCAAAAAATTTTCAAATATCACATTATTGAAAAAAAAAGCAACTTTAAAAAAAACCAACCCAAACAAATGTATAAAGAAAAAACTGAACATTCACTGTCGCTGAGTGAAGGAGACTCAGGAAAAACACACACACAC
>NW_005370683.1:3092893-3106530 GCF_000412655.1 Myotis brandtii
TGCAATGAGGTACCCTGGATTGGATCTTAGAATAGAAAAGACACATTAGTAGCAAAACTAGAAATCTAAATAAAGTGTACAGTTTGGTTGATGGTATAACAGCATTATTAGCTTCTCAGTTTCAATGCACATAATGCTGTGGAAGATACTAACAACAGGGAAAGCTGGGAGAAGGGTCTAAGGACCTCTAACACCTCCAACTCTTCTGTCAATCTAAAATGACTTTAAAATAAAAAGCTTAAGAAAAAAATTCCTTTCACACCACCATCCCTTCCCACATGCCCCACAGGTAACCACTGTTAACTTAGTGCATATCTGGCCGTACCGTGCCTGGATGTATACAAACAAGTGTACAGTCTTGGTTTTCCCCCCCTTTCCCTCCCAGGAATGAGATCATCTGCTCCACTCCTCTTGCCACTTGTATTTCCCTCCCATCCATCAAGAGCCTCCCACTTATCGATGCACAGACACCTGGGCCCGCTCTTTATTTTGCTTAGATGTGAACAGTGGAATATTGGCCGACTGGGAGCTTATTTTTCCCAGTGTTAAGGGGTGAACTTTTTTACCTCGTCACATGCCGAGCACCGTGGTTTGAGCAGTTCAGCATGGTGCCTGCCACAGTGAATTTTTCCGTCCTGATAAAAATAGATGAGGTCCACCAGCAGCTCGTTACACGTGAAGCAGACAAAACAGGACGGGTGCCAGCACACTCCGGGGCCCGCCCGAGAGGCGAACACGGCAATCTCGCCTCCGTTGATCTTCAACCCGCACTGAAAGAAAGAACGATCCTCCTGCGATGACGGGATTCTCAGCCTCTCCACTTGCCACTAAATCCCAAATTTGTCAGGAAAGCTTTTTATTTTTCTCCCCCCCTGCGAGTGATTAAGTAGCTCCTTAATGCTGGATTATGTGCGATTCTCAGCTGAAATGAGCAGGCCTCCCAGACTTCCCCACTAGGCTGTTCCTAAGAAGGACAGAAAGAACGATCCTCCTGTGATGACGGGATTCTCAGCCTCTCCACTTGCCACTAAATCCCAAATTTGTCAGGAAAGCTTTTTATTTTTCTCCCCCCCTGCGAGTGATTAAGTAGCTCCTTAATGCTGGATTATGTGCGATTCTCAGCTGAAATGAGCAGGCCTCCCAGACTTCCCCACTAGGCTGTTCCTAAGAAGGGTTTCGGCCGGCTCACATTAAAGTTGGTTGGTTTTCCTGAGCCAGCCTCCTGCTGGATGCGTTTCTGATGCTGAGTGGCCGGTAAGGATCTGAAGGTCTTCATTATGTCTGCCTTTGGTGAACACTAGGTGTACCCTAGCACCTCCCAACCTGCCGGGACCCTAGGGGGAGCAGGCGGTCACCCGATGTTTGCCTAAGGGCAGACCGACTCCCCGTCATACAAGGCAGTGTAGCCAGTTATAAACATGAATCCCCATTTGATTAAGAGCTAGGCTGCCTGTCTTTGGCTTGGTTTTTGGAGGCCTTTGGGGCCCACACGTGTGCTGGCCCTGTCACCCTCCCACCCCCAGCTCACTCCATCCACATCACCACCACAGGCCGCTCACTCTAGAAAGGGCTACCTGCTCGCACACGGCGTGCATCACGGCTCTGGACAGAAGTTTGATGGTGCCTCTTCCCAGTGCTTCCTTCTTCCGCTGAGCACTGAACACTTGCAGTTCTTTCTTCTCCTCTTCGCTCAGAGACTGGCAGTACCGCACCTTCGCGGAAGGAACACAGAAGCACCACACTGGAGCGCGTCCCCCTCACCCGTTCTCCATTTCCAGAAACGAAGGGCTCACTTAATGGCCTGGCCCCGTGCATCGCCAGTTTAGAAATAACACCTGACCTTTCATTGACTCAAAACCTTACAGCCTCTAACAAAAGGGAAAAGCAATGTAAAAGAACACTCTTTTCTTAAAATATGAAATGTTTAATTTCAACTCTTGTCAGCAGAGACTCTAAAACAATGTAACATATTAACCTTTCTACAAAAGGTTTAAACTTAATTGCCACGTTTGCTCTCCCTTCTGCAGACACTCAAGTCAACTCCCAGGCCTGAACTACCGTGAGGCATTGAGCCTGGATGAAGGGGCGGGGCGATCTCAGGCACCTGCAGGCCCCTGGGCATCGGTGGGTGGCTGCAAACACTATAAAAACCAACTTGTGTTGACTGCACTGACACCCTTTTCTCTCTGAAAGAATGGAAAGCTGTATTCTCCGGCCACATTTTAACTGAAGAAAGGCAAGAGATGGGAGGAGCTGGGGTTTATGATGGACATCTCAATGCTTCGTGTTTATTTTCTTAGCCTTCTTCCTGTTATTTTACCTCATTATCATGTGGTGGCAACTGGTACAAAAGCTGTTTAATTCGATGTTTCTCTCCAGGGCTGTTAACATATGGAACCTTTTCCTCTGGTAAGCAAGCAAAATAGAGCTGGATCTGAGGAAGAGAGGGAGAGAATGACATAGAGAAGGTGAGCGTCTTAGCTCACTCCATCTTAAAAAGTTACTTGTCCCTGCAGGGGCAAGGTTTGGCCTCTGGTGCTAATGAGAAGACCAGCTGAGCCAACTCGCACCCAGCTGCTAACTCCTCTTCAGGAATGTAATTTGCAGTGACAATTAGGGCCATCATAAATTACACGCCATAAAATATGCACATTTAATGCCACAATTCCCCAGGGTCAGCGAGAGTCCTGGGTGAATGCTACAAATGGCCACACAGGCTGCGTGACACTGTCCCAAACCCCGCCAGCACACAAGCACACTGAATTTGATCTCTGAATTTTACATGTTACAAAGACAAAAAGCTGTTTTGTTACCCTCTGTAAACTCTCCTTATCGGGTTCTCTCCAAGCATCGGCTTTCTTTGCTTCCATGGGTGTTATTTTCTAAATACCGGAGTCAATTTCCCCAAAGACACTGGAGGGGAGCCATACTGAGCTAGACCTGGTTCATTTGGAAAGGAGAACTCCATTTTTTTCTGTTTTATTTAAAGGAGCATCCCTTCATGAGTACTACAGTGCTGAGAAAGAAGGGATTCAAGAAAGAAAGACAGGAGATTGGGGAATTGGGGGCCTGCCCTGCTTCAATACCTTAGTATCTCACAAAACCTACCCACCCTAAGCTTCTAGAAGGGGTTCTTTTTTTGTTTTGTTTTTTATTTTTTTATTTTATTTATTTTTTATTTATTTTTTAAAAATATATTTTATTGATTTTTTACAGAGAGGAAGGGAGAGGGATAGAGAGTTAGAAACATCGAGACCTTTCAGTCCGCAGGCCGACGCTCTATCCACTGAGCTAAACCGGTTTCGGCTGTTTTGTTTTTTAATATATTTCTTTATTGATTTCAGAGAGGAAGGGAGAGAGATAGAAACATCAATGGTGAGAGAGAATCATTGCTCAGCTGCCTCCTGCACATCCCCTACTGGGGATCGAGCCCACAACCCAGGCATATGCCTTTGGTCGGAACCTGGGACCCTTCAGTCCGCAGGCTGACGCTCTAGGCCCTCGAAGAATGAGGAGCCCCTATTCTCAAGAGAGTTTCCTCCATACAGGAAACAGCCATAACTCAAGCAACTGCACACCCAGTCGGCACCTTTTATTTCAAACTATGCCTCAGCCCACATAATATTTATCACCTGCAATTTTTAACAAGTTCATCATTATAAGGACATTGGGAAAATAAAAATAGGCATACAGAATGTTCTCGTCTTCCTTAAAATAACAATCCAGACAAAGCCCCAAATTAGCTCTTCGATATTAGTGTTCCATCCACACTGAGTGGTGACAGATTCTTTTATGTGCAAGGTTATCAAAGGTCAACGCAATGACACTTCAGATGGTTTCTCCCAGCTCTGCATTTCCTCTCTTCCAAAGCAAAAGCTCTGCTGAGAGCTGGCGTGGAAACTTGCCTCTTTTATTACCTTTTTGTTGCTACTGAAGTTTTTCAAAAGGTTAAATTCCTCTCATTCTCTGCAAAGGGATTCATCAGAAACCCACATAACAAACGAATGTGCAGTGCTCTGGATTCCGATCATCAGAGCATCCTCCTAGGGCTTCTGGACCCAAGAGCCCAAGAGGAATAGAAAACTTTCATTGAGAAACAAAGTATAACCTTGAAAAGCAAAACTGTAAAACCATCCAAAGGAGAGAGAGGACTGAGGAGAGTATAGCGTGTCAGTGTGGCAGTGATGTTCTATACATTGCTAAAAATTCTTTAAAAATCTTAACTCATTAAAAAACACAACATGGGACCACGGGACGACCAGGTTCCCACCTGCTCTGGTCGAAGTCCGGGGGGCACCCAGGCATACTCCTCCAGCGCACAGCCAGAGTCATCATCTGACGTGGAACTTCGCTGGCACCCAAAGGCGAGTTTGCTCATTTTGGGCTCCATCTCCAAAGGCATAGCAACGTTCAAAGGCTGGTTTTCTCAGTCACAGGACATCAAACAATGGCTGCTGTGGACAATATAAGAAAAAGCAAATTGAAAACCTGCAGGCATGGCTCTTATTGGATGCTTGTTTACATATAGCTGGGCTCTCAGAAAACACCCAATTTACTAGTTCACCGCCCCCAGCCCCCAGCCCCCAGGCCCACTGACACTTAAAATCAGGGCTCCATAATGCAGAAATAGCCCCCTCCCAGCTCCGCATTTCAGAAGATGCCACCAAAATTAGTTTAGTCCCAGTGGTCCTTCGAAGGTGCGTCTCCACACAACTATTCATTGGAAAGGTTTAGGAAAATTGCCTTGCCTGACACATCAGATTAAACTTCCCACAAATAACATCCCTGTGAAGTCCCATGAGTTGAAAAAAGAAGTGTGGGGACTGCCTCTTCCCACCTTGCCCACTACGTGCCATGAAAAATGGCTCCAGACCCCACTCCACTCCCCACATTTCCTCATCGATTTTCCCCACCCAGGCACTGCTGCCTGTGGCATGGGTCCACTGGGCCAAATTGCTTAGGTTTCAGGTTTCTAATAAAGTTTTGAGAGACACTAAGTGTACTCATTGGGTAGAAATAGCACAGTTAAATCCTTATATAGCATGTTAAATCTGCAAGCCTTTACTATCTATGGGCTGAAGTCAGCCAGACATTCATTAATGAGTTCCTTCAACAAAAAATAATTGAATCCAAGCGCGAGGTTAAAATAAAACCCAGTGTGCTGACTATTAGTGTTGAGCTGCATTATTAGCAGGCATCCACTGAAACCTTATGCAGCACCTACTATGTGTGACATGCTATCAGCCTGCTATTGGGCAAGTAGGATGGAGGTCCAGGTCTGAAGGAAGTCCCCTCAGATAAAGGGCTATAAAGGTGTCTCCGTGACAGTCCCTGCCTACATCCCAGGGAACTCTGTCATCACCATGTATGTTCCTTATAAGTTTTTTTTCCTGATTTAAAAAAATCATCCCTCATCCCAAGGCCCCAAGAAGACACAAAGATACAAGATTTTCAGAATCAGACGAAGCTTTTTATAACTGCCCCTTTCCCTCTATAAAAAAAATTAGATAATTAGCCCAACCCAAGTTTAGAGAAAACAAGGCTCAAGGAAGTTAAGTTTAGCCCAAGGTCACACAGCTAAAATAAAAGCCAGAGTCTAGACCAGTGGTTTTCAACCTTGGCTGCACATCAGAATCACCTGGGAATCTTTTTAAAATCCTGATTTCTGGGCCTCATCCTCTGGAAATTGTTTCTTTGTTATGGGGTGATGCCACAACATTAGTAACAAAGAAACAGAATTTCCGGAGGATGAGGCCCAGAAATCAGGATTTTAAAAAGATTCCCAGGTGATTCTAATGTGCAGCCAATGTTGAGAACCACTACTATGTACCTGCTATATCAGACGTCCAAAAATTATTCTGCCTTAAAAAATTCCCTTGTTTGCTTAAACAGGTAGGAAAAACCCCAACACTTCCAGACTGAAACTGAGTCATTTATCAGTGATTATCTCAACGCAACTCTAAATACTTAGAAAAGGTTACCTACTAAAACCTATGATTATGAAAACGTACGGTTTTTCAAAGGACACAAATGGAAGGCCAAACACCCAATGGCTGTGATCTTTCCCAGCAGCAGGAGCAAAGCCACACAGTAGATATTATTCCAACTAATAAATTTAACTTTCATTCACCCTGAACAAAAAGTAAAGATGACCTCATTTCCTACACCACCACTGGGAGGTTATGACCTCTTAAACAGCCATCATTTCACACAGGTGCAACTCATTCATGTCTTAGGAAAGGCTTTCTAAACACGGGGGCGTTGCACTTACTCCTCAATAAAAAAGAATGTGTTAATGACAGAACATTTCTTGGATTTAGTCTTTTGCTTTCGTTTAAAAACACACCACACACACACACCACTAACAAACAAAAGCTTCCATATGTCCCAAACTAGAGGTTAAGAATTTAATTAGTAACTCAAACACCTCCCCAGGAGAAGGGGTATCTGCAATGCAATTTCACCTGAATCATGAAATATACCTATTTGTCTCTTGACACATCTGGCGTAGGAGGAAGACACTAAGGGATCTACTCTGCACAAACTTACAAAGAACATAAATATTAAATAAAACCTAAAAATTAAGTGTCATGATCTTATAAGACAAGAGAAAACACCACAAATGAAGATAAACCATGGATTTTCTAAGGTAACACAAAGGTGCAGATTGCCAAGGATCTGAGTTCCTTTGAGGGCTGTGTTCCTTGATTAGCCTTTTGTGGAGAAGGTACATAAATGTCTATCCTAATCAAGGTAAATCAACTTCCGCACTGAAGGCCACAACCCCCCACCTCCCCATCATCTGGATGTGCCGCACATCTCAGGCCTCCAACTCGCACACACCCTCCCAGCCTTTCCACAACCCACACCGAGCACTGGAGAGACCAACTGAAGGGACCTGAGTGACAGTCATTGTATCACAGGCACGGCTTTTGGTTTCATTTGTTGGCGCTCTGACAGCTAACACAGTTCTCTCGGCCTCGCCTGTTAGTGTTATGGCATTTAATCGCCACATCAAGCAACCCAATCAGGGTGTATCTTGTTAACAGAGGAGGAGCCGGCCTCAGAGTGATTTGCCACAGGTCAGCTGTCCAAGGTCAGTAAGGTCATTGGCAGCACCCTTAGAACCCGGCCTGTGATCTCAAAGCCCTCAGCCCCACTCTGCCTCCCGAAGGTGGAGCTGTTGCCCCAGCTCCCTTTCCTTTGGTGAACCAGCCAGGCGACTGCACTGCAGGCACCCAAAAGGACATCACTGGATGGGAGACCGTCCACGCTGCCCAGAGAGGGACTTCGAGGAGAAGATAGTTAAAAGGATTATCAAAATTCAATGGCCTCATGAATTGTTGCTTCAGAGTTGATTATTTGGAGAAAGCCTCTTTCTTTTTCCTTTGTGTCAGCAGATAATTACACAAAATAACAAATCACTACATTTATTAGAAAGTTCTCAGAGCTGACCAAAAAATAAACATTAGAAAAATAAAAGGCCCAGCTGGCGTGACTCAATGGTTGAGCGTCGACCTATGAGCCAGGAAGTCACAGTTCAATTCCTAGTCAGGGCACATGCCTGGGCTGCGGGAGCGTGCAGGAGGCAGCCGATCAATGATTCTCTCTCATCATTGATGTTCCTATCTCTCTCTCCCTCTTATTTATTCTGAAATCAATAAAAATATTTTTTAAAAATTTAAAAAATAAAAGTTATATAGCATGACCTCCACCTACCAGGTTGAGGTAAGAGATGCTTTACCACTGGCTACTGTTTTTCTTTACTAACAAAAAAACTTGATTTTGGATTCTTACTTTTTTTCTTTTTTAAAATGGCCTGTACTGGTCAGCAGACCCAGAATATATTCTTAAGCCTATCACTGTCTCCTAGCACATCATACAACTGCAGTTGACTGCTGAGCATGTTCTTGCCCTTGCGAAAGATTAAAATAATAAAAATATCTCACAAATATCCCTTACGTAGGCATGTATATGACTATATGGTATTTGCTCTTCCTAATGACACGTAAACGTGACTGTTTGGTCTGCCAAAATACCTCCTTTTAGGCTACACATGAAACCATGCGTGAATTAAATCTGATAGAAAAATTCCATTAATTTCATTTCCAGGTGTTGGCTCTTAAGGTTAATCATGTGAAAGAGGGACACAAATCAGGCTTACAAATGAGGTTATGATAGAGCAGTGGTTCTCAACGTTGGCTGCACATTAGAATCACCTGGGAATCTTTTTAAAATCCTGATTTCTGGGCCTCATCCTCCGGAAATTTTGTTTCTTTGTTACTAATGTTGTGGCCCCACCCCAAAACAAAAAAACAGAATTTCCGAAGGATGGGGCCCAGAAATCAGGATTTTAAAAAGATTCCCAGGTGATTCTAATGTGCAGCCAACGTTGAGAACCACTGTGATAGAGGGTGAAATTTTTTTCAAGTTGTTTGGTGTGGGGTTTTTTTGTTTTGTTTTGATTTTTCAGAACCACTTAGATGTTCCTTTATTTATTTTGTATTTTACTTTTGTAAATAATTTTTATTTTGATGTAATTTCAAACTTCAGAAGAGTTGCAAGAAGAGTAAGAAACTCCCTTACAGCATTTGCCCGGACTCATCAACTGCTTACATTTTGCTTCATTTGCTTTATCATCCTCTTCCTGCTCCTCTTTCTCACATTCACCACACACCATTTGAAAGTCTGTATTTTTCATATTCTCTTACCAAACCATAGTTCAATTAAACATAACTGTTTAGAAAATGTTCATTTAAAAAACAAACAATGTGCAAGAATTCATGTTAGATGCTGGAGATAAATAGAATAAAAAGCCCAAATAGTTCAAACCATCGGTATTCTGTGATTATGGGGAGGCAGGTTTATTATCCTGGTCTTGAAATGCTGTAATAAGCTGAATGAACTTAATCACACATGAATGACAACTACGCAGTAAGCCATTCTGTACTAGGTCTGACTCTGTTAAGGAAATGAATCAGTAGGGGCCCCATCTCTCCACCATCTCTTTATAACTCTGGCTGTAAATAAGCCTCATAATGCAGAGAGAAGTAAACGTTTTCAGGGTTGCGTTTGTTCATGTCCCAGAGTCTGACCATTAAGGAAATGTGAACGGAAGCAACACCTTTAAGAACGAACACCACCATCAAAGATGGCACTGAAGTCAAGCACAACGAGCAGGTAATTGAATTAAATTCGAGCAGGTTATGATATTTGCAGATTTTATTTTCAAGAGGAGACTAAAAGCCAACTACAGGAGTCAAGGAGAGAAATGATGACAAACAGAAGAGCAAGACGTGGACACAAGGGTGGGGAGAAAGAAGCCCAAGGTTGGGTAGAGAGAGATAAGAAAGACAAGGGTTATCATGGGAGTAACTTCATGCCAGTCAGACAACACAAAATGGAACCATATCCCTCCTTTGTCCTTTTTCTCCCTTCCCCCTTCAGAATCATTAAATAGCTACTTCTTTCCATTTAAAAAGACCCAAAGATAAACAGCTCTCAGATGTATGACTTCTCCATCATCATAATTGTCGAGAGCACATGTGATCCAAGGAAGGAGCAATCCTTAGGGAATGGAATCTGGAGCTCTCAGCATTCAGTGGACGCAGCCCTGAAGTCTTCATGCCTTTGACAAGCCACCAAACATCTTGGGGCTTGGTTCTTAAAAATGGCATCTATTTTCTAAGGATATGAAAGTTTTAAAGAAGAAAAAGTTATATGAATATAAAGAATTAAAGTTACTATTGATGTGCACCAACTGGCATTGTTACTTTCCCTGTGACTACATAGGTTTCCTTGAAGCTAACCAGCGACATCTGGAATAAGAGCAACATGTTAATAAAATTTAAAAAAAGGACTGAATGTTGACATGTGAACATGCGAGTTTCATCATGTTTTTTTAGTTTGGGAAGGCTCTAGCTTCCTGTGGAGCAAACAATTTTGCCAAACTATTGACCACCTTTCCCAGCTGCCTTGGACTCAGATCCTAACCCATCCCTACATAAAATTTCTAACACGATACACACAGTGCATGTGCAAGCACATGCACGTGTACACATGTGCACACACACACGTGCGTGCGCACACACAGCATGTATAATGGTCTACAGAGCATGGCAGGGTCTTTCCAGCTGTGTTACGGAGAGCAACAATTGTAAGGACCCAGTATATGCCTGGCTGTGAGGTAGTGCTTGTTACCCCAATTAGAGTACAGCTTCATTCTCCAACACGGTGATGTAAGGAGAGGTTTCTCATGAAATTTACTGCTAGATGCATTCACTCCATTTACTCATTCATCCTTACCTTTAAAGACCGTTATTGAATGGTTCTGGGAAAAATCAGAAAGAAGGCAACTGACATTTATTCCAAAAAAAGCCAGAACTGAAAAAAAAAGCGCTGAGAATGCTTCCAAATTCCATTATACATTCTCTTGCTTTCTTTAATGATGGTTATATGTGTAAATTCTACATGATTTAGTCTTTGGCTGATCATCTTTCCACTTTGAGTAAAAAATGAACAGCAGAAAAACACTGGCTTCAGGATTCAAGACACAGGAATTCTAATCCAGCCATCCCAGCTGGGTGTGACCTGAGAACCTGGTTCCTCAACTAGAATATAGGGCCGGTTCCAGGGCTACCTCACAACGTAGAGCTGATGGCCAGGAGTGCATGGCACCGTGGCTAAGACGGTAGACAAGTTTTTTCTCTCCCTGTTCTCACGACGTCTGGATTCCTGCTACTTGAGTTTCTTCTTAAGTAAGTAACCTTTTCCTTTTGCCCACAACCAACAACCTCCAAATCTTTTAAAATTTGTTGCTTTCAATATGCTGTAAATTAGGCAACTATGCCTTTGAAAAAAATTGTCTAAAAGTATATAGAATAATTATGTTGTGGACAAGGGCTTGGGCATTCCTCCCATAAGCACAGTAACCACTGGTTAAATAAGATAACATACAGGACATGAAGGTGTTATTCGAATTAAAAATTAGCTTTATTATTTTGCAATGCTATTTTGGTATTTGGAGTCCATTTATTTTCTAATGAGCTGTATGCTGCATCCAGAGTAGCTAAGGATTGTTCTTTTGATTGACCTTGACATATATATTTAAACCTTTATTATTTTCCCCTGAAGCTTAATAAGTCAGCACAGTATATGAAGGTCCAGAGGCAGTAAACAGTGGGCAGTTTCACTGGAAGACAGATTCTTCCAAAGAAGCAACAATGGATGGCAGTGGTAGCACCGAGTGAACTTTCAAGTAGTAGATGTCAGGCAGAAGACTTTGCACTTAACCCGCTAGGCCAGTGGTTCTCAACCTTCTGGCCCTTTAAATACAGTTCCTCATGTTGTGACCCAACCATAAAATTATTTTCGTTGATACTTTATAAGTGTAATGTTGCTACTGTTATGAATCGTAATGTAAATATCTGATATGCAGGATGGTCTTAGGCAACCCCTGTGAAAGGGTCGTTCGACCGCCAGAGGGGTCGCGACCCACAGGTTGAGAACCGCTGCTCTAGGCACTGGGAGAGGACAAAAAGGTTATGAGTAGGAGGGTGCCATTCCTGGTCGTAAGGAAAATTAATAGGATAGAGATGGTCAGGAAAGAGAAAGGGAACCTGGGAGGGACCTATTAGCCCATTATCACCAAGAGAGCCTAAGCATGTTGGCTTCGGGAAAGAAGGTAAAAGGACAGAGAGAAACTGGGTCAAACAGTTCTGAGTCTTACCTGATTGAAACATCTGTCATGCACCAACATGGAAACTACATAGGCAAGTCAGACGGAGAGTGAGGGTCTGAGGGAGTTGAGGAGAATGAATTCAATCAGACACATACCGAGGTGGTAACTGTACATCAGTTCTAGTATGGTCCCTATAACATCATTCATCATTTTCTTGGACCAAGTCACCAAATCAAATCAGAAGCAGGTGAACAGAAAACAAAATAATTTTCAGTGGCTGCCAATGTAAATGAAGTCTACGGTCACACCCCCAATTACAAATACTTTCCCCAGTGTAATCCCACTCTAGTTCCTATGTGAAGACTACCCTGGTATGGTAAGATCCTTATGAATAAGTATTTCTCATGTGAACATGCCCAGGGGAGTTAGAAATCCTTTGATCACCAAAAACCAGAACAGATACTGATTTGTCAAGTCAGTGGGCTAACATTCCCCAGGTGTCCCTGCTGCTAAGTGCCATCCAGTGGACCACAAACTACTTAACAGCTTCTTTGTTAAACTGCTTGTTAACAAGAAGGTGCAGGTCACACATACCCAAGTCAAGTTACTCTACTTCTTCTAGGCTAAACATGCAGGAGAATTAAATTTAACTACAGGCTCATTTGGTAGCAGGGAAACTTGTAACACTTCCATTCTTCTCAGTACACAAAATATAACCCTTATGGATGCACATGTCTCCTTGTTTATGATGTCCTTAACTTATAAAAATAAAAATAAAAAAGCCTGAGACCTATAAAAGGCATAGGCTAGCAAAATGACTACAATGATCTCTTTAAAATTTTCACATACCCAAAGAGCATTCAATGCCTATGGCCTGCTAAAGACCAAAGTCACTACTAAACAGAGCATAACCCAATTTTACTTACGCTGAAATGAACTGAAAAGATAACTTGAATAAAGGGTAAATATATTTTGTATAAAAAATAAAAGTAAAAACATAACGAAGGTATCTGAAGATCCCGCTTATGAACCATCCCTTTACTAACACTACTTCGTACTAGCAATCAGTGGCACGAGGCCATGTGTCCTTTGGCATTTTCTGTATTTTCCAGGTAAACGTCCATCCAACTGGTACACTTTCCCAACAACTGAGTGGCCTGTCATGCAGCATCCATTTGCCAAGAAGCTATCCATTTTTCCAAGAGGAAATGTGGGCCCTGCAGGGTGTCCAAGCACCCTAATTCCATGCACAAACACATTCCACGACAGTAAGACAGATTGCTGAACAAAAGGAGGAAACACGATGACAAAGCGTGGTCCCCTGCCAGAGCGACGCTTTTGGGGTCAGGTTATTTGGCTGTAAACCGGCCTATCAAGACCAAACCCCCAACGCATGCCGTGGTGTGAGGTGCACCACGCCAGGCACGGTTCCAATGGGCTCATTATGTTTTCCGTAACGGGGAGGGGGACGCAGGTCTTTTCTTAAAACCGTGTTCCAGTCAGTCTCCTATTGATTTTCTGAATTTCTATTTTCAACCGCGGCCCAAGGAAACGGCAGCCAGACTCGACTCCAATGTACACAGAGACTCGGGTTTCACCCTGTCACCTGTTGGCTTCTGAACAACACTCCTCTTTGTGAAACGCACAGCACTCATTTGAAACAAGTTTCCAGAGAAAACACTTCAAGAAAGTGTTTGAGAAGTCACAAGACTCGAGTTGTAAAAACAAATTCCACACATAGCCTGGTGTATACTGACAGAGATGAATGTGGAAACCCGAGCTTTTGAAAAAAAAGCGGGTCAGGAGGGGAGCCGGGGGAGAAAGGATGCCACCCTTCTTCGGGGAAAATTCAGCGGCGGCTGTCGAGGATCCGCTGGGTCCACCCCACGCCCGCGTCGGAAGAGACACTTTGGAGCAGGCTTCGGCGCCCCCTGCGCCCCGCGATCCCGACCCTCCG
>NW_005370683.1:3107282-3135889 GCF_000412655.1 Myotis brandtii
TTCGGTGCAACGCGGCGATGCTCACCCCCGCAGTCCCCAACCGATCGTGGGGGGTCGGCAAAAGGTCCTCCTGCTCCCCGGAGACCCTGTCCCCGCCGGCGTCGCCGACTCTGCTCCCCGGGTTAGAGTCGCCTCGTCCAGGCCACCGCATCCCCCAGGTCCCAGCGCTGCGCCTCCCCAGGATCCTCCACCGCGGAGAGAAAAACCCCGACTCCGCTCCGCTCCGGGGGCCCGCCTGGGACCGATCTTCAAAAGTAACCAGAGCCCGCATGAAAAAAAGTAACCATTTCGCTTCCTGCCGGTCCCACCCTCGGCGGAGCGCAGCGGGCCGACCGCCCGGCTCGCGATGCCAGGCTGGCTCGGTTCCCCGCTCCGGTTCGCAGGAGGCGCCTGCCCAACCTGATCTCGCCGCCGCCCTCTTTCCAGGAACTGTCACTGCTGACCGTGCCCCTGGCAGGTCTCCACGAGGTCCTGCGAGCACGATATTCCTCGAAAAGCTACCCACCCACTTGGCTCAGCCTCGCGGCTCCAGCACCTACCTCGGTCCATCCGCTCCATGGCCGCGAGCCCTAGTGAGCGGAGCCGCGGAGAGGCAAGTCCCCCAAGACGCTTATGTAAACTCCCCCTCCCGCAGGTGCACGCGCGGACCACAGCGCGCCGGGAGAATATGCAAAACCACCTCTTAAAGAAATCATCTCCACTCGGCCCATAACAATGATGTCAGCAAATGGCACGCTGAACCAAGTTCTCCCTAGGAAGGGCTCATTAACATATGAATTCTCCCCGTAGGACTTCTCTTGCATTTCGAAGCGATGCCTACTGCTTAGCGCAGGAGATTTATTTTTATCAGTAAATAACAACAAGAGAAAAGGAGCCAGGTCACGGGATGCACTTAATCAAGTACCTGACTGAGAGTTGTTATAAGTAGGTTAAGTGAATAGCATTATTCGAACACCAGAACCTGCCTGCCCCACACATAAGGCTAATCTTGGTTCTGAGCTATTTCTAGGTACACCAAGAGAAAGTGCAGCTTGGCATTAGGTATCCACAGAAAGGGCCAAGAAAAGCAAAAACGGAACCTCAAAGCAAGCCCAGAAAGAAGTGATAAATATTTGCAGCAGAGGTCTGAATCTCTTCTCAACGACAGATTTTAATTTCTGCAATAGCCTCCTTATCACATGGTGATAAAAGGAAATGGGGAGAAGAGGAGGCAATATTTAATAGCTTTGCCATTTCATAAAAGGCTAACAAATAAAAGCAACTTAAAACGGTCAAATTCCTTCGGTATCCTACTTTTTTATTTTTAACTTTTTTGGTTAGGTAAAAGAAAAGAACCTTGTACCATCAGGTTTCCTTGGGAGTAGTTTGCAACATATACGTTTCTACAGTACACCACTGAACAATAGCTCATTGTAACTGTGATTTAAAAATACACAAACAAGTTGCCATAAATAGAGCAGTCAAGTAAATAACTCTGGCCAATTTCCGTTATCTCTGCTGGAGAAGGTGCTTTTTGTTTTGTTACCTTTTTAAAGTGGCAGAGATGACAGAAAGAAAGAAAGAAAAGAGAGAGAGAGAGAGAGAGAGAGAGAGAGAGAGAGAGAGAGAGAGAGGAAGAAAGTTGTGGCTCTGCTGGTAGGTTAGCTTGGAAACACTATTTGAGACAACAGGATTTGAAATTCAAATTGACTCTCTGTTGGGCAGTATACATTCTAGTTTTTGAAGACAGTTCCCAAACAGCTCTAAGATAGAGCTCCTCCAGCCTTCAGATAGTGTGGGGATTTGTGGGAGGGCGGGGAGAGGACTTCAAAGGGCCTCTGTAGAGCTGTGAAATTAACATGAATACCTAGGTTAGATCTCCTTTTTCCTGCTTCATTCTGTTTGGGCTTCCTCCCGGAAGTCATCAATTGACAGTATCTATTGGACAAATGTGCAATCAGTTATTTATATAAACCAAACTCTAAACTATCTTGTCATATGGTAAAGGGAGGATCAGCACGCCAATGGTTTAAGTCAGGTGGATCCTTTTTGAAACAGCTTTTAAAGGAGGGTGACACACAGTAGCCAAGGCTACAGAACCTTCCCAACTACAAACCACAGCAACACGTCTCAGTATTAAATGCCAGCCATTGTAAGTGTGCTTCCTCTAACACAATTACTTATAAATACTGTTTGCTGCATTTTCAACAGGTACTGTCAGCTTTATTGCTTTTGTAACTTTTTGGATGATGAAGCAGTTTGGAGACAGTTAAAAGCTTCCAGCTAATGTTCAATCTGAATACAACAGCCCATGTAGTCTGGTCTGAAAGGCACTGTTTTTGTCAAGGGTGAATTTACAGGATGGAGAGCAAGGACCCCCACCAGCACCTTTTTGTTTCAGCCAGGTGGGAATATTCATTGCTTGCAAATCACACTTGAAGGGAGGCTGGGAAAGGAAGCCCAGAAATTCACAGGACTTGGTTCCCTCACCCCATCCTGGTCTCTACTCTACTCTCACCTCCTCAGAGAGGCCTTCTCCAACCCCCTCAACCCCAAATATCATCCCTCCTTCTTGTTGCTATTTATCTTCATAGAACTTAGCTTTGCTTCAGATCTGTGTGTTCATGTTTGCTGTCTCTCTCCTCTGCTAAAAGGTGGGGATTTTGGAGATTCACTCCTGTATTCTCAGCACCTAAAATCATGCCAGGCACATAGCAGGACAAGTTCAATTAACAGGCGTTAAGTGAATGCATGATTTTGGACATTCTACTCAGGCCCTCACAACTATACCATACCCGTACAGATAACTCCATTTCTAATCTAAACCCAGACTGAACTGCAATGTCCTATGGGAGGAGACTGTGATAGAAAAACAGAGAAATGCCAAGGGCATTTGTTTGTCAAATGCCAGCCAGCTTTATTGGGTCTGAAAGAAAGAGGTAAGTACGAAATATAAAGTACAACATATACTGGTGCTATTCCTTGGTTCTCCTGTGATTTGTATATGGTGACCTTGAGGTCGGCTCCATACCTTTTTTTTTTTTTTCATGTGTAAAACAGACCTGCTTTCTAGTTTTAAGAGTCAGAGTTGTTCTTGGTCTCAGACATTTGGAAGGATTTGTAAGTAATTGCCAGCAATCTAGGAAGAGTCTATTTAAATCATTGGATGTCATTAAGTTTCTTAATACAGAAGAGAGGTCAAGGACTCTAACAGTCATCGAATGACATCTCACTCACTGAGTCCGAGGGCCAGTCGGCATATATAATGTTAAGTAGGGTGCCAGCTTGAGTCTTCAGCGAAGGCATAGTCTAGGACAGCAGTTTGGTTGTTCTGACCTTGAGCTGTTCTGCCTACATAGAGATAGGTGACTAAGAAGTGCAAATGCACCTGTATATGGGATGTAATTTCTAATTAAAATGGCTTTAAAAAATTTCTTTAAATCACAAAATCATACAATTTTAGAGTTGCCAACAACCTACATCTGGTCTAGATAAAGAAATGAGATCCAGAGAATTAATTGTAATAATTCTTTATGCTTGTTACCAAATTTGGTACCACTGACAGTTTATGTAAAATGCTTTTCTTTCTTGTTAATTTTAAACATGTCTGTTGTACCTCCGATGGGGCCCTACACCCTGCCGGTCACTGAACATTTGTAAATTCTAGTTACCAGTATCTGAGCCTGTAGCTCCCTCAGGAAGGGCCCCAAGGCAGGTATCAGCTCTTCCCGGAGCGAACAGGCATGGTGGTGTTTTATCATAGGTTGCAGTTTCTCTAGGTCTCCAATTATTTTCTTTCCCCTTTGATTATATTTAAAGCAATGTGATTAGAGAGTACTGGTTCTTTAACATTTTCTACACCCAATCCCTCTTTAGACTTACTACTCCAACCCTCCCAGCCATCGTCCCCTCCCCCCTCTCCAACCTCTTCTGAGGTGAGTGAGCAAATGCTCCCTTCAAAGTACCCTGATGCATTGGGTTTGGAGTTAGGAGATTTAAATGTCTATTTTCTGTCAATTACTAGCTCTGTGACACTGGGATAAATCACTTCTCTAAGGTATTAGTGTTGTTTTTTGGTTTGTTTTTCATTTCTAAAAAGGAAATGGGCTAGGTCAATGGTTATAACTTCTGAGGAGGAAACACAATCCATATCTCAACTAAAATAGAAATCTTAATATAGAAACAGCTGAAAGTGAAACTGCTCTGTTGAAGCTCTGCTTGGGTTTCTCGCAGACTTCCCCCACATCTCCCACCCTCTCATCCTCCATTCTCCCAAGGTGACCTTCAGGCTCTTCCATCTGGAACTAGATGCTGCCAGAGGCTCCACCAGCTCTAATATTTTCGGAGTCTTTTAAAACTCAATAGCTGGTATGACACTGGTATCAGATAGGTGCTCACGGCTGTGCTGTGTTGAGTCTGCAGCCCACGCTGGGTGGGAGAATATGGGATCAGGTCCTTTTGTTCAAGGTTATAACTTTTAGTATCATTTGACAGCCATCTTTGCCCACCTCACTCCTCTGTCCCAACTATTTTGACTCCTTCCCCACCCAGGAAATGTTTGTTACTTTTCATGGACAAATAATTAAACTAGCGTTCAAGCATCTTGACCTTGAGTTCTTTAACTTTTTCCAACTCCTGTAGAGATCTGTGGTTTAACATAAACATTCTTAAGACTATACTGCTGAAAAACTGCCAAAACATTAACAAATGAAGAATAATTCTTCCAATAAACACTGGGAGATCAATACATGAAAAGATATCCAAGATATGTTAAGATGCAAAATATATAGTATGATCACATTGTTATAACTAATGATATATAAGCTAGTATACACATAGAAAAACTATTTAGAGGTATATAAATAGTAGACTAGTAATATAGCTTCTAGGGGAAGGCAGCTTATAGGAAACTATTACTTTTGAATTTATATTTGTAAAATAAATGTATTTTCATATTTTCACACCATTTATAACCTTTTTATTTTTATAATGATCATATAAGACTTTTGTAAACAGTTTAAAAAACAATAAAGGAAATAGACTACAATATTAATATAAGAAAGAAAAATTTGGAAGCAGAAAGTGATGTTCTTGATTTAAGTATTTGTGGATATGGGAAAATACATAGTTCTACTCCCTGCTATCTTCCTCCCAGGTTCAAACTTGAAGAGAGAAATCTCTGCTGCATTTATTTACAATACTTGAGAAGGGGGTGTCCCTGGTCCCATATTTCCATGGAGCCAGACAGACATATTGGAGCAGGAGCTGCTCCAACTGATGCCGCGTGTACCCATTCATTGATTCACTAACAGATTCTTCGGTTGAGTCCAAAAGTATTTGTTGGAGGACAGCACTATTAGACCTAGACGCTCCCCTTAACTAAAGACTACCTATTCTAAATTTCATATCCTATTTATATCTTGATTTATTCCAAAAAGAAAGCATAGGAAAATATACAAGATGAGTGGAAAAAATAAAAGATTCTATTTTCTGAAATACATAACAATGATGCACTGTGATTATACAACAGTTTCGGTGTGGCTAAACTTCTAATACAGAAATAATGGGAAGTGTTGACCAATTGATTCTGGTTAGAAGGTGAGGATCAAGGAAGTGTGAAGGTGAGGTGACATTTAAACTGGAACCTTTATAGATTAAAAGTGGGTGATCAGGGAAATTAAGGGAGTTAGGATAGGGAACAGGGCTGAGTCCAGGCTGAGCCCATCAAAGTTTGATGTCTAAGAGAGTGAGCAGCTCTTAGTAAGCTTAGTACTAAGCTCTTAGTAATGTGGTGTGAGGACCGAGAGGGAGGAGGGAAGAGGGGGGTGGGGGTGGGGGGCTGGAGACAGTACTAAAAGAAAGCAGTGCCAGGCTGTGAATGGCTGCACAAGCCTCTAAGCTATTCTAGGGGCTGTGGAAAGCCACAGAAGCTTGAGCAAAGAGTGACATGATTGTATCTATGCCCTAATTAGAGGGAGGGTAGAGAGAACAGTGCGGGGCAACCAGATGGGAAAAGCCTGGACGCTGCCTCAGCAGGCAAGGGTAGGAAAGACAAGACAGTGTGTCTGAGGGTGAATACACCGAACTGTGGAAGACCAGCGTGGATGGTGGGGTGGGGGGTTGGGGGGAGCAACAGATGGGGTGCTGACATTCCTCAATGAGTCAGCATTCCCATAGTTTCCTTGAAAGACAACCAAGAGTTCAGCCCTGATGTGAGCTCTCACTTGAAATCTCAAATATTTTTCACTGTCCATGGAAGACAAACTCAAGGTAACCTGAAGGATTTTCGTTTTTAAGCTCAACGTTGATCTTCCTGTCGATATTTAAAATCAGTATTTAAAACATGGTTTCAGAGTGTGGAATCTCGGAGGGAAGACGTGAGAGGGTGGATGGGTGGAAGGTGATCAACCAAAAAACTAATGTGCATATATGCATAACCCATGGACACAGACAATACCACATACCTAACTACCAACTTGATATCTCTCCCTAGGTGTCTGTAAGGTCCTTTTTAAAAATAAATAAATAAAACATGTTTTTTTATGTCCTGTTGTGTTAAAGAGCACATTATAAAACAAAAACAGGTACGTGGTTTTCAGGTTGGAAGAGAATCTATGTGAAAGGACTACCCAAGAGATCAAAATGGCATTGGAAAGTTATTGTGTTCAGTGGGAATCTACAATCTAACAGTTAGTGTTTATGCAAACCATTGAGTAATAAATACTGCTCTGTCTTAAAATGTAATATTATACAATATTCATTGCTTTATTTCATGGACTACGTGCTCCAAGCTATTTTGCTCACTTGTGTATTTGCTTATGCTCCTTAAACTCCCCACCATCTAAGCTGGTTGATTCTCCACGAGGGAAAATCTGGGCTGACAAAGGCACGCCAGCTCTTACCACGGCCACTGTGCGCTGTGACTACTCAAGGTGTCCTCAGAGAGGTGTCAGCAAAGAATGATTCCAGGCGGCCAAAAGCCTCCTGCCCAAAAGAAAAAGGTCAGCACAGCTTCCCATAACATTTCTTTATCTTATCTAAGATCCCAAGTCCCTTTCTGCAACCGTGGGAATGGAAAGGAGGTGGTTTTGTAGTGGAGACTGGTTTACAAGCTTTAATTAGATTGGGTCAGGGCCAAGATTTGGAATTCAAATTGTTCTGTCGGTCTTGAGCCACATAGTTCTAGATGAGTAACAGTTGTTGGTGTAAGTCTTCATGTTTCCTTTCTCCTCTTTGCTTGCAGCGTTAGTCTCTTCGACCGTGCACTGAATTATAGAGGGGCTGAGGGCAGGGATCACGTCTGTTTTGTTTTGTGATCTATCCTAAGTGCGGAGACACACAGGCCTGGTACATAGTGGATTTTCAGTAAGTGTTTGTTGAGTGGTGAAGATGGTTTTGTTCCCATTGATCTTCCACAGAACCTGTCTCAGACGTTGCACAAACGAGGCACTCCTATTTATATCTTAATTATCAGTCCATTGATTGATTTTTCTTCATTTTTATTTGGATTTTTTTACAAAGTGAGTCATCGAATTTGAGGTTTTCCAGTGTTAATGTTAAAAGAAATCTCATCAAATTTATCATTTAGGTCATTTGTTCTTTTTGGCTGATAAGATCTGCTATGAACTCAAACTAATTGGCTAACTTGAACTCTCTTTAGAAAGCTCACATTTCGAAATCACGTTCTCCTTCCACCTCCAAATCAATATCCTCCTCCCTCCTTATTCCTGGTCTGTTTGTGGTACCACCCACTAAGCCAGAAACTGATCATCACAGATGTTTTCTTCACTCTGGGTGCCCTCCTTCTTGTCTACCCTCATTCAGTTACTTATCAGATTTTGCACCCTTTAACCTTTCTTTGTTGGCTCAGTATCCCTCCTCACTACCCCAATGATTGCAGCAGCCGGTCCTCCCCACCTTTGGATGCAGCCTAACTCGCCTCCTTGGGTCTTCTCATCCCTACATTCTTTCTCCTTCACTTGACCACCACAAACCTGACTATACCAGTCTCCTACTTTAAAATCCCTTCTTCCCAGTTTTCCCAGCACCTCCGTGGGGTAAAGTTAAGGCTGTCTGCGGTGAAGACCCTCCATTTCAGGCCCCCCACTGACCTCTCCAGCTCCAGCCCCATCACTTGTCACACTTCACTTTGGCTCTGGAACTGGTGGTTTCCAACCAGATCATACTGTTTCATGACCACTGTGCCTTGTTTTGCTGCTTCATTACGTGGAGCTGTCTAGCCACTCACTTCAATATGCCTGCTAACTCTTACTTCCAGGCTGAATTAGGATGGGTCCAGGAAATGTCTCCTGAAGCCCTATTAGACCAAAGGCTTCTACTCTGCACATCCACTGCTCCAGGACCCTCCACTAGTCCCAAGACTCCCATCTTACTCAGGCCAGTTCCTCCACCCAGATGGCGGCTTATTTTCTTTTCCAACCAGAAATTCTATTCACTGGAGTGAGTGGGATTCTCTTCCTATGTGCACACAGCTTTGGGATAACCCAGGGGCTCAACCTTTACACTCAGCAGCTACACCAAGAAGGATGGGCTAGAGCCCTCTATTTTGGTTAATATGAGTGTATAGAAGAGATACACTTTTAAGAAATAGGCCTTCTTGTGTTTCTTGCTCCTTCAAAGAGCTTTTGCAAATGCTTCCGTTCTCCTTCTGCCAAGCCCATCACAATTAGTTCAGTATCCGCATATTCTGGGTGAAAACAGTGATGTCGGACTATTGGATTGACATGGCCCACAACAAACATGATACCCTCTCTCTTGAGTGGTCAGTTCATAATTCTGAGTATGTTAACCTTGAGTCTAGATTGGATGCTTCTTGAGAGCAGTAACTGTCCCCTTCTGTTAAGTACAGTACTGAACATAATAAAGATGACCGGATGGAGGAGACTTTGGTTAAATGTGGTTAATCGTGGTAAGGTGCGCCAGGACTACAGGAGTGGACTCTTCTCCAGTCAGTACATTAGTGCCACACCCTGTAGTGGCATGGGCTGTAACAGTTCCCTGTGCAAAACTGTCTGATCCAACACCCATGCACACTGCTGCAATCCAACCCTGTAAGACACAATCGAATCCGTAACAGCCTGTTGTCAACCACACTGAAGAATAATTTTCAAGACAAACATAAATGTAAAGTGACAGGAGATGTATAACATCAACCTTAGAGTGTGTGGGATAGTGAAAGTGTAAGTTAGGTTAGAGACAAAACACAATCTCTAGGCAAAGGAGGTATAGAAAGAGACGAAAACAAGGGTTTCCAGAGGAAAACCTGGGTGTGCTTTCTCTGGAAATGGTCATGGTGAAGAAGCTCTTTGTCAGGGAGAAAAGGGGTCTCGGTGGATCTGGAGAACATCCTTAGCATCCTGCAGGGAAAGCACTGCCTTAGGGCATTCCATTGAGTACCTCATACAGGGCCTTCCTTTCAAGGCCTACGCAGTGACTTAAGGACAGCGGTGGAATCAGTATAGAATGAGGAGTCAAGTACGTATTAGAATTGTGTGTCTTTCTGGACATGTTACTTCACTGTCTCTGGTGCTATATTAAGAACACAATAATGCCAAATGAACCTCTTTTATTATTATTATAGCAGATAACTTATGAAGTACTTGTATGCTAGGCATTATGCTAAATCCTGTACATAATTTTAAAATCCTTATAACAACATAAAGTAGATCTTATATGAGAACAGTAAGGTAAGTCACTCAACCATTTAGTCATGAGCTAATTAGTGTAAGAGCCCAGATTCAAAACCTGGTCTGACATCAGAGCCTATGATCATAAACAACTGTCATCTGCTTATAAAGCAGAGCCTCTTACAAGTAGAAAAACAAAATGCTTCGCTTTCCCCAACTTGTCCCTCAGCAACATCAGCTGAAAGTAGAGAGAATAACTCTAGAAGCTTTAAATACTGTACTATTTTAGGTAGAAATGAAGTCTCCTTTAGGGAAGCTTAATGACAGTATTTTGTTCTCTAAAGAGTTGTGCAGCCCTCATTGCTAACCCTGGGGACCCTCAGACAAAGGAAACCCTGAACTTCAATGTAGCTCACTGAGCCATTTTAATTTCTATAGCTACAAACTCATCTCATTGTCCAAATACAACAAAACCAGCCTGTATTTGAGGATCACTTCTATATAGAACAGTTGCTCTGTTGCCTATTAAGTCATTACCCGTATCAGAGCGTACTAAGCTCCTACTCAGATATGGGTGTCACTCTGGGATGGGCTCAGCAGCCCAACCATCACCTCTTCAACTCAAAGGCAGACTATGCTGAACGAAGGACAGATCATGAGAATGGTTCAGTTCATAGTTTGTGGGCAACTTATTCTACTGAACACATCTGACATGACATTCTGAAGGCAAAAGGCACTGAAGTAATGCAGCCATTAATAAACTTGTCAGACAAAATGGATTACAGCTCAACTCCCAGAACCATAATACGTTATTATTATTTTTTTACTAAGGTCCTTCAGTTGACTTGCAGCAAATGAAAAAAGAAGATAATAGAATTAATCAGCATTTCTGAGCAATTCTTATGGCCAATATGTCCCCAACAAAAATTTCTTGCAGATAAGCTCAAATAATTAGGGTTCATATAATGTCACATTGGCTTGTGAAGGCAATCTGCTTCCTACTGAAGGGCAAACATTTTTACTTAACACAAACTCTAGTTCCCATGTAAGACCTGACTGCATTGTTGCTTACATAACAGACCAAGCCACAATTCCATTGGCAACCATTTCTGAAGATTTTAGCTTTTCTTTCAGTTAATTTTAACAAGATTCCAGGAATCTCTGAAATGCTTTCTCTACCTTTTGGAAAAGTATGTTTCAGATGGGGGAGTAACTTAGCAAAGACTGAAAGTATCATTAGAAAATAGTTTTATGACATGTCATGTTTTGGGGACCTGAAGAGTCAAAAGGTTTTTTGAAAGAATCCAATGATATGGGTAAGACAATGTCTTCAAATGGAGCCACTACTCAGAAGATAAAAGAAGAGGGCGAATTCCTACACAAGCAACACGTATGACCATCTCCTTGTCTTTCTAAGAAGCTTTAAAATGACTTCCTCAAACATGCAGGTGTCTAATCCCTAACAATACCTTTCATGAAGTGCAGCTTTCTTTTTCAGAATTAAAATCTACACCACCCCCCCCCAAAAAAATTGCTGGTCATTCTGTTTCTTATGCCTAATTAAAAGAATTCTTAGGGCCGAAACCAGTTTGGCTCAGTGGATAGAGCGTCGGCCTGTGGACTGAAAGGTCCCAGGTTCGATTCCGGTCAAGGGCATGTACCTTGGTCGCAGGCATATCCCCAGTAGGAGATGTGCAGGAGGCAGCTGATCGATGTTTCTCTCTCATCAATGTTTCTAACTCTCTATCTCTCTCCCTTCCTCTCTGTAAAAAATCAATAAAATATATTTAAAAAAAAAAAAGAAAATAGCACCCCGTCATCACTGGAGGACTGAACATATATATTAGGGAACCTTGAAAGCCTATGGGAGGAACATGTAGGCCTTATTATGCAGGTGTTATGTAATAACAGTTTAATTTATAATAAGACTAGAGGCCCGATGCACGAAAATTTGTGCAAGAGTAGGCCTTCCTTTCCCCGGCTGCTGGCACCAGCTTTCCTCTGCACCTGAGACCCAGGCTTCACCCAGGCCCCTGGCCGCAGGCACCTGGGACCCCAGGCCCAGCTTTGTCAGGAAGGACGTCTGGGATGACATCCGGAAGATGTCTGGTCTATCCGGTTTAATTAGCATATTACCCTTTTATTAGTATAGATTATAAGGGGGAAAAAGAATTCAAGATGACCACTAGAATACTACCTAGCCTGCAGATTTTCTGAGCACTGTGAGGAAAATATTCACTGCCACCACCATTGGTGACATTACGAGGAGAAATTAGGAGAAAATGGGCTGAGGTCTCTGCCATGTTACTCCTAGACGCCTACCTACCGGTATGGTGGCTTGATCCTCACTGGGTAGATTCTTGTTGGCAATTTTTGCTTGGAGTAGAGGAGAACCAACAGTAAATTTACAGGATGGCCTGAGAATGAATGGACATTTACAGTTTTGCTTTGTTCCAGAAGGTTTTATGTTTTAGATGTTCTTAAAGGGACTATATAGGGACTACTTAACAAGGTACTTAATGATTTTTTAAAAATTATTTGCTTTTCTGCTCCTTTTTCCTTCCAACTATCAAGGACCTATATTTTACACTGGAATGTATTTTAGGGCAGATAGGGAAGAGGGGCCAAGTTTCAGATGTCTCTTTTCTCTATTTCTTTCCTTTGCCGTAAGGCTTTCTTTATGGAGCTCTCAGTCTTAGGTTTCCATAACCTCCTAATGCAAAACAGGTTAAGAAGAGCAATGAATGTAACAAACCACATGTTGCTTTGCTTTTTTAATTTTTTTTTAGGAGGAAAAATCCAGCTTACAAGAAGAGTATGCAAACTTAGCAGTTAACTGAAATTAAAGATGTTCTAAGGGTCTCTTAACCCCAGTCATGGCCATCTTGTAATATTTTTAAATATGAATGAAACATATGATTATGATAAACTCTCATTTTATTTAAAAGCCAAGAGAAGATGTTAAGACCATGGATAACAGTTTAAAAAATTCATTTTGACTTATGAGGAAATCTGCATATTTTCACCTAGGCTAAAGATAAGAGACACACACACAAAAATTAAGGATTTCATTGTGAAATCAACACTAGTGCATTCTGAACTCAGGATTAACAATCTATACATGTGGGCTTCCACAGACTTACATAAATTACTCAAAAATTTTATGGCTCAATTCAGCTGTCAAAGAGAAGAGCCCTCAGACGACACTTCACACCTGTTACTTATCTAGGAAAGTCCTGGGCTTAGTGACTCCCACCTGGATGAGCATGTCCAGACTTCCCTCACACTCATTTTACACAAGGGGGTAGATTCTTTGGAGTGCCAGGTAGTAAAGAAATTAAGACACACTAAAATCCCTGGAATTTTCCCCAAATAGACTATCACCATACAAATCTCACAAAACCATCACAAGAGATGTCCTATTTCAATGTAACACACACACACACACACACACACACACACACACACAGAGAAAACAATTATGAGCCGCTGACTTCAATATCTGTTCTAAGAAAGTACTACATCACCAAAAGTAAATAAACAGTAACAGAAATTATGCAAGCTGATTTTTCTTCTGCGTCTTATGGTCGTAGGAAATGGGAATGGGGGCCATAGTGACTCCATTTTGCTTCTTTATCCCTCATCCAAAATCAATACACACCAGAATATTCCCAGCTGCTGGAGTAATTCTCTGCTCTAGGAATCTGTGTTATCCCCACACCTTCTTCATCCCCTAAGGCAAGGTCAAGTGTGAGATTTCTACAACCTCCACAAATCACCTCCCTTTGGTCCTCCCATCATCAATCTGCATATAATTCAAAGGGGGAGTGGGAGTTGGTTGACAAACGTGATTCCTGGCAAAAAAGAGGCATTAGACAAACATCTATTTTAACGTTTGAGTCTGTGGCAAAAAACAAAACCCACTTTCTTACAAAAATCATAGGTGGACTTTAGAGATTCTATGTAATAATCACACCGAAGTATCCATTCTGCTGATGGTTTATTAAAACAGGAAACGAGATAAGAAAAGTGGGGTCCTAGGAGAAGCGTACATCCTAAGATAGGAGGGCACTTAACAAGCAGGGGATGGTAAGAGCTGATTTCTGCAAACAGCGCCAAGTCAGCTCGGAGGTGCGGCTCCCGGACAGGCGTCCTGGGAGTGGTGCCAGGAAAGGAAACTTCTTGTTCAGGGAAATTTGGTGGGCAGAGTACAGGAAAATTGCTTAGTTATAATTCAAGTGTCTTTAGGAATATTCTGGCAGGGAACACAAGGGCACCTGCCTCCAAAAAAAGCACACTTAGTGGGCAGAGAATCTGAATGGAATGGGAGTCACTCACGAACGGATCCCACAGTCGGGTTGCTTCTCTCTTTGGGTGGCATCCACGCGTGATAGGGGCGTTAGGGAGCTATTTTGATGCAAACTCGCCTGTGTTGAAACTACTGAATGATGTTTGTATTAGAACTCCATGGTTGTCAGCAACAGAAACCAAACTAATTCAAGGAGAAAAGGGGTGGGGTGATCATTTACTGTAAGCATCTAGAGGTGTCTCAGGCCACACAGAGCAGGAATGTAACTGAGCTTCAGAAAATGGCTTTGGTTTCAGAAAAGGCAGCCCGCAGAAGTCTAGGCCGTCCAGCGGTTCTCAACCTGTGGGTCGCGACTCCTCTGGGGGTCGAATGACCCTTTCACAGGGGTCACCTAAATACATCCTGCATATCAGATATTTACATTATGATTCATAACAGTAGCAAAATTACAGTTATGAAGTAGCAACGAAAATAGTTTTATGGTTGGGGGTCACCACAACATGAGGAACTGTATTAAAGGGTCGCGGCATTAGGAAGGTTGAGAACCCCTATGCATAAGACTTAGACTATTTCTCCTCCTTTCTGGTTCACACTTGATGCTTCCCTCCTCGTGGCTCCTCTGACTGTGAGGTTTAAAAAATGGCCACCTTCCAGTTTGGTGGTTAGAACCCAACAAGACTGCGAGGGGCCCACCCCTTCACCATGTTTCCATGAAGATAGATGGACTTGGATTGGGGCATGTGTGTTTTGTGGGCTGCGGGCCAATAATTCCCAGTGAAGGTGGAACTGTTTTGTCTTGCACAAATACTCCAGAAATGTCTATTGAAGAAATGTTAACTATTCTATTTGTAGAATAGGGCAAGAGTATTTGCTATTAGATATGGATGGGAATTAGGTTTTCTACATTAATGGTGATCAAACGCAAGTAATGCTGAGCTGAGTGGCAATCACCTGGAAAGCCTTAAGCTATACAGATAGATGCCTGGATCACATCCCTGTTGATTTTGATTCAGTTAGGACCCAAACATTTGCACTTCACACTGTCCCCCTAGGTGACTGCAATTTGTAACTGGGTTTAGGAACCATTGGTCTACAGACACCGTTCACTTTAGTAACTAGTTTTCCTAAGACGATGGTAAATTTGTGGAATGAAAAAGTGGAGATACTTTAAGTTTTCATAGTGTAGTTAAGTCCAATGCAAAACTCTACCTGCACACTCCAATCATCAGTATTGCTCACGAAGCAGTCATGCTGATGAGGGGGATTGTGGATCTCTTTTATGAAAAGTTCTGAGGAACTACATTTCATTTAAGGGATTTAAAGCACTGCCGCTCCCCCCCCCCCCCCCCGATGTCTTTCTCAAGTGAAAGCTGACTTCCTTTTTACTCTGTCAGGTGAAACTATTCTTTTGGTGTGGCTTGTGGTGTTGGTTTTAATCCACAAAACCTTTGAAAACTATGGTTTCTTATGCATTGAAGAATGGACTAAAAAAAACAACAACATGAAATGAGAAATTTAGAAATTAAAGCCAATTCACATCTAAAATTTAAACCCATTATTGTGGGGGTATGCAATGCGTGGTTTTAATTATGCACAGTTCCTGCAATTTCACCGCATCCCCTATGCATAAGCTGCACATTCATGAAGCTTTTGAGGCAAGTGCTGCTCCCACTGATGTAAGTCAACTGCTGCCCCACTGTTGAAACTTGCTGCCGGGCAGCTGCGGTCTCCTGAGTTTTGAATGTTCACTAGCATCCCAGCACATGGACACATAGCAGGCAGATCACAGGTCATCTGGGGGGGACAGGGGTTATTTACCGAAAATACATAAGCAGATTAAGTTGTGTAGGCAAAGCAGGAAAACAATAAATCACACGGTCCTTACAGACATAAGCTGGGAAGGTGTTTGAACCCTTTTGAACCAAACAGACTCTAATTCACTGGAGAGTCATGTCCTGGCAGAGGACAGAAAGGTTTCCCCTACCCCACAACTTATTTGCCGCAAAGTGACAACCGACAATTGGTTCACAACTGTGTCTCTTGCTCTTCTCTGCTACAGTATTTTCCCTTTCTTCCAGCACCAGTCCTATAGCTTTTCTCGTGCCCAGACTTCTGATTTGATGAATGCATGGGAGAATTTTTCTTGAGCTATTATGACATTTGTGTGAGGAGGAACTAACCTCTAATCCCATCACACCCATCAGTGAAGCAGAGCCTACAAGAGGTTGATGGACATTTCCAAAGCCAGCACATCTGTGTTGATTTAATGCAGAGAGATAGAAGATGACTGGTGGCTGGTCATGTGAACGATGATACATGAACTTATCACTGAGCTGAATCACATATTGACAGTACTAATTTTTCCTCATTAGCCAAGGTAAGTACATATCTGTGGATACACAGCAGGATATGATGACGACTCCTGCTCCCGTGTGATTTTTATCAGGATATGAAATGCAATTATGTTCATCTCATTTGAATTAATCCATCAATTAGTCACTTTTGGGTTTTATAAAAGTTAACTGTATAAGCAAACAAAAGTGAACAAAATATATTTTAAATATGTTTTCATTGATTTTCAGAGAGAGGAAGGGAGAAGGGGAGAGAGAGATAGAAACATCAATGATGAGAAATGATGACAGAGAAACATTGATCGGTTGCCTCCTGCATGCCCCCTACTGGGGATCAAGCCTGCAACCGAGTCATGTGCCCTGACCAGGAATCGACCTGTGACCTCCTGGTTCATGGGTCGACACTCAACCACTGAGCCACAGGTATATTAATGATGACTGAGTACACCACTTTTGCATTTAAAAAAAAATAATGAAAAAGATAATCCTTCTTTTGAAAGTAGAAATGAGAAGTATGGAGAATGTGGCTCTGAGGGAGGAAACTGGAAAGGACAGGGGGTGGGGTACTGGCCCTAGACTAAGCATTTTTATAAAGGATCCTCATATTCTATTGCTTTAGGGCACTATGAACTTTATTATATGGTAATAATCTTAGCACAACATACTTTCCTGTTAGAATATTATGTACCATTACCTTAAACTTTCTTGGCTTAAAATTGAAGTATGCCTGAACATTATGTGTAATGTAATTCCCACAAATGAGCTACTGTTTGGGAAAAGAAAAAAACAAGGCAAATGGTAATAAATCTGAAAATCCCTACTGCAATGTTCAGGATAACCTTTATTGGTCTGGGCTCAACAGTTGTAGACATAGATATACAACATATACCAAATTAAAAGTGTTAAAATTCATCAACGGAACTCATTGATAAAGAACTGTCGCATAAATAGCTTTATTCTTTAGAGCTTTGTTTATTATTGAGAGCTATTCTAAATAGCTTTATTCTTTTTAAAAAAATAATTATTTATTGTTGAAAGTATTACATATGTCCCCTTTTCCCCCTCAATGACTGCCTCCAGCCCGCCGGGGCCCCCTGCCCTAGACCCTCACCGCCCCATTGTCTGTGTCCATGGGCCATGCATATATGAATACAAGGTCCTTGGTTGATTACCTCCCACCCCCCGCCCCCCACACTTCCCCGCCTTCCCTCTGATATTCTGCACTCTGTTCCATGCGACCGTGTCTCTGGATCCACTCCATTCATCAGTTTATTTCATTACTTAGATTCCACATATGAGTGAGATCATGTGATACTGACTGACATTTCACTTAGCATGATATCTACATGGAGGGACCTGGACCTGGAGACCTGGCTTTATTCTTTATGTGTGTGTTTAAAGGAAAAACAATAGGGAGAGAAATCTGCTTTAGGTCAAACACGTGGGAAGTATCTCCAAATTGCCCGGCTTCAAAACACAGATGGGCAGAAAGCAGCGCAAAGGAGAAGGAGAGATGCAGTGGTGGAGTGGGGCGCCTTCAGGGTCCTCGGTGGCTGCTGGCTGCAATGCTCCACTCTGAGTCTTGGATGGAGGGGAAGGGCGGGCTCCTCACTGTGATTCTGCTTCTGCTTAGGACAGTGGTTCTCAACCTTCCTAATGCCGAGACCCTTTAATACAGTTCCTCATGTTGTGGTGACCCCCAATTTCATTGTTACAAATTGAACATAATTAAAGCATAGTGATTAATCACAAAAACAATATGTAATTATATATGTGTTTTCCGATGGTCTTAGGCGACCCCTGTGAAAGGGTCGTTCAACCCCCAAAGGGGTCGCGACCCACAGGTTGAGAACCGCTGCTTGGCCCTGTCTGGGCCTCCGTTTTTCATCCACAAAATGGTAGGTGATCTGCAAGATCCTTGGCTGTGAAATCCTGTAACTCGCTGATTTCTTCAGTCTAGAAAACCTAGAAACAGGGGTCAGCTGTATGCAGAGGGGCCGCTTTAAACAAAAGGCTATTTTAGAACGTGTGGCTACACCCCAGCGTGGTGGAGAACAAACAATTGCATTTATTCCCTCCGAGAGCAGCAGCCGGTGCGGGCGGGGCCCTGCCTTATGGGGAGGCCCACAGAAGCGCTGGGCCTGGAAGTCTAAGCAGCCACTGGAGCCCTTTTTGTCGCTTGGGGGTTTAGACAGTATAGAACCGCAAATGAAAGTTCCCAGGCGTGTGCCCTCACCTCTCCCCCTCATCTGCAGCTCCTTAGTCTGAAGTGGAAAATTCTATTTTGGGAAACCATCTAGAGATGCACTGAGGCTAACGTGAAGGAAAAGTTGGAAAGGAAACTCAGACATAAAACATGGAAACTCCCAAAGCACTGTTGAAAAAGGAGAGCGCAATTCTTCCTTTAAAGTCCAGAAAAAAAACGTCACCTGTCGCTTCCTACCATAGTCAGTTCACCCTTAATTGCCTCTTTGATGCCTTGGGCTGGAAGCCTTGGGAAGGTGGCGAACAAGACTGCCTTGCTCAGGGCAGCATCTGAGAATTGCCCAACACCTGCCACTTAGTAACAGACTGACCAAGGTTTGTTGAGTGACTAAATGGCTGAATGATGAATGCAGTTAATATTATGAGAATATCCACGATGCAGAACACTAGAGATATTAAAATGTCAATGAAAAAATGACTAAATGACTACCATTTATTCTCTATGTCTACATTCTGTTCTACCAATGACCTTTCCTAAGAAATGACTCAGGCCATTTGGTCTGAAAGATAATCAAGGTCATTTTTCAGTCGGAAAGTGTAACATTTCTTGAAGAAGTCTTAGCGGTTCATTAGCATTTTATTCCTGGTGTAAGGAACCTCATTTCAGGAGTAAATAAATGATTCCCCAGGTGGATGCTATTTTCCCCCCAAATCTTTACTGAGGTGGGGGAGTGGGCCGTTTTTATCTTTGTAAAAGGGAGCCCACAGCCCACATCTGTGTTAATACAGAAGAACTTAAAAAAACACACAACACCTTTATTTACATGCCTAGCAACAACACTAACCTACGACAGCAACCTGCTCGGACACTAACCTGCTCCGTTAAGAGCTCCAATAAAAAGGTTGTGTGATAAAAACGCCAAGGCTTGCTTATCTGAAAAGATTCTTCCTAGTTCAAAGGGTCAGTTTCACACCAGGGTCCCTAGTCTTATCAGCAGGCTCCTCAGAGCCTTGCCTCGGGAAACAAAGGGTTCTCCCCATCGGCATGACAATGGTACAATCAGCAGACACTTCAAAAGAAGCAGGCACGCACGGAGGGTGCCCCCAGTTCGCCCCTCACTGCGATACTGGATACTGCGATGTTTACACACGCGCCTTCCAACCGCTCAGCCCACAACTAAGGCCAGGCAGGATAGTCAAGGGCACTGCACCTGCGGAGTAGACAAGGACTCGCAGTCTTTACCAATAAACACCGTGTTCGCAAGACAGCGTCTCATTATGCCACTCGGGTGAGGAAGCTGGTGGGGGAGCTCCGGGGCTGCATCCTCAGCACATAGTGTGTATGTGAGAGAGAGAGAGAGAGAGAGAGAGAGAGAGAGAGAGAGAGAGAGGTATATCTGCACATAACCCAGAATAATCTGCAGGTGTCCTCGTGGCTTTTGCAGATGTGGATAAAAATAAGAATAAAAGACGATCCTGGCTTGCAGGATGCTAAGAGGAAGCCTACAGGTATGAGGGTAACAGAAAAGAATTTATTGACTTCCCTGTGAGGCCTGCCCTGTGGGGAGGGCTCTCATCTGTTGGCCTCTTTGTTTAACTTCCCTGAAAATCAAAAACAAATACTGACTTTCCCAAATCAGGTTCCACAGGAGAAGGGGTATAGAAATCCACTATCTGTGAAAGTGATTGAACAGAGCTCACCTGTGAGGTTCCCCAGCCTTTCCTTGGAGATAGGTATTAGAGACATGTAAAAATAATATTATTTCTCAGAAACCCAGGCACCCAGGTCCTGGAAGCAGGAGGCCAAACGAAGAACAGCTTGATCTCGTTCGGATCAAAGGTTAAGTTGTAAGGTTTTCTTTCTTTCTCAAAGCCTGCGCTTTGTACATTCCAGGGTATCAAGGGTGTTTTAAAAACAAGCAAACAGCCTCCCATTATTACAGGGAATCCTTTGTACTTTGCAAAGCGCTTGGTGGCCTTGCTAAGGACCAACAAGACTGTGAGGCCTGGGAAGCCAGCATCTGTATCTGATTCTCCTGTATACCATCCCTCTGCCCACACTGGGGCTGTGCTATTCAAGCAACCTTGTTGTTTTTTTCCAGGTTCCTGTATTCAACCCCAATGATGTGCTTGAATGCCCAACAGGATGGTCTTACTACTAAACCAAATAAACAGTTCAAAGTTCCCAGAGAGTTGGACAGATTGGTTTTGTCAAGAAATAATCTGAACAAGCATTTTAGTGTGCCTACTGTGTGTCCACCCTATTTAAAATCGCATCTCCTGCCCTCCCTCTGCCCACACGCCTCATCTCTTGTTCCTGAGTTGTTTATCTTCATAGAGCCCATCCCCATCTGACAGACTACTATGTATTTTACATAATCATCTGTTTGGCCTCTGTCTCTGTCCTTACCCCTCACCCAACTGGGATGTAAGCTTCATGAAGGCAAGGATTTCTGTTGGTTTTGTTCACTGGCGAAGCTCTAGACCAGTGATGGCGAACCTATGACACACGTGTCAGAGGTGACACGCGAACTCATTTTTTTGGGTTGATTTTTCTTTGTTAAATGGCATTTAAATATATAAAATAAATATCAAAAATATAAGTCTTTGTTTCACTATGGTTGCAAATATCAAAAAACTTCTATATGTGACACGGCACCAGAGTTAAGTTAGGGTTTTTCAAAATGCTGACACACCGAGCTCAAAAGGTTCGCCATCACTGCTCTAGAACCTGGTGCATAATAGGTACTCACTTAATATTTGTCTCATAAATGGATATAAGAAACTATGCTGGACAAGGGGGTGCACAGATGAGTGAGAGCTGCTCTTTGCCTGGAGGCCACTCACTATCCACTCCCTATTTATAGACCGTCTATGCTTTCTTCACTTTTTCCCCTCCCTCAAAGCTTTAGTGTGTCTCTTTTAACGAATTATTATACAATAAAGCATGGATACCATCCTGTTGTATATTAGGAAGCTATTCAATAATGCACACATAGCAGCCCCAAGACTGTAACCATTCCAAAATACATTTGTTGCTTTTTGAAATCCTTTGAGGCGTCATCATTGCAATAAAATAGTCCAACAGTTGTACAGTATACAAATATATCCCCAAATCATGAAACATTAATGGCCTAATAAAAGCAATTAGTTTCAGGTTGCAGCAACTGAAACTCTGTTGTCTATTCTGGGATTTAAGAACCTTTTATTTTCTGCATTTCATATTTTCCTCTGCATGTGCCGGGGAAACTATGAAATCCTCATGGTTCTTCAGAAGAAAGATCATCATCTTTCTATCTGAGTCTCTTGTCAGGGTTCCCATAAGAAATAGTTATACAAATACAGCTTAATCGTTGTTACAAAAGAATGATTTCACTAACAAGTGCAGCTCAACAGAAACACCTTGGGAAACGCAAGGGCTGATGAGTTAAAATGAAATCGGAACAATTTATTTTATGTGTCAAAGGACTTGTCAACTTGAAAGATACACATTCCCAAACTACACTAAGAACAAAGTATCTGCCTATTCCATTTTCCACATTTCTTTGTAAAATCTAATTTCATTGAAATGACACAAGCACATAGTTTTAAAAGCAAACAATTTTCAAAGACTTGTTTTGAAAAATAGCAGTCCGATCCTCCCCTTTTCTGCTTCCCAAAGGCAACCACGTTCATCTCTTTTTACTGTTTCTTTGACCTTTTATCTCTTCTCTATAGACCACAGAAATGTTACTCCTTTGATTTCATTTTCCTTTCTAACCTATTCTCGATTAGCTTCTACACTCACTCAGCCCCATGCACCCTTATCCTGGGAGGTAAACTTGCTGAAACATTGCATGCCTGATATGACCCAATACAATGCCTTCATCGCATCAGGAAGACACTGGTTTTAGTGTTCAAGTTATCTAAATTCATAGCATCAGACATATTTGAGGACAGATATGTTGATAACACTATGATTGCCTGCCTGCTGACAAGGATGATTTTTCATACCCTGGAAAATTTCTCATTTTTTCAACTGAAGTGTCTTTCCCTAAGAAGTACAAACAATAAACATACAACATGTTGAAATCCATATGTTGTCGATTTATTTTTTAACAAAGCAATGGTTATTCAAGTTTTGACACTAACAACAGCTGCCAACGTTATTTGAAAGTGTTAAAAATAGTTCAGTGGTCCTTAATGTTTCTATATTTGTCCTTGCATCTGTCTTCCAATTTTAAAACTACAACACTATTGAATTCAAGTACATTAAAGTTGTAAGATACATTTTAATCCCATTTTTATTTAAAACTGAACTGTATTCAATATTAGTGTCCAATTGAATGATCTTGAAATGTATTTGGGGTAGCTATCTACTGATTGAGGCAGGAGTAATCTTATATTTCTCAAAGAATTAGCAATACTATCCCTCTAGCCTTCTGAAAAGCTGTAAACTGTACTTAGTCACAATAATCTTGGAGCCTTGGCTCATATGGCAGCTTTGCCACTTACTAGCTGTACCACTTCCCTGTGCCTCTATATCCTAATCTCTGAAATGCGGGCAATGATAGTGCCTACCTCGTAACGTTGATGTGGCAATAAAAGTGACCATTCATATAAAGCACCATGCCTGCTATGAAATGCACTGTGGCTTCATAACTAATAATCCTCCATTTTATTTGGGAGAATCAGACCTGAAATGTTAAAAGAAGGGTTACATTATTTCTCACTAACCTTCATAACCCTCAGTTAGTAATCATTATCTTTAATATTGAAAAATACCTTCAACATGACAAATTCTTAAATAGCATTAGTTAGGGAACCAAACTGTTGCTTCCACTGTATAGTTAACAGGCATTTTTTGAATTTTTAGCATTAGCTTTAGACTTTTACCAAATAGAAGAGCTACTTCAGACTTTCGTGGCTAACGTACTTGACCAACTCCACCCCTCCTCTGGGTGAATATTGGTCAGTGGTGGTGACAGCAACAAAACAGCATCCCTGCACCTGGTGACATGGCCTGTTCTCGTGATCCGTCCACAGCCGGATGAACATTCCCATGAGACTGCTCTGCACAATTCCAGACCAGAGGTAAGGCAGATGAGGAGGCACCTCGAGAAAGAGTGACCAAAAAGGTGGGCTGACGTGGGGCAGCTTGAAAATAAGGCAGAACTCTGACTGAACTCTGAGTGTTTGAATCCAATGCTTACTTTAGTTAGCAACTTAAATGACTTTAAAGGAAGACCTATGTGTTTCAGCAACAGAGGCATGCGCTTGAGAGAAATTCAGAAATACGGATCTAAACCAGAATTCCTCAGTCCTCCTCTCCCTTTCAGTAGCAGTAGCCCAGTGTGGTATATTTCACCCACAACACTCCTTCCCGGAGTTCTGGAGTTCTCATACGTCACACCCTCCCAGCAAACCACTTTGTGTAGGGTAACCATCTATCTCATATGCTCTGGAAAATCCTACTTTGTGCCTCCTTTTGAGGTAAAAATACTGCGAGCATCCTCTTTCACCCTCTCAAGTGTCCAGCTTTGGATGATAAATGATAAGGGCACTCCATATCTAAGAGTCACCACGTTTGTGGTAGACCTAGAGTTATAGAAGGAAGAGGGGAATATGGGATCTCCACAGGGGGACAGATGAAGTCCCCTAGTCACACTGGCAACCTAACCCTTTGCAATGCTTTACCAACATAACCTAAAATGTAGAGAAGAAAGAGGTAGGACCTAGGTGGACAATGTGCATGAGAAGAATATTGACAGTGGACTCTGCAGTAGGACAGACCTGGGTTCCAATGCTGACCCTTCTATTAACTAACTTCATGATGTGGGGAAAGTCATTTCATTCCCTCTTAGCCTGGTGTTCCTCTGCTACACAACAGAAACGTAAAATTCCCTTCACCACGTTGTGTTGAGAACTTAAAGAGATGATGTATGAGAAGTGCTCAGCACTCTGGGGAGAAACTGTGAAGAGGACAACGCCAAATAGTCCTTTCTATTATTATAATTGATTGAGGCTTCAATTTACGTGTTATCTACGTTAACCTAACAATGCACTTTCAAGTCAAAAGGTTTTTCAATTTAAATAAAGTCCTGTAATTTAGGCAGAGGATCAAACTGTTGATTAAATTGGTTGGTTAACAATATAGTGGGGTATTACAAACCTAAATGTAACCTTCAAAGAAATTTCAATATGTGCTCACTTTGAATCAGATAAAATGTCAAGATGTGGCAGTGTGTGCTTAAATCTAATGAGGGAAGAATAAATGAGTTAAAAATATACCTTATAATCTATCTGGACAATTTATATTGTATTAACATAAATGTGGATTCATTGAAAGTAAAAAAATGTGGCAAAAATCCTTAAAAGTCTCATTTTGAGGAACACTTTATTTCTTTACTAATTATAGAGTTCATGGATGAAGGGAAATACCTTTAAAATTAAAATGTAATTCAATTTCAAAATGGTTATGACAGAATGTAGTTAAAAGTGGTAACGGTATAAGTGAACTAACCAGCTAAACTTCAAAAGCAATGGTCTTCTTGCAATCTGTCCCATTTCTCCCAGCACTGAGAATGTCTCCTTATAAAAACCATCCATACATATAAAAGCCAAGCAACCAGACCAATGGAACGACTGAATGACTGGTCGCTATGACATGCGCTGCGGTGGCCGACTGGCCCGATTGGGGCCCCGATCGCCCCTGCGGCCTCTCCCCTCACCTATCGGCCCCCATCAAGGTGTGCTGGCTGGACTCCACCCATGCATGAATTCGTGCACCGGGCCTCTAGTATCTATATAAACCAACAATGAAGAGTAAGACACTTACCTTCAGAACAACCTAATTTGGTTTTAGTTGCCTAACTATTTCAAGTGAAATCAGGGGTTTTGAGAAATGCCATTGTATCCTTTGCTTCTACAACTAGAATAATGTGGAATTAAACGACTATAGAGTCCATTGCAACAGAACCAGATCAAAGCATGGCAAGTTTTACTGATTTTTTTTTTCTCAGCTAACTAATTCAGGCTGCATCTTGGCCCTGATATTTACAAGTTTGGTATTGCAAATCTGGTTTTTAAATTATATCACAGCACAGTCCACAGAATTAGCACCTCATATGCCAAGAGAAAGTATAGTTATATGAAAATGTGTCATGTTTTAATAAATGTAACATGTGGTCAAAAATATACCCTAGAAATTTGAAAATGAGAGCCATGTACACATGGCAGGATTTGAGCCTTGGTTGTATTCATGCTCCTCTCCTTGGCACCCCATGTTTCCTTGGCAACCCATGTAGCATTTTGCCACAGGAAACCCACCACTGCACCAAGTGAGTTTTATTACTTTGGTGGCTGGATAAAGTTTTGTGTTTTTCCATTACCAAGTAAAATATTTGTTTAAAAGAAGAAATTGGGAAGGTTATTTTAAAGTTAATATGTTACAGAAACTGGATCTTGAGGGATCCAGGAATTCTCAGTGAGCTCTCATGGAGGAAGCATGTTTTATGGTACTCCATCCATTTTATCCTTAGCCACTTAAATATAAAGACTACCCGTGTCCCAAGCAGTCCATGTCAGTTGAGTGGTGTTTCTAAAAGTAGTTTGGTGTGTTTTTTTAAAGTCCCCTTTAAACCTAGAATAGGCATTTAAAGGTTAATTAGGTTGCCTATCTTCTTTATTTCCCTCTAGCCCAATTTATATAGAGGCACAACCCTTGAATTTTGAACAAGACAAGTAGGAAAGTGGGTCTTTTCATGGCTCCTTTACAAAGAGGTCACCTGGTAAATATTTCAACAAACTACTTTTCACACTAGTGCATTTGTTCCCAACCTTATTTGCAATAATAGGCTGGGAACTGGTAGAAGCAATGAATTTTCACATGCATGCCTTTCACATATTCAGTGTTACAGACGGCTCAAGGGATGCCCAACTATAAATATGAGCCTTCTGGGTGCACTGAAGGGTAAAAATCTGGAGTCACGTTATGTAGTACAGGTGGAAATACATAGATAAACACAGTCAAAACAGGTGATCTGGATAAACCTGCAAATCTTATCTATGTGAAAACTTACCCAGTAAGACCCTCCTATCCCTTACTTAAATGAAATTAAACCCTGCCAATCACAAAGTTGAGGATAAAGATCTTTGATGTCAAACAGTATTCTGAAGCAATTTCTTATTAACTAGGCATCTTGTAAATAACATTTATCTTCAAAGTATCAAACACAGTACCCATTCCCAGGTAAACAGTAAGAGTTCAGGAACAACTGTGTTGAATTAATTTGACCCTAAGCATTATTTCCTCTGAAATATATTTTAACATTTTAATTGAATTAACCATGGCTTCACTGAGCCAATCAAAGGTACTTCCTATCTTTAAGCTAATTTTATTTTCATTAAAATAGCCTATGCAACATAGGTAATTTGAAACAGCAAGTACCTCCACAATACAGCAGCTCTACAAAATGTTTTGTATAGAATATCTGATTATGACAATCAAGGCTATTCTGAAGCACTGTGTGTTATAGTTTCACATAGAACCGGAAAGTATAAGCACCTGAATTTTAGCTATGTAACCTTGGTTGTTTTTTCATAATTTTTCTACTAATCCAATAGTATTTAAAGCAGGGGTCCTCAAACTTTTTAAACAGGGGGCCAGTTCACTGTCCCTCAGACCATTGGAGGGCCGGACTATCTACACTAATAAAAGAGAAACATGGTAATTGGCGTACGACCGCTACCCATTTAAAGTTTTCCTGAAATAATAAAAGGAGGGTCAAAATTAAACCATGGAGTAAAAATTGTTGGTAGTAACCATTGTTTACATTTGGACATTTATTTTAAATTTCTTCTACATCAGATATGATTGTTTCTAGAACAGATGTTTGTTTGGAGATAGCGAAGCAGGCATTATGGTTAAGAACATGGGTCTGTCCCTGGTCAGAGTGTTGGCCCATGCACCAAAGGGTTACAGGTCCAAATCCTGGTCAAGGGCACATACCTGAGTTGCAAGTTCAAGCCTGGCCCTGGTTGGGGCATATGAGGGAGGCAACCAATCATGCGTCTCTTTCACCTCGATGTGTCTCTCTCTCTCACTCCCTGTATCCCCCTCCACTCTCTCTAAAAATCAATGGAAAAAATATCCTTGGGTGAGGATTTAAAAAATAAATAAAAGAACAGGTTTCTGGAATCACAGAAACTTGGCAGCTTTGGCAGCTTTGCCACTCACTAATGGTGCCACCTCCTTGTTGCCTCCACTTCTTGTTCTCTAAAACAGGGGCAATAGTAGAACCTACATCATAATGTTGTTGATGTGAGCAAAGAAAATAAATAATACATACAAAGCACCATGCCCGCCACATGTAAGTGCTCAACAGATGTTAAATGTCAGTATTATCAATGGACCAAAGTCCATCACAAAGGACAAGGAGGGGACAACTGCCTCTTCCCAAGAAGATAATGTAGAGCATTTGAGCGGTCTTCTGTTTAAAATAGAATGATCTTAAGTGTTGGAAACATGTATCAGAGGCTCTAGCATTTTAAAATACCAATATATGTGGCGCAAAGCTAAGATAGCTATATCTTTTTAAAAATATTTTTTTATTGATTTTTAGAGAGAGAGGAAGGTAGAGGGAGAGAAACATTGATTGGTTGCCTCCCGTATGCACCCCAACCGAAAAGGGCAAAACTATGGAGACAGTAAAAGATCAGTGGTTGCCAGAGGTGGGGTTGGGGGGAGGGATAAAGAGAGCACAAAAGATTTTCAGGGTAGTGAAACTATTTTGCATGACACAATAATGATGGATATACACTGAGTGGCCAGATTATTATGACCACCCCATCAGTACTTCGTTGGGCCACCTTTTGCCTTCAATACTGCAGCGATTCTTCTTGGCATTGACCCCACCAGATGTTGAAAGGTGATGCGAGGAATCTGACACCATGCCTGATGAATAGCACTGTCCAGTTCTGTGAGATTTGATGGTTGTGGAACCAGCTGCCTGATGGCTCTTTTAACTTCGTCCCACAAATGCTCAATTGGATTGAGATCTGGTGATTGTGGGGGCCACCTAAGCAAGGTAAAGTCTCCCTCATGTTCTTGAAACCACTCCTGCACAATACAAGCAC
>NW_005370683.1:3136185-3138134 GCF_000412655.1 Myotis brandtii
ACTGTCGTGGTAAACAACCTGCTTCCCTATTTATAATGGTCTGGCCCTCTAGCAACTTCAGCGTGAAATTATAGCTAATTTGCCTACAAACGTCAGGTGGTCATAATAATCTGGCCACTCAGTGTATGCCATTATACATTTGTCTAGAATGTACAATCACAAGAGTGACCCCTAATGTAAACTATGGACTTTGGGTGATTATGATATGTCAATGCAGGCTCATCAATTGTAACCAATGTGCCACTTTGGTGGGGGATATTGATGATGGGGAAGATTATACATGTGTGGAAACAGGAAGTTTGTGGGAAATTTCTATACAGTACTTTCCTCTCAATTTTGCTATGAACCTAAAACTGCTCTAAAAGAAAATCCATTTCATGTATGAAGGAAATCAAGAAATAATAATCACGCTTGTAATATGTATATGTAAGCTATCCAATGAACGTGTGAATGACCTGTGCTATTTACATTTTTAAAAGGACTGTACAGCTTCTCCACCATCAGTTAGAAAATACTCCTTGTTACAAACAAATCTTCATAGAGATGACTCTTTGCCTCTAAAGTGCATCTACTAAGCAGAGTCTTTCTTGAAATAGCCTCTCTTCCCCTACTCTTGTGTGTATGTGTATTAATAATAACCTGAGGATATTTTTTAATAACCTGAGGATATTTTTTCCATTGCTTTTCAGAGAGAGTGGAAAGGAGAGGGGAAGAAGGGAGAGAGAGAGAGAAAAACATCGATGTGAGAGACACATCCACTGGTTTCCTCCCCCACACACCCTGACTGCATCCCAACTGGTGCAGGGAGTGAACCTGCAACCCAGGTACATGCCCTTCACTGGAAATCAAACCCGAAACCCTTTGGTACACAAGCCGACGCTCTAACCATCGAGCAAACCGGCAAGGGCTCTACTCTTTTTTTAATGAATAGACTAGAGGCCCGGTGCACGAAATTCGGGCGTGTGTGTGTGTGTGTCCCTCAGCCCAGCCTGCACCCTCTCCAATCTGGGACCCCTTGAGGGATGTCCAACTGCTCGTTTAGGGCAGTCGAACATCCCTCTCATAATCCAGGATTGCTGGCTCCCAACCGCTCGCCTGCCTGATTGCCCTCCCCTGCAGGCCTGGTCCCCCCCAACTGCCCTCCCCTGCAGGCCTGATCGCCCACAACTGCCCTCCCCGGCTGGCCATCTTGTGTTCACATGGCAGTGGCCATCTTTGACCACATGGGGGCGGCCATCTTTGTGTGTTGGAGTGATGGTCAATTTGCATACCACCTCTTTATTATATAGGATGTGTCAGATTTAGACTTTCTGTTCTGTGGTATTACACATGGAAACACAAATTACACTCAAATAAATTCTGGCAGATATATTTTTTCTAATTTAGGAAAAATACCTAGTTCTTCAAAACTAGATGTTTTACTTTGATTTTATTTGTAATCAAAATATTTTTCTGGAAGCATTGTCTATAGCTTGTTTTTAATGGTTTTACTCAATTAAACATGTTCCTATTGAACTTTTATGTCACCACTGCATGATAATCCTGCACATGGCAAAGGTTTAATATGTAACTTAAATATTCCATTAATTTTTTCCTATCCTCTTCTTTTTTAAAAAAACCTTTATTGTTAAGAGTATTACAGATGTCCCTCTCCACCACCCCATTCCATCATTATATTCAGAAGTTAAAAGAAATATAAATGAATGACCTCTAAAATTTTTTCATACTTCGAATAGGCAAAATGGCAGCTGCCTGTCTACATACCTGGGAGATATAAATGAAGGCAGAATAAGATTAAGAAAAAAGTGTTTCTACTTCACTACTTGTTTATATGAAACTAGTGGCCTAGTGCATGAAATTCGTGCACGGAGAGGGGGTGTCTCTCAGCCTGGCCTGCACCCTCTCCAATCTGGGACCCCTCGGGGGATGTCCGACTGCCAGTTTAGGCC
>NW_005370683.1:3138393-3164028 GCF_000412655.1 Myotis brandtii
CCACCACCATGGCTTTATCCAGAAGGATGTCTGGAAGGTCTCCCGGTCTAATTAGCATATTACCCTTTTATTAGTATAGATAAAATAGTTCTTTTTAAAAAAATGCTACCAATTAGATAAAGATGTGATTCTTACAGAAATCAGGCCATCCCTGATCCATTGCTACTCTAGCTGACCTAAAATGGAAAATTATCCTATGCTAGCAGGACATACTGCACTCTCATGCACATGATCTGAAAGGCATACCATGAAGGTATTCATTAAATTAACGGAGAAACTCTTTTGCAATCAGATGGCAAAGATGGGAAAAGTTTACTACAAATTAGAAGCAAAAGAGCTTTATAAATATTTCTATTTCAAATGATTACCTACTATGAAGGGAAGATAAAACAAAGCAATTATAAATAATAATCCCAAATGTCTAGATGGTAGAGTCTCATATGACATTATATTTTCTTTTGTAGTTATGAGAATTATTCTGTAAAAATCAGTCCACTTTTCTCCCCTCACTCAACAGGAGAAAAATCCAGCTTGGAGTCTTTGGCCTCATGGGGGTAGGGTTGATTCTTCAAATTCTTTAGATACAAAGTTAGGAAAAGGGAAGAATTTGCCAAGTTGGATTAAAATATGGATTTTTATTTATTCTTCCATTGGTAGCTGATGTAATTCCTTATTTTAAATAAAACAGTGTCAGAAAAGCAGATACACTTTGTTTTACATGTTAGAAATGCCACAAATCATTCCCCTTAAATTATATTCAAGTCACTATTTAGTCCAATAAATCCTCAATAATACTAAATTGCCTAGTCAAACATAAGCTCTATTTCTTGAATCAAATTTCTTTAATAGCACCCAGGGAATATGAAAGAGAGTTCAGCAACTCCTAAAGCTTCCAGACATTTCCCCTAAGAATCCCCAAGACACTACAGAAAAGTACAAAATGCAAAAATCCTATGTAAGAAAGGAAGGTTTTACACTGGCCGTGTGATGCAAAAAAATTCAGTGTATTTTATCCAATTAAGATTACAAGAAAAGTACAACCCTGTTCACTGAATTGCTAAATATCCTAAGGCTTTGGTTTTATTGCATAACAATAGTGTTAGGTTATACCTTTATACAAATAATAGATAAAATAACTGGAACTCTGATAAATGATCTTTTAAACTCATAACCCCTCCCCCCTGCCCATCATGCAGTATTACAAAGATAAATCAGAAAGGTTTAAAAATTTATATACTGTTAATCTTTCCCATTTCATGCAAACCTCCAATCAACAACCTAAAGTATATGTGTTTTAATTCAGGAGGAAGAATAATGTTGAGTTCTAAACCGTAATGCTTTTCACATGAAACATGAGCCTTCAGAGCAGGCTTTTCAAATACAACTTAGTCAGAGCTTATTTTACTTTATTTGAATACAGTTGACATGGTGTTTTTGATTCAATGTAAAATGAGCAATTGTTAACGATGGAAAGCATGTCTTTCTCTACCAGGAGAACATAACTGAATAAAGAGAAGAAAAAACATTACTTTTCATTTCTTTATTTATAACATTACTCATTTAAAATTTTCCATTCTCCCAGCAATTCTACTTCTAGCAGTAAATCCTAAAGAAACAATCAGAGATGTGTGAAAAGATTTATGTACAGCGTTCAGAGAGTAACTTTTAATACTGAAAAGTAAGAAGCATCTTGAAGATTTAACAAGATGGAATTGGTTAAGAATTGGTTTTATATTCATGTAATCTATTACACAGCTACAAAATATTGCTACAGAACCAGCGCTGTCCAACACAAATAGAATGTGACATTTCTAATTTTACATTTTCCAGTAGGCACGTTAAAAAAAATAAAAGAAAGAGTAAAATTAATTTTATTAACATTTTTATTTAACCCAATGTACTTGAAATACTTCAACACTTAGTTAACATAAAAATTAATAATGAGATTATTTTACTATTTTTGCATTGCCTTTTGAATTGGTGTGTTTTCTGTATTTATAGCACATCTCAGTTCCAACTGGCCACCATCCTAGTGCTCAACAGCCCAGGTTGCCAGGGGTTACAGTATTGAACAGAGCAGCTACAGACAATGTTTAAATGTAGAAAATCATTAATATTATATTAAAATTTTAAAAGATTATATGACGTGTACAGTAGGGTTCTAATTGTATGCTTTAAAAATTTATGAACAGGAGAAAGCAAGCATAGAAGGGAACAAGTTTCCAGTGGTACTCTGAGAAGCAGGGTTATAGTCTTTCTGTATTTTATAAATGTTTCACAATAAACATGTATTCTTTTGAAGTTAATAAACTATGCTAATATTCTCTAGCATTTATTAGATTTATTAGACATTCAACTAATAATTTGATCCTTGAGAAGTGACTGTAGTGTCCTTGTTCTGTATTCCATACTAGTGAATACACATTTCATTGTCCATAAAGAATAATTCACCACTATGAACAAGACATATTTTCAGCATGAGCCCCTAACACTGGCCCCTTAAATGCAGTGTGTGTGTAATTACAGTATAACAACTGCAAGTAAATTATTTCACTGCCTGTTAAATAACTGTTTTTTAAGTCTAGACAACAATTATAAATAGCCATTATTTATAAAGTTTCCATACAAAGTACTTGGGGAACTATAATAAATAGGCAATGTGACCGTAACACCTCCTTGTACCTCCAAACCACACACACAAAAAAGAGAAAACACATAAAATTGGCGCCCTAGCCGGTTTGGCTCAGTGGATAGAGCATCAGCCTGTGGACTGAAGGGTCCTGCGTTTGATTCTGGTCAAGGGCACATGCCTGGGTTGCAGGTTGGATGCTCAGTAGGGGGCGTACAGGAGGCAGCCGATCAATGATTCTCTCTCATCGTTGATGTTTCTATCTCTCCCTCTCCCTTCCTCTCTGAAATCAATAAAAATATATATTTTTAAAAATGGCAAAGATGCTAACTACAGACAAAAGTCCACTTTGGAAAAGTGAGACTAAGCTGAAATAAATGTTAACGCATGGCATCCACTCCACGTGGCAGACATCTTACTCAGCTGCTGAGTCCCTTTCACCGTGTTGCACCCACACAACTATCCACCCCCCAAAAGGCTGTTAGGACAAAATTAACTCACTTCTCTTCAACCTCCTCTCTCAATATTCCCTCATCACTAGCTCTGCCCTGTCTAGCTACTTATGGCATTCCTCCTTGTGTCCTCAACAAAGCTCCTGTAATGGACAACTGAGGTAGGTCCAGAAAACATGGGACATTATTTTGCTGAGAAATATTTACTGAGATTTTACTACATGCATTAAGTAGGAGCTTACAGTTAGTAGGAGAACTATCCAAAACCACAAAAATACAAAGATAATTACAGCTGATGGTAAGGTTAATAAAGGAAAAGAATAAGGTGCCAGGAAAGAAAATAATAGAAGACCTGGGGAGGAGGGAGGGTCAGGAAAGGCCTCTTCATTGACAATGGAAAAACCCATGATGATGAGAACTGATGGATGAGAGGCAGGAAGAGGGAACAAGGGCCTTCCTGCAGAGGCACATGCACTAACCCAGGATGGATGGGGGTCAGGCGAACGCATGAGTCCATTGTTGGCTACTATGGACAGGGAGGGAACCTAGCACAGAGGCTGAGAGCAGTGTGTAAGCCCTGGTGTTATTATTATTAACAACAATAGCAAGAGATAAAATGTGGTGAGCACTTCTGATAAGCCAGGCACATGCTAAGGGTTTTGCATGTAATAATAGACTAATTCTTTTCAGCAGCCCTTTGAGGTAGGTATTATTAACGAGCTGAGATGTGAGCAACTAGCCTAAGGTGACCTGACCTGTGACGGGCAGAGCGGGAACTGCTGATACCAGAATCAGAACTTTTACCCTCTTGGGTGCACTGCACCTCTCCTTCCAAGTTTTGCACCCTCTCCCCGCCTGCTGCCCCCACTCCCTATGTCCATTGCCCCCAGAGTTGTGAGGAAAGAAACCGTTTTTTTGAAAAGAGGATACTGGAAAAACAACAACAAAGAAACTGAGATTTATGAAGGTAAACCTATCTTAAAGACCAAATTCGTTCACGTATAAACCATGGAGGAAGGACAAAGAAATCCACATCGCATGCTGTAGTAGGAATTGATGGGTTTTGTCTTCCTGACATGTAGATGATCTCTCCTTCTAACCAATGACAATACAGGCGTGGACAAAAGTAGGTTAATAAGAATAAATCATACAATAATTAACAAATAAATAATAATGCAAAAATAAATTCTGTCCTGTGTACTCACAACTATAAACCTACTTTTGCCAACCCCTGTATTTGCCCAGATTAATTCTATATCCGGCTCCCTCCTCAGTGAGGTTGGACGTGAACTGCCCTCTCATACTCAGAATCCAGTGCTTCAGAACTAACCATGAGCTTCTGGGTTCTGGTTTCCTACATTCTTATGTGCCCCAGTCTTCAGAACTGGGAATTTTTCTTCCATCCCTGCTTCATTGCTCGGTTCTCACAGTTTCTCAATGTGAGTCTCACAGTTTCTCAATATGACACCCAGGCAGAAGGCCCTAGGCCCCGAGTTCCTGAACCCTGAACTTTCCTGCAGAAGGCCCTGGGCCCCGAGTTGCTGAACCCCACTTACCCGGCTGAGATGCTGCCAGCTCCTTTGGGACACCTGATGCTGAGGTTTCCTGACCTGCCCCTGAGATGACCACATGCCACTGTCTTCTACCTCTTCTCTCTTCCCTTGCCCACCCTTTCATATCTCGGGCCTATTCCTTGTTTGGGATGCACCTGTGTAGGTTTTTCTCCCTATTTGCTTTGAGGACTCATTCAGTATCATACCCGAATCATGGAAAATTTAATCCATCTTTAGTGGGTTTGGGGGTACTGGTAAGTACACACATTATTAACAACTAGAGGCCCAGTGCACAGAATTCATGCACTGGTGGGGGGTGTGGCCTGCAGGGCCCGCTGTGGGAGCACCACTCATCCCAGTCAGCTGAGCGGTGCTCCCACTGTGGGAGCACAATGACCACCAGGGGGAAGCTCCTGCATTGAGTGTCTGGCTCCTGGTAGTCAGTGCATCATAGTGACTGGTTGACCAGTTGTTCTGGTCGTTCTGCTGTTTAGTCCTTGGGCTTCTATTATGTAAGATGGTATTAAATTAACTGTTTAGTAAAACAATATGCAATCTACTTATAAGGTTGTTTGGTTCTTCTCAGTTCTTATATTTATGAAATTTCAACATAAAGACTATATTTCAGTGTGGTTAAATGAAAAAACGCCGCTCTATACAAATATGCCTACTGAATTATTTCAGTTTTGCTTTAACTGGGCACTGAGGTGAGACTATTCCTGAACAAACCTACCAAGGAACAAAAAACAAAGCAGAATAAAACAAACCCAGTGATAGAGACCAAATCAAATGAACTTGAATACCAACTGTTTGGTTAGTTGAGTATTCACTTAACCTTCACATTTATTCATTCATGCAACAAATATTCAGTGAGTGTTCACTCTGTACCAGACAGTGATCTAGGCCTTGGGGATACAGTGAGGAACATGACATTTTCTGAATATTTTATATGTGCCGATTATCAAACTATGCTCTTCTCCTTTGTGGAACCACCACTTAGTAAATCTATCTTTTATTCCTTCCTGCCTTGGTGACTCTGCCCTGAATATACTCTTAAAATGGCATGTCAAGACTCAATTGTTCAAAGAAGCATTCTTTCAATAGAACAGTCTTGTAACAGTAATACTAAAATATAACTATAAGATAATTTAATTCAATCCATCATCTACCGATGACAAAAGGGAGGCACAAAGAGGTCAAAAATACTTCCCCAAAATGGTCCATACAGTTAGTGTCTGTGCTGAAACAATATTAATTCTCTTGATTCTTGATCCAGTGCCCCTTGTTCTCCTGCACTGTCCAATATGGTAGCCAGTAGCCCCACATGGCTATTTAAATTTAGATTCAGAATTAAAAATTCAGTTCCTCAACAGCACTACCCACATTTCAAGTGCCCAATAACCACATCAGCTAGCAGCAATCACATGAGACAGCAAATAAAGTAGACTGTTTCCTCCACTGCAGGAAGTTCTGTTGGGCAGTGCTCTGGGGTCTAAAACACACTGCTTGCATTATTCTAGCTCGGCATTTCTCAAGCTTCAATATGCAGAGTATTCACTGGGGATCGTCCTGAAATGCTGATTCTGATACAGTTGGTCAGAGGTGGGGTCTGAGAATCTACAATCCTAATAAGCTCCAAGCAACAGAACTGAGGATCACACTTGGAGTATCAAGATTTTAGCCCAATACTGCAGTTAATACTGAAAGGTTTAGTGCCCTAATAGTTTAAAGTATATAACTCTTGTCTTCCCAATTAGATATGAAGTTGCTTAAGATAGAGCCACTTCTTATTAATTTTACTCATCACATCCTTCATCAAGGACTGCACAGTGTGGGGACACACGGGTAGTGAGTTTTCCTACCTATAAGTGCATTACATTTGGTGCTAACTGCTGCAATGTTACACATAAACATTTTTTTTCCTTTTTAAAGACATCAGATCTTTAACCCACCATTTATTGCCTTTGATTTCCCAAAAGTGAGATACGGGTAGCTACACTATCAATTTCATGAAAACACATGGAAATGAATTATATTTAATGGCTTTAAAAGGAATTGTAATTTCCACTAGAGCATATATACTTCAAATAATTTAATAAATAAATGAGAAAAGGATGTTTATTTGATAGCCGAAGGGATGCTAAACAGTCTCCTGAAAGTACAAACAAATAGAATATCCAAGCTCTATCGTAAAATTAGAAAATGATTTAAATATTCACAAAAATAACACAATCAGAAACCTTTTCTGTCTTTATATTACTGAGACCTTACATCCTACCCTGAAAATACTGCCAACATTTTTTAATGGGACAGCTGACAGTTGTCGTGGTATGAGCAGACACCTCTACAATTCTTATCATAGCTTTCTGTAAGCATTCTCATTTTTCTAGACATTTCAGTGATTACTATTCTTAACCAGTTCTTAAGAACCTTGCAGTTAAGTCGAAAAGGTCAGTAATTTTTCTGTTTAAAAGAACAGAAAATATTTATGCATTACGTTTTTAAAGAAATAAGAGCCCTTTGTGCCTTCCTAAATGTATCCCCAGAAAAAAAAAGTTTTATTAATGCACAAGACTGAAAGAAATGTCAAGTATGCTAGAGTTCTGGTTTTGATTTTGAACTTCAGAGAAAGTTAGAGAAGTGGTGGAACAGAGCCCCTTAATTTTAATCTAATGTCCTAGAGAAGAATACTTGATATCTCTTCCAGTTGGCATTCTAGCGGGTGTGAGAAGATACAACATAGTATCGCTCCGCCTAGCCAAGTCAATCAGTGTATACAGCATGACACCCCCCCCCCGCCACTGGTTTTGTTTAAGATCTTCTTAAACACATTCAAATATAGGAAAGTTTCAAGCGTTTAATCGATAGTTTTATTTATGCTACATAACCTAAGCCAGTGGTCGGCAAACTCATTAGTCAACAGAGCCAAATAGCAACAATACAACGATTGAAATTTCTTTTGAGAGCCAAATTTTTTAAACTTAAACTATATAGGTAGGTACATTGTTATTAACTTAATTAGGGTACTCCTAAGGCTTAGGAAGAGCCACACTCAAGGGGCCAAAGAGCCGCATGTGGCTCGCGAGCTGCAGTTTGCCGACCACGGACCTAAGCCAATAAAAGCTGGCGCTAAGATTCCTCAAACTCCCACTTCACTTTGGGGAGGGTAACTAAATGACAGCATTTTCTCCCACAGGAGGAGAGGAAACGCTGGGACAGAACGATGGCAGCAGTGCGGTGACTGAGGGCTTGAGTCTGGAGCCACTGCCAGCCTACAAATTCCCCACTCAGCCTCTTCATCGCACTGGCCTTAGGAAAATTAGCTCTCCTTTAAGACTCAGTTTCTTCATCTGTAAAATGGGAGTGAGAGTAAGGTTGTTCAGAGCACTAAATGCGCTCACGATGTGGCGCTCACCACAATAAACAAGGACTTAGCACACGGTAAGCTTTACATGAACGTTGAAAGGAATTTGTCATAGCTCAGTGGCCATGAAATATTTTCTTCACCCCCACCACAACCATTTACTCTGCATTTAGAAATCTTCCCTTAAGATAAAGAAGATATACTATATTTAAGAGAGAAGCAAAAGAGGTATTTAGGCATTTGTTTTTTAAAAGCAAGCAAGTATGTGATTGGCTCACCTGGAATTGCTCTATAAACCCCATTCAGAGATAAAATGATTCAAAGACAATGAGGTACAATTTCAAGAAACACATTACTATCCAGGTGCGGTCAGCTACGTGAGAGTGCTCTTCTGGAAGAAAGCGTTAACTCACCGAGGTGCTGAAGTGAGGTCCAGACAGCTCAGAACAAAGCAGGAGCTGGCAACTAAATGTATAATTCATATTGTATAGAGAAAATTTTGACTTATTCGGGTCAAAAAGAGGGTTATTTTTGTCCTTAATTATCTAGTTTGGTTGTTGCTCATACCAGAATCATGCCAACTCCTCTCCTCTCTTATTGAGCACAAAACCAACTGAGGTAGAGCCAGAACCGTTTTCCTGGTTGGGGACAAGAGACAGTGGTCCCAGCAGCCATGGCGAAGGCCAGTCCAACGCCCACCGCCAGCCGAAGGGCTGGTGTATCAGCACCGTCAGGTGAGAAGGGGTCACATGGGCACATTCCCTGCATCAGGCTGACCTGTCTCTGAAGGGAGAGTGATGGGTGTGTTCACGTTTCAGATGCTTATCCCAGTGCTAGTCAACAACAGAGAGTCAATACTCAACTCCGCAGGGTGTGGGAGTCTGGAACAAGGAAGAGAAACAGGCCGGAGACTCCACATTCATACAGCACTTCCCCGTTTACAAAGTCAGCCTAGAACTCACTTGGACACAATCCTCATGCGGTTGGTAGCGTTGTTTTACCTTAGCAAGAAAATGAAGCTCCGAGAGGAAGCTGGGAAATATCAGCAACCTGGTAAGTGCCAGAGCTGGAAGCTACACCCATGGCATTCGGTGGGCAGTGTGGTGCAGAGGGGAGCCCCAAGAACTTGGCTGTGGCAGTGCTAGATTTCACCAAGATACGGCTCTGTGGCCTTTGGTTTTATTTTTCTATGCTGCCAAAGCAAGTAAGGTTATAAAACTGGGCTTTATAGTTTTTTTTTCATAATATCAAATATTTAATTTATATTCAAAATTTTGATTTGTTTAAAAGATGTTTTAATGCAGCTTTTCTTCTCCTCCTAATGAGGATCCAATCAAGGTTGTATGTTGCATTTGGTCACTAGGTCTCTTTAGTCTTTTTAGTGTAGAATATTGTTGTTGTTTTTTTTCTTTAATGGCATTAGACTTTTTGAAGAGTCAGGACAGTTGCCTTGTAGAGGGTCCACATTCTGGATTTGCTTGTTTTTTTATACCAGTGATGGCGAACCTTTTGAGCTCAGCGTGTCAGCATTTTGAAAAACCCTAACTTAACTCTGGTGCCGTGTCACATATAGAAATTTTTTGATATTTGCAACCATAGTAAAACAAAGACTTATATTTTTGATATTTATTTTATATATTTAAATGCCATTTAACAAAGAAAAATCAACCCAAAAAATGAGTTCTCGTGTCACCTCTGACACGCGTGTCATAGGTTCACCATCACTGCTTTATACTGTCTCTTAGCATATGCTGGTAGGCCCTCCCTTTCCAATAAACATTCTTGGAAAGATTTCATTGGTGATGTGTACTTCATTCATATTGCTTCACATCAAGAAATATCAGGTTGCCCAACTACTACTGAATTTAGGAGTCATCACTCAGTTAAGCTGGTGAACACCAGATTTCTCCATGATAAGGCATTATTTTATTCTTTACTAATGGTTAGTACATGTGTTGATATCCTATTCCTCAACAATCTTTTGATTTTTATAGCTAATTTTCATGCCATGTTTGTAGTCTACCATGTTTCACCAATTAAAATCCTCCTGTAACGTTCACTATTTGGACTGGGAATCTGATGAGGCAAAATCTCCCCACTCCCATCCCCCAATTCACCGGTCTAACTCCAGGTTCAGGGCTTTTCCCACCACGTGGCATGTAGAGATGGTGCGCCTTGTCCTCCGCAGGGCAGGAGAGTTCCATCAGACAAGGACAGGGTTCAATTTCTACCCAGAGCTCTAAGAACCACCATCTGGTAAAATTAATTATGTTAAAATTTTATTTTACTTTCTCAAAGTAATATCCATGCAAATATTTTTAAGAGGAAAACACTGCTAAAAGGCTTGCAACAGAAACAGTTTGGCCACCAGAGCCAACTACTTTTAACTTCTGGAGTTATTTCTTCTGATACTTATCTCCATATTGCTAACTCTGTAGAACTATTGTACTTCATTTTAAAAGTTTAGTATCACCTCTGACTTCCTGTTACAGTAGATGAGGATTAGCAGCTGCTCTTCCTATGTTTTGGTACGGAGGAGAAATGGGTATCACTCCTAGGGCTATCCACTGAATTCTGAGAGCACCTAGCACATAGTGGGCCTCAGAAATACTTGTTGAATGTCACTGGATGGATGACACAATAAAGCAAGGCTGCATTCTGCAGCTTCTCACAGCAAGCACGCACTGAGCAGAACGTAGGAGAAAGACCTAATCTCTCAAAGTCACATACACAATTGCTTATTTATAACCTGTTTTTCTGTTTTCTTAAAAAACATTAAAATTCAACACATTAAAATTCCATATTACTTTTTAGAAGGACTATCATGAAACTAATTTGAATGATTCAGTAAAAAAAAAAAAAATCTGCAGCTCAGTTTTTTTTTTCTTCAAGTAAATTTTCAACCAGCTGCAGAGAAAAGAAGAATTTAGATGTAAGAAGGTAATCTTTTCTAAACAATGATGAACAAAGATGCCTGAAAATATATGGAGACCTTTCTTGGAGTCATGTAGGCTCGGAATTCAACTCTTTGCCTTGTAGAATTTCAAAGTTTGATGCCAAGCCAAAAAAAAGTATAAATTATGAATACTCTGAGAAGACTCCCACCTCATTAATATGTCTCAAAACACACTGCTTAAGGGTAAAGTTAATTAAATCACAGTACACATAAATTTGAAATGGACTGGTAATCAATCACAGACAAAATTATGTTATATAGAGACAAACTGGGAGTAGTGGACATTAATAAAAGTTAAATGAAAACAGATTCATATAATGGAAGGAACTTTTCACCTGCCTTGCTGCTGACTGTACTAGTATATTCTCTCCAGCTCTCAGGAATGCATGAGGCAAACTGATGAAAGAATTAAATATTCTCCCTCACTGGGAACCCTCTAACGAGGCGAATCTTCCATTCAGTACTCAGGAATGTCTCAAGCTGACTTCAATGAGCAGCAACTTTTCTAACAAGGCAATAAAACTGCTAACATTTATTGGATGAATTACATAGTTTTGTGAATTTTCCAAGAACTCTATTTCTTTGTTTCGTGGCGGTGGTGGTTGGTCTCTGGGCCTTTCACTTTCCTTGCATTTCAACTATTTTGCAAGAAAGGAAAAGAAGGAGAGAAGTTCAAACCAGCCATGTTGATTACTTATTAATAGTTCTGACAAAATACACCCGAGTTTTGTTTTTTGTGTTTTTTTTTTTTTTTTGTAATTAGCTGCAGGTTCCCAGTATTCATCCATTCTCACAAGTAGGAGCAATCTAGAGCAGATTTGAACTTACTTTCTACAGCTGAAATAATTTTTACCCAGGTAATGTTATTTCCCGCATATATTTATCTTTTATTACACAGAATCTTAGAATGGAAAGGATCTTAGACATGAGCTACTTCAACCCTCCATTTGAGGCAGCTTCCTAGCAAGTGCTAGTAAGAGGAAGTGGTTGGCCTACAGAGCAAGAGTTGGGAGACAGATTTAATCATCTGTAAACCAGGCTAACAACAGGTGTCTAGAAGGTCCTTGGCAGATGATGTCATGTAATAAATGCACAAGAGCCAGTAGCACAACGCAACAGATAAAACCCTGGGACTTGGCGTTGGACATGTCCCAGCTTTGCCGCTCCTCGGCCATGTGTCTCTGGACAGGTTACTTATCTTCTCTCAGGCTCGGTTTTCCCATCGGGCAAATGGAGAAAACAGTACACCTAATTCATGATGGTCCTTTTAAAGACAGAATGGGATAACATTCGGGACGCTCAAATAATATGAGTTATTATTATTAAAGGTCAGGTACTGCATACGACACTTCCAAGGTTCTCCGATTAATAATATTATGTACCTAATAAAGGCAGCTATGTCTATAACTGACAATTTTAATTTGTGAGAGGAAAATCAAGGCTAACCACTCACAGTACATGTAGTAGAAAAAAACACACACATCCTTTATCTTTAAATTCCCCTAATTATTGACAGGAAAAGATTTACCATGTGCTTCCTAAGCATAGGCATAATACAGAAGACAAAGACAGGGTCTCCCATGAGGAGAGTTCGATCCAGAATAACTAACTCCACGATGCAGCATGAGCTAAGTGGCAAATAAGGGATGCGAAATAATAAATTCCAAGCAGCAAGGGCTGGCTCACTTCAAGGAGGTGTGGAGGTGAAATTTGACCTGGGCCTTAATGGTCAGTATTCAGAGAGGAGATGAGGAAGACAGGAAGATAGAGGTCGTTATTCTGGATGGAAAAAAATGTGCTGTCCTATCCAACTCCACCTCCGATTTACACTAATGATAAAGATGCAAACCTGAGTCTCAGAGGTTCTATGATTCAGTATAAGAAGAAGAGGAAGAACTTGCGTGGTTCTAGCTTTTAGATAAAGGCAGCCTCTCCCCATAGGAAACTAGAATAAAAGCAGTAGGAATAGCATTAGTTGACAATCTGCACCCACCCCAGCGTTCCTCGTTTCCCAGTGTTCTTAGGCGTGTGTGGCGTCAAGCGGTACTGCTGAAGCATGGTCAGGGGTAAAGACATACATCCAACAAGCTACAGCACAATCCACACTAAAGGGGATCTGTGTGAATACAAATTAAAAGTTTAAGAGACATGGGAAGCGAAGGTTAAACTATCTGTTGTTAAGCTTATCTGGACATAGTGTCATGAGTCAGATGCAAAGTGCTCAGGGTAGGGCCTATTGTGACTCAAAGCCATATGTCTCCTTCCTGCTCTGGGACCACGTAACACCCTCACCCCGCACCCCCACTGCACACTGGCATCTCCACTTGGATGACTCAAAGGCAGCCTTTACTTTCTCCTTCCGCATTCCCTGTCTCATAGAACATGCTTGCTTCCTCCCAGCTGTTGTCTAAACCAGAAACCTAAAAGTCACCATGGACTTCTCTCTCTTCCCTGGATTTTGCAATAGATTGTCCACTTATCTCCCCAGTCTGGTCTCACATCCTCGAACCTAAATGTTCTCCGGATTGCTGCCACTTAGAGTATCTTGTACCGGATACAATCTTAACTCCTCTCTAGCAAGGCATACAAGGGCATCATTATCTGGCCCCAGCCGGCCAGTCTGACCTGAGCTTCCAACACTCCTCTCTTGAAATTTGCATTATGCCAACATCTAATTACCTGAGAGGTCCCTGAACCTACCCTGCTTTGGGGCCTCCCTGCCTTGTACACACTCTTCTTTCCCCACCATGCCGACAACTTGGGAAACTTCTATCCATCCTTCTAGCCTCAGCTCAAGCACTATCTCTGCTCTGACTCTTTTAAATATATATATATATATTTCTATCGATTTTATAGAGGAAGGGAGAGAGAGATAGAAACATCTATGGTCAAAGAAAATCGTTGATCAGCTGCCTCCTACACTCCTCCTACTGGGGATCAAGCCCGCAACCCGGGCATGTGACCTGGCCAGGAATGGAACTGTGATCTCCTGGGTCATAGGTCAATGCTCAACCACTGAGCCACACTGGCTAAGCATCATCAGTCTATCTTTTCTTTGGAAACGCCAATGAAAGAGTCTCACACATGTTGTATAATAGGGCAAAAAGGCAAAGCAGCATTTTGTTTAAAAGAAATAACGAGTATGGTACTACCTGAATATACAGAGTATTTGAACTCTTTCAGCTGGAACTCAAATTTATCTAGAATATTTTTAACCCCTAGAATATTTTAATGCTACCAAAACAACAAAAATAGAGACAAAACCACAACAATTGAGAAGCAGTAGGGCAACAGGGATTTAGCATGAACTTAGCTTTGAGGACTCTCAAAATTACTTTCAAAGCTCTCATATAGTGGGAAATACGAAATTGTCAAAAGGGTTCCTCTTCTTTGCATCTCTAGAAAAAAGGGAAACACAGATTCATGTCTGAAGCCATAGGCCTGAACTCTAAAATCCTCAAGTTTTGAGTATTCGGTTAATTGCAATCATTTACTTGCCTTGGGAATTAATAGAAACCATCTGCTTAATGATAAAGCTGAGCTCTGCAATTATTTGAGGAAAAATGTGCCGCAGTCAGCATAAAAGAGTCTTATTGAGGAAGCCTGCTAGACATATGTATTTCTTTTATAATTAAAGCCAATCGCATTCATTACTTTTAAAATGCTGTTGTGATCAGCTGCCTCTATTTTTTTTATTTATCAGCACCACCCCTGTTAATGTACACCTATGCAACCTTCAATTTTAAACTTACAGTAGGTTAAATAACTATAATTGTACAGATGGTTGTGATCACACATCAGAATGTTGAGGGGATCATGAGAAAAAAAAAATAAAGATGGAGAAATAAATGTCTACCGGAACCACATATCCGCCTTCTGGGTCTCATACCTGTGTGTAGGAGGGTTATTTTCCGGGCCTAGCAAACAGGAAGACGGCTGGGATCGCTCCAAACAAAATTCCTTTGAACTGGCCATCTCTCAAAGCTCCTGGTAATTCTGACTGCAGGTCTGCTAGCAGATGTGAAGGGCCCCAGAAAAACAGGAGGCTTTTGTTACACAGCAGCCTACAAAATGGTTAGAGTGAAGGTCTCTGAGTGGCAGTCCATACCGACCCACCTGTAAGGAGTAAGGGTGCCATCTCCGTATGGTGGCCAGTAAGTAAAGGAGGAGGGGAGCCGAGGCAGGAGAAGCATGCACCTTAGGCCAGTAGCGCTGAGCGGGTTGCTTCCCTCTGTGTGTGGCCTAACGGAGGAGGAGATGTTTATTTGGACGTCCTCTTTTCCAAAAAGAAGCCAGTGGACTGTTCGCATCTGGACAGGTCCAGTGCAACAACCCAATTCATTTCACAGATAGAGACCATGCAGTTCTGAATCAGCAGAATGAAGGGTTTTGAATTTTTAAAACCAGTTGGTAAGAAGCAGCTGATCCACACCACCCCAGCCCACCAAAAACCCCATTCTGATTTCTATAATATTTACCTGGTGATTCCCATGGTCCTTAACCTACAGAATGGCATGGGGGGTGGGGTGGGCGGGGGTTAAGAAGATGGGTTTTATAAAGCACAACAGATACTGACTGAAATCTCTATGAGCCATTCACTACTCATATACATTCAAGAAAGTTACCTAATGTCATTATATCTTATTTCTACTTCTGTAAAATGCAGAAAATGATAATGTCTGCCATTGAGGGCTGTGAAAATCAAATAAGACAACATCTGATAAGTGCTTAATCCAGAGCCTGGAACAGAGAAAGTGCCCCACAGATGTGAGTTATATTTATTATTTTTATTCTTATTATCATTACCAGAGGCACGATGCACAAAGATTTGTGCAAGAATAGGCCTTCCTTCCCCTAGCTGCCAGCACCGTCTTCGCTCCAGCCCAGAGCCGCCTCTCTGCCTTCGCTTTGGCCAGAGCCGCCTTCCACCTCTCGCCTTGTCGCATCAATTTGCATATTCCCTCCTTATTGGCTGTGGGCGCCTGCCATCTTTATCGTGAAGTGACAGTTAATTTGCATATTACTCTTTTATTAGATAGGATGGCCAACTGCACCGTAAGAACTACCAGTAACATCTCAGGAACCATCAATTCCTGACATGTCCTCTGCCAGGGGCCTCAATGACAGGAAGTAGGCGTCCCCTCTCTTCTTTTAAAAGGGAATCAAGGGAGGTAGCTAAGAATTGAGCTTAGGCAGTTGTGAGCAGTAGTTACAAGCAGGAGTTCTATCAGAATTGTACATAGAGATCCTATTTTAAAGTAGAGTAAACACAACAAATTTTCTGGCAAACAGGGAAGTGGTGTCTTAGAATAGGAATATTTATATGTCATCCTCAGTTTCTTTTTTTTCAAAAACTTTTTCCTAAACAAACATGTCCATTGTATTATGTTACTGAAAAGTATATGGATTCTAGAATCAGAGGGACCTGGATGTCCTCCCAGCTCCACCATTTCCCACATATGTCAGCCTGGGCAAGTGACGTAACTTCTCTCAGCTTGTTCCTCGTCTGTACAGTACAGATAATATAAGACAATCGGAATGTGATGGAATGAAAGATACCATAGCACAGCCGTTAAGAGAGTGGGTTGTACAATTAGAACACTTGGGTTTAAGCCTGGCTCTGCCACTTACCTCAGGTGACCTGGGCAAATCACTGAACATCTGCCTCAGTTTCCTTCTTTGAAAAATGGGGATAAAATACCCATCAAGTTGTGGCAGGCATTAAGTAAGCTAAAACTATATAGGGCCTTATAACTGAATTAATTTTGCTTGGTATTATGACTATTAATAAATAAATTCATGTAAGCCTTGTATGTAGTAAGTGTTCATTATACAGTACCTATCATTCTTATTGTAAAGAAATTAGAAAATACCACTGAACAAAAAAGGAAAATAATTCATTAACTTTTAAGTGGAAACTTTTAGAATTAAACAAAACACTATAAAAATAATTACAATGGTAGCTGGAGAAAGACACTATTTCCAAGAAAACTATAAAAATGTAGTTCCCTAATACTCCTTTTTTAAAAAAGTCTGGAATAGGATGTTGATGTGTTCCAAAGGTGGGGATATTTCTCTACCTTTTAGACTTGTTAATAGTTCACTAGTTATTCAATGGAGGAACCAGAAATACTTAAATGGGATGGTCCAATTAAAAGTATCGCTTTGGGTATAGTTAAAAAAAAATCTTTAAACTCTTTTAGAATGCATACTTTCTGTTAGAACACAGAGAAAAATAGAATGAACTTAGCCCAATTTTTTTTGTGTGTGATTAAATAGTATTATTGTGTTCAAAATATGTGGAAAACAATAATCTTTATGTGGGAGTATAAAATCTGTTTAGCAATGTTTCTTTTCTTTGCTTTTCTTATCCCCACTTCTACAATTTAAAGTCTTTCACAACATATATTTACCTGAGTACTACATACACATAACTAATTTTTTAAATAAGGAAACACAAAAATAATTATTTTAATGTTTTGTCAAGTTTCAGATGAAACTTTTCTCATTATGGTTTAACACAATTTTGAAATAGAACAAATAGGTATTTCTAAGATTTAATACATTCTAGATATTTTAACAATAAAAACACAGGTTACTTATTACAGAACAGCTTGTAAAAGCATCCTTCTGGAGGCCTTCTAGAATGACTATTATTTCTATATACATTTTCTTTACATGCTGCTTGGTTACGCAGAATTAGCAATAACCTTACTTCTACTCCCAGTGCATATAAACCTTCCATTATACTAAGGGGCCAGGGAGTAAAAAGAATTACACCTTTCAGTATTTAATCACCAAATTTGATTTTCTTTACAAATAGCCTGCAGGTAGGTCTGAAATATTATGTATCTCTTAATTCCACTTTGAAGGTGAGCAAACATTTACCAGCCCACTCAGTTCCTGAATACAATCCATATCCTTTTCTGTGATGCAGACATAAAAAGCCCTATTGATTATGTTCAAGTGGCCACTTACAAGGGAGCCTTTAGCAATTGCTTGTTGAATTCACTGAATGAGGTTCTCTGGCCTTGGCAGAGGCAAAAAGCTCCAGACAGTCTTCACTACCACTGTACCGCAGCTTAACAGGTTCCAATGGCTTCCCAAACTGGGAGACCTGGTAATTCCTACCTGTCCAGGTTCATTCATCTCACAACAGGCTTGTCCTTGCTCTTTGGAATAACCACTAGCACCACAGCCACATCAGTAACAACTAATACCCACACAGGGCCTACGCATTGTATATATAAAGCAATTAATTTAATCCGTACACCAACCCTTTAAAAGAGGGACTGTGATTACCTCCACTTTACAGAAGAGGTTAAATGACCCGCCTGAAGTCATCCAGCAAGTAAATGTTGGAGCCAGGATTCAAATACAAGCAGTCTGGCTCCTGGTCTGTGCTTTTGCACCTTGACCCTTATTCAGAGTTAGGCACAGAGTCAAGCCTCAATAAATCTTTATTAAATGACATAAAAATACTAGAAGAATCCAAAGGCAACAAAATCTCAGACATATGCCAAAGCAACTTCTTCACTGATAAAGATCCTAGGGCATTGGAAACTAAAGAGAAAATGAACAAATGGGACTATATCAAAATAAAAAGCTTCTGCACAGCAAAAGAAACCATCAACAAAACTACAAGAAAGCCCACTACATGGGAGAACATATTTGCCAATGTTATTACTGATAAGGGTTTAATCTCCAACATTTATAGGGAACTCATACAACTCAACAAAAGGAAGATAAACAATCCAATCAAAAAATGGGCAAAGGACCTAAATAGACACCTTTCAAAAGAGGACATTCAGAAAGCCAAGAGACATATGAAAACATGCTCAAAGTCACTAATCATCCGAGAGATGCAAATCAAAACAACAATGAGGTACCATCTCACACCTGTCAGAATGGCTATCATCAACAAATCAACAAACGACAAGTGCTGGAGAGGATGTGGAGAAAAAGGAACACTCGTGCACTGCTGGTGGGAATGCAGACTGGTGCAGCCACTATGGAAGACAGTATGGAGTTTCCTCAAAAAACAAAACATGGAACTCCCATTTGACCCTGTGATCCCACTTCTAGGAATATATCCCAAGAAACCAAAAACACCAATCAGAAAGGATATATGCACCCATATGTTCATAGCAGCACAATTCACCATAGCTAAGATCTGGAAACAGCCTAAGTGCCCATCAGTAGATGAATGGATTAGAAAACTGTGGTACATCTACACGATGGAATACTATGCTGCTGTAAAAAAGAAGGAACTCTTACCATTTGCAACAGCATGGATGGAACTGGAGAGCATTATGCTAAGTGAAATAAGCCAGTCAATGAAGGAAAAATACCACATGATCTCACACATTCATGGATAATAGAGACCATTACAAACTTTTGAACAATAATAGATACAGAGGCAGAGCTGCCTCAAACAGATTGTCAAACTGCAGCGGGAAGGCTGGGGAGGGTTGGGGGGCAGGAGGGAAGGGGGTAAGAGATCAACCGAAGGACTTGTATGCATGCATATAATTTAAAAAAGAGGAAAAAAATATATATTTTATTGATTTTTTTTACAGAGAGGAAAGGAGAGGGATAGAGAGTTAGAAACATCAATCAGCTGCCTTCTGCACACCCCCCACTGGGGAGGTGACCACAACCAAGGCACATGCCCTTGACTGGAATCGAACCTGGGACCCTTCAGCCCGCAGGCCGACCGACGCTCCATTCACTGAGCCAAACTGGTTAGGGCATCCTGACTTCTTAATTTTCTACAATATAGAACTGCATTATGGGCTTCAAAGAGGGATTCAAATGGATAATGCAGAAATGTATTCAACAAATCTTTTGGAGCATCTACGATGTGCCAGGAGATACTGCCCTGCCTTCAAAGGGTTCACAACTCAGCGTTGGACGTAGACTGAACACAGGTCATTCATTTCTACTGAAGTGGTGACTACTCAGTGACAGGAGCCTGGCCCTCGCCGTACCAAGCAGAGCCTGGAAGAGGGTTCAAGACAGTGGTTGGGTGCTTTTTAAGTAAACACGCTTATTCAACACGCATTCTGCTTTAACGTCTTGTGGACGGGCCTGGGAACAGTGCCTGGACTGAGGAGCAGCTCAGTCAGTCTTTGTTAAGTGGATGAAGGAAGAAGTGAACTGTAACTGGTCACATCGTTTGTCTGGGAAAATCCAATTCAAATTTTAAATAACTTGCAAACTCAAGTAGTTTGGGTCTCTCTGTTTACTAGAAGAAGAGATGAGCAAGCCCTAGTTTGCACTCCCCCCACATGCTTCCCTTAAAAGTGGGGGGCAGCCTGGCCAGCATGGTTCAGTGGTTGAGCGTCAACCGATGAACCAGGAGGCACATGCCCGGGGTTGTGGGCTCAATCCCCAATGGGGGGCATGCAGGAGGAAGCTGATCAATGATTCTCTCTCATCTTTGCTGTTTCTGTCTCGCTCACTCTCTCCCTTCCTCTCTGAAATCAATAAACATATACTAAATAAATAAATAAAAGTGTGTGTGGGGGCAGATCAATAATCAAAATAGCAAACAGAAAACAGAACTTCAGATCTCATATCACCTAGTCACCCGCCACCCTCTCTCCCTTTCTGCAAATGCTCTATTTTTAAAGACATCCATGTCGGTCTGATTAAAAGTTGCTTTGGCGGTTGGAAGGGCTGGCTCTATTCTTACGTTAGCAGTCACGCACAATTCGTGGAACATCCGAGTTAGTACAATTCTGAGGTTTCTGTGGGAGTCATCTTGTTTTTACAGAACTGGCAAGTCCAAATTCTAGGTTTCATGACTGTTTTATGTCACCATGCAAACTTGTTCTTTATCTATAAAAAAGGCTCCTCAAAGACACATGAAGATCCTCATCCCAAAATCATCACAATTTTTTCAATCAAAAAGCGAACAGCTTTGACATTTTATTTTTATTTATTTATTTATTTATTTTTAAATATATTTTATTGATTTTTTACAGAGAGGAAGGGAGGGGGATAGAGAGCCAGAAACATCGATGAGAGAGAAACATCGATTCAGCTGCCTCCTGCACACTCCCCACTGGGGACGTGCCCACAACCAAGGCACATGCCCTTGACCGGAATCGAACCTGGGACCCTTGAGTCTGCAGGCCGACGCTCTATCCACTGAGCCAAACCGGTTAGGGCAAGCTTTGACATTTTAAAATGAGAAACTGTCGCTTTCAGAATTTGATTAGACTAGTCTAATAGCAGGCTGGCGTCATTAAAATGGGCCTTTAGAGAGATACTGCACGTGCTCAGTAACTGGCCTATTGTAGTGATATACGTAGTGACAGCCTCCAAGTTGGGCTTCCCAGGAAAACAGTGTCTTTCTACAGACCGAATGAAGTCGTGTCACACACAACTGCCCAGCAGACCTGTGTTCCAATGTGGTTTAATCTGACAAGCTCTACATCTTCATAATAACATGATGCTATTTTGCATACATGAAATGTAAATCTTATGCCTTAGATCAGTGCGTACATATTCTTAGGTAAGAAATGTAAAAGATAGTCTACGAAATACTTGTGCCACCTTCCTTCAAAAGGAACACACAAAAGCGCACTTCATAATTCTTCTCTTTGTCCATTATTGCCATTAAGGGTAAAAAGGGGAGGGAGGGAACAACCAATAATTTGTTAATGGTTTAGTAGAGAAATGCCAGGTTAATTAAAACAACAACCAAAAAAATTGCACAATGTTTCCTAAGATTTACTACCATTTTATTGAAGGGCAAACTTTCTTTAAAATTCCAGATGTGAAACTGCCTTAGGAGAATTCCAAGGCTGTTGTGGAAAATGCAGTGAAGGTCTCCAACAGGAGGCTGCTTGTTTGGGTCCCCAGCCGGTGTCGCCCTGGGCTTCACCCAGCAGATGCCAGCCAGGAGTGGGCGCTGGACCCCGAGCTCCCGGGACTGAGCACTGCTGGATCTCTAAGCTACAAAGAAACACTCTGTTGTTAAAGTCTTCTTACTGAGAGTAATAAAGTGCTATTGCTTGGCTTTTATGACCTTATTTTCTTTTAAAGAACTTCATTTTCCCTTAGAGGAGCCAGAGCTGATATATGCAGTTGATCCGGCATGAACTGCAGCCAAGGGAGCTACACTGAGAAGGCAGAAGCCACTGTTAAAAACGCAAGCCTATTGAATTAGTTAATTTTCTTAGTCAAATAGCTAGCGGACAGGCAAGACATTAAAAACAAAAACTGCCATTGAACTGTGTGTACTGAATTGCATGATGGATTATGTAGATTTTTCATCTGTGATGTCTGTCCTAGCTTTTTAAAGATAATTCTTTTTTAAAATATTTTTTATTTTTCAATTACAGTTGACATACAAGATTACATTAGTTTTAGGTGTACAACACAGCGATTAGACATTTGCATGTAAATTAAGAAGCGGGCACCCTGATAGGTCGAGTAGCCATCTGACACCACACGGTTATTACAGTGTTATTGACTGTGCTCCCTAGAGAAGTCCTCGCTTTTAGGCTGCACTGGAGAGGGCACACTTCTGTAGAAAATTAAGCAATTGGGAGCAGTAAGCATTTTGAGAAAAAAAAAAAAGCACTTCTACTTCCAAAAAGAAAATCAAAGGACAATGAGTTCAGGCCTCTGTGAAGTGCTAAACAAGCATCAAAACTAGTACAAAGAGATCTTTTTCTCCCATGTCACTGCCATCATCCCCCATGTCAAACTGTTAGAAAATAATGTCAACCTGTATAATCCATATGAGCTGTCAGACTGCTTATATGCAGAAGTTATTTTGATGGTAAGACTCTTAAATGCACCTTCCTAATTAAAATGTATCCAAGTAAAACCTATGTGAGACTTTCTGTATGAAAGGAAACATCCAGGTGCCTCTTTCCTGAGGTATAAGTAACTGGCCTGTGTTTGGCTCCGGTATTGATTCTACCTGGTTTGACTGACCATAATTAAAAGTCTTTACCAAGTTCCCACAGTAGGGAAGCTATATTCCAGGTGTGAAGCCTGTGCTGAAGGATTTTCTGCAATATACAAATAGTAGGCAAATAAAACAATTTTATCCATGCTCCCAAAACCCTACTTCACAAAATGAATGTGCTAACCCACGGTTCTACACACACCAGACAAAAACCAAGCAGGGACCAGTTCTTCAAATGTCAAGTAGAGAGTTCAACTTTTAGATACCACAGATACACTGGGAAATCTTTCAGCATATAGTTATTCAAACTCAGTGTTCAAACTTAGTTATACCATTTCTCTTGTCTGTGTTGTTGGACAGTGTGGAAATAATGTCAGAGGCAGAGAGTGAGAGAGAGAGAGAGAGCATGTGATCAAATTTTCCATTAAACACAAGCATTGATTATTTCTATGTTGTCTTCCAGACTAGACAGTTGTTCAGTCACATCTGTGCTTTGCCATAGTGCAGTGGTTCTCAACCTTCTGGCCCTTTAAATACAGTTCCTCCTGTTGTGACCCAACTATAAAATTATTTTCGTTGCTACTTCATAACTGTAATGTTGCTACTGTTATGAATCGTAATGTAAATATCTGATATGCAGGATGGTCTTAGGCGACCCCTGTGAAAGGGTTGTTCGACCGCCAAAGGGGTCACGACCCACAGGTTGAGAACCGCTGCCATAGTGTAAGCCAGGATCCCCAGCTCTGGGCAGTCATCTCACATGTGGCCACCACTGTTCACAAGGAAGGTAAGGCCAGACGGGATGTGCAGCTGATTCTGGGGAAAAATAAATCCCTACATCTTGGCAGGTCAAAAGCACCATCTTCATGCAAATAACACATGCACTATTACTGCTAACCAGTAATAATGCTGCTAACTCATGTTATTAATATAAAAAATATTAATGCAGTCCTAGGCCCCCCCCCTCCCCCAAGAACAAAACTGTCTTACAGGATTTGTGGTGCCTGAAATGCTATAAATCTTAGAAGACAGGTTATATCCTTCCCACTTCCCCGAGGCATCTGTCACATTGCCAGACAAGATTAGAACGAGATAAGCCTCAGAAACGGTCTGAAGATATTAGGAAGATCATGTTAGGGAAGTGGCTCAGGGGTTATACTTTATCAAACCAACATCCTTCAAATACCGACCACTAATAACAAACTGTCATCTGGTAGAGCAAGATGGTGGATACTGAGCCAACAATGGGACTATATATTTAGTAACAACCTTTATTCTGCTTTGCTTTTGTGTGTGTTTGTGAGGAAAAGATCCAGTGGGGAGGAAAAATAACACAATAGGAAAGTCTCCAGCAGACAAAGGCATTTTTCATTAAGAAAGTGCTTTTGAACCACTCCCATCACTTCTCTGACCTTCTTTCTTCTACTAAGCTTTCCTGTCACTCCACCCACATTTTTCTCCCGAATACTATTTTTTTTTCCTACACCACTGAACTTAATGGATTTTGTAACGCTCAGTCATAGAATAGCTTCCTGATGGCATCTATCTTCTGTGGGTATGTATTTTCAAATAAGTTATTTACAGTAGAAGTTTAACTCCATTCTGTCAAAGAATTCACGAACTGGTTTGGTTTCCATGTAAAGGTCATATTTTTTAGAAGCCCTAAATAAGATGCATGTTACAAAGCCTTTATCAGAGTGTAAAATGAAATTTATCTTATTTTCCATTTTAGATGTCCATTGTGAATGCTTATGTATAGGAACTATGAAAACTCATCTCTAAGAATGGCCAAGGTCTATGACTAATTCAAAACCACAGGCTGGGACTTTGTCACAATCACTGAACTACCATCTTATGGCTGCTCCATGATCAACAGGTGAAAATGTAATGTCTCACCCATTTTCAAATCAATTAAAAGGCAAAGATATCTTATCTCATTTATTGTGTTAGAAAATTAAAGTATACTTGCTAACATGGTACTATTACAAAGGGAAAGATTAGGAGAAGGAGGAAACCCCACTAGAGTGTGTAAAAGGCAGTGAAATTCAATTTGAGGATGTAAAAGATATTAACATTTTTAAAAAGACAGACTCAAATTATACTACTTACATATTATAACTAAGGAAGTTAAGAAAAGTTGCTAATGTACTTGAAATGGTTTTGAAATCAGCTGGATAAAGTATTAAGGACAGCAAATTCTGAAATAAAGCAACCCTGAAAGATATCTTAAAAATAAATAAGAAATTAAAAAATTAGAACTAGGAATGGAAGAAATGAGAAATGCATAAATGTAAGAAAAAACCAAAGATTCGATAACAGAACCAAAGCAAGACAAAAGACCTGCAGGCAAAGGTAACATTTAAATATCAAGCTCAGAATGTGGAGAAGAGATGTAAACATTCTCCTAGGAAGACTGGCTTCAATTCCCTACATCATAGAAGGAAATGAGAAACAATAAATTATATACATGATATAAAGGTGGAAGAAACTTTACCGCGAAGACAGTTGATGGGGATTACTGCCCAGAAACATTAGATCACCAACAAAGACATAGCCTGCATTCCAATTTTAGCAGACTTTATTAAAGTTTCTAAGTTGCTTTTTGGGACAATTTCATGGCTCTGGAAGATAAAGTTATTATCACAAAAAGAAACTTGCCTGTGGTAAGCCAAGTTCAAGCAGGATGAGTAAGAATACTGACTGCTCTTTTCTCAAATTACACAAATACTGGAGTTTTTAAAAGGCATATATA
>NW_005370683.1:3164522-3167876 GCF_000412655.1 Myotis brandtii
AATTACAGACAGACAAAACTCCTGATCAGTTGTTTGAAAAATAAGTAGAATATAGATTGGGAGAACACATAATTTATCATGCAGAACAGGACACGCTTAGAGTGCAATTAATAATTATGTTGGCACATGGGCATAAACCAGCATGTAGTCACCGCAAATAGGGAGCAATTCTAAAGTGAAATAACATCAAGAAAATTGAACTCATCATGCCACCCTTCCCCCCACTATGAAAAATGTCCCTTTCCAAAATGCCATTGAAATCTTTCTTAAGGTCATATTTTCAGATCTACGATGAATACAAACATTTCCCAAACTGCACTGAAGTATTCAAAGAAATGTCCTTGAAAGGGTTAGCTGTAAGAGGATTTAATTTTTCCCCCCAATTGCAGAATCATTTGGATTCTAAAGTCCTAGTGGAATGTAATCAAAGCAAAAGGATCCATTTACTGTAATGGATCCAGCTATAGCTCACTGGGTAATAAAGAACAATAATTCAATTACTGCTAAAAGGATTAGCCTGCATTAAATTTGCATTTATTTAAATACATTGTATTTGGGGTAAGAACATTAGCACTAACAAACACAAGGCAAACAAAGAATCCTAAGAAGAGTTAACATAGATACCCACATGTTTAAAAATATTATTTATAAATATCTAAGTCAGTACCATCAAGAACAAATACGAATATTAATATCTTAATTGGGGTTCCCAGATTCATTGAAATCTGAGTGGCCATTGGGATCAGCAGACGTCTGGGATCAGCAGCTCTTGCTGTGCTGAGCAAGCATTCGGCCAGCATGGCAGGGCTGGGGCTGATGTCTGAGGATGACCATCAGCTCTGAGTTTTAAAACCAGGATCCTCCAAACTGTAGGCGGCCAGGCAAGCTGGAGAGAGGGGACAGCACGCTGGGTGGGAGGGAAGGTCTGCGGTCATCTTAAGAAGGAAGTACTGTCAAGAAGGGGATGTGTTTGGGGTTAGGGGAGCTGAGCAGCGACCTGGGAGCAACCGACCCGTCTCAAAACTGCCCCTCCCATCCTCAAAGTGCTTCTTTCTCAAAGGTCATAAAGAGGATGATGAGCTGGCATTAAAGAAAGCAGTGTGGAATTTATGATGGGTCCTTAGAGGGCGCAGGGACAGGGAAGAGGTAAACAAAAAGGAAGCCTTTGTTATGAGTTCACTCCCCCCAGCAACCAAAGCAGCAAGTCCCTCCCAGTGGTGGAGCTCGGCCAGGACTGCGGTCTTACCCATTTGTTGTGTGCATTTGTTTACAACTGCTTTTTCCCTCTCAATGCTTCTCACCCATGGCCAGCTTCCCTAGCTTCTTTTTGTTTGTTTGTTTAAACCAGAGGCTGGTGAGGAGGGGGTGCTGAAGGATTCTGCTAAAGGAACTGATGGATGAACTACAACTACCTTCTGGGAAGCTTTTTCCCAAGCCTCTTGCTTTTTAAAGTCTGATTCTGTGGCTAAGATATTCACCTGCAAGGAGCCAGAGGAGCACAGGGAATGGCGTAGGGGAGGGGGAAGAAGGTGGCTCTGCCCTGGAAAGAGACAATTTAAGCAAGCATGTGGGATTCTCTAATCTGGCCTGTGTTGCTGACGGTTAAAGGCAAGGGAGGGTCTGCAGTGGTTCTCAACCTTCTGGCCCTTTAAATACAGTTCCTCCTGTTGTGACCCAACCATAAAATTATTTTCGTTGCTACTTCATAACTGTAATGTTGCTACTGTTATGAATCGTAATGTAAATATCTGATCTGCAGGATGGTCTTAGGCGACCCCTGTGAAAGGGTCCTTCGACCGCCAAAGGGGTTTCGACCCACAGGTTGAGAACCTCTGGCTAGAGGCAGATGCTTGAAGGGGTGAGAGAGCCAGGCTATCGGAGGGCTCCTCGGGGAAGCACAGACTGAACAAAGGAATGGCAGTCAGCTTTTCAGTTCAGATAGGTCACTCTGAAGGGGCAAGACTGCTGACCAGAACCCTGGATGGGGGATTAGTGAACTGAGATTACGCTGGGGGAAATTCAGTAACTGTTTCCATTAAAAGTTGACTATGCTGGAGATGGATCACTGAGGCCTGTTTCCTACGAGAGAAGAGGATGACTGGTCCCAGAAATGTCTAGGAAGTAAATTCCATGGGACTTCTGGTTGAGTGAATGTGAAAAAGAAAAGAGGAGTTGAGGATAATGTCCATGTGTCCAGTCTGGATACCTAGGTGGTTTTTGAAGCTACTAACCCAGAAGGAGAGATGCAGATGGTGGAGAAGGTTTGAGGACAGTTCATGGCAAACTGAGCGCTGGAGCGGGAGGTGAGTGTGTGACCAGTGTCTCGGCGTGGGTACCCTAAGAACGGATCTAAGCAAACTGGGACAGAGTGTACTGGCCTTGTTAAGAAGACCTGAATTCTAATGGTGCTACCATTTAGTAACTGGGACCCACAGGGACTCTCCCATCCATTTAGAAAGAACCTGCTTCTTCATTTATAAAATGAGACAATCAACCCATCGTTTGTTAACAGGATGAAACGAGAATGTGTTTGTAAAAGCAATCTTCAACTCTGAAGCAACTCCTAGCCCCACTCCATCACTTTCTCTCTACTCATCAAACGTTGTGTGCTGTTTTCAGCTGGGCACCAAAGATACAGAAATGAACAGTGACTCTCACAGGGGATGATACACTCATCAATATCTTGTGAACCAAACTTTGCTCTTCATTTGAGAAATATTTATTCAGCCAGTAAAACAATTTAAAGCCCATATTATATACTTGATTTTAAGAATAGAAACAAACATGAGCAGCTCACAGTTCTTCTCAAGGACCTCAAAGTTCAGGGTGCAGAAGAGAAAATAGAAAGAGATGAATTAGATCATGTCTTAAACAGTGTAATGGAGGTAACGAAGTTGAATGAATTGGGTAAATTTGCATGCCATTCCCCTTGCCAAAGGGTTAGCTAATCTCTTTATGATTCCAATTCCTGTATATGAGGGGCAAAGAAATTATTATTACTACTAGATGCCCGGTGCATGAAATTTGTGCACAGGTGTGTGTGTGTGTGTGTGTGTGTGTGTGTGTCCCTCAGCCCAGCCTGCATCCTCTCCAATCTGGGACCCCTCAAAGGATGTCCGACTGCCTGTTTAGGCCCGGTGGGATCGGGCAGTTTGACATCCCTCTCACAATCCAGGACTGCTGGCTCCCAACCGCTCGCCTACCTGCCTGCCTGATTGCCCCTAACTGCTTCTGCCTGCCAGCCTGATCACCCCCTAACCACTCCCCTGCTAGCCTGATTGACGCCTAACTGCTCCCCTGCAGGCCTGGCCGCCCCTAACTGCCCTCCCCTGCTGGCCTGGTCGCCCCTAACTG
>NW_005370683.1:3167942-3175223 GCF_000412655.1 Myotis brandtii
CTGCCTTCCCTTTCAGGCATGGGTCCCCCCCAACTGCCCTCCCCTGCAGGTCATCTTGTGGCGGCCATCTTGTGTGTTGGAGTGATGGTCAATTTGCATATTACTCTTTCATTAGATAGCATTTTAAATAATTATATGCAATGGAACTAACTGGTCATGTGGAGGAATCAATATAATTTAATGTCCAGCAGATTTAGACTTACTAAAACCCTTCTCTAAAGCCTTTTTAATAAAATATATAGATAGATTATCAATCCAAATGATCTACTATATACAAAAAATATTCCCAACGGACACAATTGATAAACAAATATACTATATACTAAGTATACATCCTATGTCAGGCATTCTACTAGGGGCAGGATACATCTTTTTTTAAGAAAATTTTTTATTGTTGAAAGTATTATAGATGTCCTCCTTTCTCCCCCATTGACCCCCTCCACCCCACACCTGTTCCATCCCCATTCCCAGGCCTTCACCACACTATTGTCTGTGTCCATGGGTCATGCATATCTATATATATAAAAGCCTAATATGCAAAGTGTCCCCTTGGGAGTTTGAACGGAAGACCGGGAGTTCGATCACTTGCTATGACATGTGACCACCAGAGACCCTACCTGTGTATCAATCTCGTGTACTCGGCCTCTAGTATGCATATAAATTCTTTGGTTAATCTCTTCCCACCATCCATCCCCAGATACACTCTTTATGTGTATAATCACTAATGTCTCCCAATGTCTGCACCGACCACTCCTAAACGGAATGCCCTTTATGAGTTTTCTTTATAAAAGTTACTAGGATACAGTCTGCTCTAGAAATTTTCCGTTTTGCCAGATTGTTTCTGAGTATTTCCCAAATGGAATTAAACTTCTGGTGTATTGTTGCTATTAATTTAAAAAATACTTCAATTGTTTTTAATCACACTTTTCTCCATCTTATAAAAAACATTGATTCCAAATGACATCAAGGTCCAAGGCAGAAGGTAGGTAAGAAGTATAAGGGTGATTTATTATCTTTAGCTGAGTCATGCATTCATTGTTAAACACACACACACACACACACACACACACGCAGGAAACAGCACAAAGAGAAACTGATTATAACTGGACAAAACTTCACCTCCAACCTTAAAACCCCTATTTATAATTTGTGATTTGCTCATCTTTGGTGTTTAATAAATGTTCATTGTGAATGGAATCTGATCCAAAAAGCAGCCACCTGGAGATGAAACTAAAAAAAATAAATTGAACATGTAAATCATCATTTGAGAATTTGTTAATATGTATAATATCTGTTTTCACTATACATTGGAACATGAGGAACACTTTCTGCATTACTTTAAATGACAAAAATCCCACGGTGAAAATAATAACATATGACATAAGGAAAATAGGAAATGACAATATTTTCAAGAAGCTCATCTTAGATCAGGAAGACAACTTAACTCTATTGTGTGCATTTAAAAAATCTATTGTACTGCAGAAAAAAAATATAGTTTTTGGTAGAAAAATAATAAGCAGAAAGTAAAAATCCATAATCTCATCTCCCAGTGGCCAACATAGACACACTAACACAGGCATATACTATTCTCCCCAGAGAGTGAGAACAGCCTACTTACTATTATATAATCTACCTTTTCTATTCAAATATATCCCAAATAGCGTTTCATATAATTTACCTCTGTATCTTTATTTTTAACAGCTGCATAATTTTCCACCATCATTTTTTCTAGCTTTTAAAGTCTAAGAAAAGCTTTCTGACATTTTAAATGTAAAGTTAAAACAGGCATTACAATAACTTCAGAAATAAATTAGTTCAGTGATGGGCCTTGAAAGCATATAAGGAATTGTTCTTAATTAAAACAAACTTCTATAATGTGACAAACTTCATAGTGCCCTTAGATTTGCAATTTTTATGAAGTAGAGTTCAACTCCAAGTTCCTCTGGAACAATAGTGAGTGCTTTTACTAGCAGGTAATACATTTGTATGAAGAGAGGAAAGGTCATTTCAAGTTTGTTTAAGACTGCCATCTAGTGCCTGTTGGATTTGGGAGGCTTTCTGTGAGCAAGTCCGTTTAAGTATATGCAGGATTTAACTTCCTGGACTGGGTAACTCAGATTTTAGACAGCAGTAACTTTTTTCTGCTTGTATTTCATTCTCATGGCACCAGCTGTGCTGATTAAGGAAACTGACTGTCCTGTTCAGCAATCTTAGAGTAAAAGTGAGACACAGACTCGAAGAAAAGTAAAAAGCAGCCATTTGTCATCCTTTGCTGACCTGTGCAATTAAATATGACCCTCAGAACAAGACAAATTAACTCCTTCGTGGTGATGTCATCCCCGGAACAGATGGATCGATAGTGGAACTACAGCACTCCACCAAGGTTAAGATGAGCCGGGTGGCACTGGACATTCTGCTCTGGGTGGTACGGCTGAAAGATTAGGTCATCAGCTGAACAGCAGATTCTCATATCAGAGTCTCGCAGAGGACACCTGCTACAGACTAGACAGTCACTGGGTGACCCAAGGCATTCCTCTGTGAGTCAATGTGAAATCAATGTCACATTAGGTGGCACTGAGCTAATGGACAAGTAAGCCAGGCAGGAGGGAGGCCTCAGCCTATGAGCTCATTAGCCAATTCAAACTGGAATAGTTCCAAGACACCTGGGTGGTTATGTCCACCTACCTGAATTACCCTGGAAGTTTTAACTGGATCCTGTTGCCTCCCATGAGTCATAAATTATGTAAGTTTTACTATGCACTGTTAAACAATTGTCATATTCCACGCTTGAGTGGCTGCCTTCCAAATAGGGTCTGATGTGATTTTGTGATAAAAAATCACAGAAGTCCTAAAGTATGAAAGAAGCTATATTGGTCTGAGATAAAATTCCACCTGGCAGCTCAAGTGATCAAGACATGTATTTGATTTCAATAGCTCCCAGAATTATGATTAGGCAATTCCAAACGGCACACATATTTTTTTCTCTCTAGAAAACTCCTAGTTTATTCATATGAAAAATGAAAGATTTAAACAGTTCTTTCGTATTTATGTCTGTGGATTTCCAAATCCAAAAGTGCATTTTAACAGGTAAAAAATTTCCTATTTAGTAAGTCCTTGAAAATTATTATACGAACTTTAACGCATATAGTTAAAGAAGAAAATATTTAGCTTTATTTTGTACATTTGGGAGATTATTTTTCACATTTACATAGTAACGTCAGCAATAACTCAGTTAATTTAATATGCAATAGTTTGTGTGAATTTAACCTTCACCTCAAAGGTTCTCTTAGCAAATACAAAACCTTGAATTTCCTAGGCTTTATCATGCAAATCCCCTCAAATGGCCTGTTAAATTCCACCTTCATCAGGTCACTGAGAAGTGCAGAGTAAAATGTAGCCCATATGAACTGTGAAAAGGAGGTAAACATAATGCATGGGTAATTGTGTGCCCGTGTTAATATTTTAAAAGAAAAAATATAAATATTTTGGGCTTTTCCATATTACAGATTCATATGAGTTTCAGAGTCATAAAAAAAAAAAAAGACCAGTAAAAGGGATTTTATGAAGAGGTATCCTAAGAATAAAATTACAGGCTATTTTTTGCTCCATGAGAATTCAAAAAAGAAGCTAATAGAAAAAAGAAAATGTCCCAGTAGATTATATTAGATAGTTCATTAAAAGCAAAATCCCTGAGACCAGCCCAGGGTAGGATGAAACTACCCAGCACAAATCCAGCCTGTATCTAAAGCCAGCAGTGGGAAGCAGAGTCCTAGGCCTTTTTTTTTTGTTAATCCTTAGCCAAGGATACTTTTCCCATTGATTTTTAGAGAGAGTAGAAGGGAGGGAGGGGAAGAGAGAGAGAGAGAAACCTCGATGTGAGAGAGAAACCTGGGCAGGGATCGAACCTGGAACCCAGGTAAGCACCCTTGACCAGGAATAGAATCTGCCACTCTCTGGTGCGCAGGCTGATCTAACTACTGGTCAACACAGGCCAGGGAGGGCTCCAGGCCTTGTGTGTGAAAACAACCAGGGATCCTGATGGCTTTGCAGACCCAGTTCCAGGGATAGGAGCTTGCACTTGTTTTTATGGCACAAAAGTATGAACTGGACTCAGGTGATCATCCGGTACTGATGATGACACGTAGCCTCCTGAACATCAGAGAGCTCATTTGCTAATTAAGGCCAATCACTTTGTCTCCCCATTTCAGATGTACCTGTCTGGGTACATCTCCAACCAGCCCCATAAGATAGTGAAGTCCTGAAGGATGGAGATCATGGGTCCTCTATCTTTGGGTCTCCCTTTCTTTTTCCTTCCATCCACTGCCCCCTTTCTTGTAATATATAGAAATGTGTCTACATTATAGTTCTTCAATAAATATTGCTGAATGAATAAACAAATGCATGAATGAATGAGATAAATTTTAAGTATAAACAATTTGGGTAGGTTTCACATTACAATTGACCTTCAAACATATATAAACATTTACAAATTTTAAAAATTATTATCTAAAGCTCAGATGATTTCCATTTAAAAATGGAAATATTATTTATGGGATTTGCTCCTTTGCAAATGTTTAAAATATAGGGTGGGGCAAAAGTAGGTTTACAGTTGTGAGTACGTGAAACACAGAGTTTATTCTGGTACTAGAGGCCCGGTGCACAAAAATTTGTGCACTCGGGGGGCGGGGGAGCGGGGGTCCCCCAGCCCGGCCTGTGCCCTCTCGCAGTCTGGGACCCCTCGGGAGATAACGACCTGCTGGCTTAGGCCTGCTCCCGGGTGGCAGAGGGCAGGCCCAATCCCTAAGTGCAGCCCCTGGTCAGGCTCAGAGCAGGGCCAATTGGGCTGAGGGCTGTTTTCAGCTGGTCACACACTCTTCAGGGTGTGGGTCCCCACTGGGGTGCCTGGCCAGTCTGGGTGAGGGGCTGAGGGCTGTTTTCAGCTGGTCACACACTCTTCAGGGTGTGGGTCCCCACTGGGGTGCCTGGCCAGTCTGGGTGAGGGGCTGAGGGCTGTTTTCAGCTGGTCACACACTCTTCAGGGTGTGGGTCCCCACTGGGGTGCCTGGCCAGTCTGGGTGAGGGGCTGAGGGCTGTTTTCAGCTGGTCACACACTCTTCAGGGTGTGGGTCCCCACTGGGGTGCCTGGCCAGCCTGGGTGAGGGGCTGAGGGCTGTTTTCAGCTGGTCACACACTCTTCAGGGTGTGGGTCCCCACTGGGGTGCCTGGCCAGTCTGGGTGAGGGGCTGAGGGCTGTTTTCAGCTGGTCACACACTCTTCAGGGTGTGGGTCCCCACTGGGGTGCCTGGCCAGTCTGGGTGAGGGGCTGAGGGCTGTTTTCAGCTGGTCACACACTCTTCAGGGTGTGGGTCCCCACTGGGGTGCCTGGCCAGTCTGGGTGAGGGGCTGAGGGCTGTTTTCAGCTGGTCACACACTCTTCAGGGTGTGGGTCCCCACTGGGGTGCCTGGCCAGTCTGGGTGAGGGGCTGAGGGCTGTTTTCAGCTGGTCACACACTCTTCAGGGTGTGGGTCCCCACTGGGGTGCCTGGCCAGTCTGGGTGAGGGGCTGAGGGCTGTTTTCAGCTGGTCACACACTCTTCAGGGTGTGGGTCCCCACTGGGGTGCCTGGCCAGTCTGGGTGAGGGGCTGAGGGCTGTTTTCAGCTGGTCACACACTCTTCAGGGTGTGGGTCCCCACTGGGGTGCCTGGCCAGTCTGGGTGAGGGGCTGAGGGCTGTTTTCCGGCTGGCGAGTGACTGAAGCTTCCAACCGCTCCTTGTTTTCTTCTCTTTTTTTTTTTTTTTTTTTTTTTGGGCCAGCTTTAGCTCTGAGGCCTCGCTGCTGAAAACATGGATACAATGTTTCGGTCCGGCTGGGTTTCAGTCCGGCTGTTTTCTGGGGTTTTGTTTACCTTCTTATTTGCAACATAGTATATAGTTGCTTAGACTTGCAGATGAGAGGCCGGCAAGTGAGGCGGGGAACGTTGGAGTCTGCAGCAAGCAAGCCTCCCTGCTCGCTTCAGTGCCTGGCTGCTGGCCGCCATCTTGGCTGACAGTTAATTTGCATATACTCACTGATTAGCCAATGAAAAGGGTAGCGGTCGTACACTAATTACCATGTTTCTCTTTTATTAGTGTAGATTATTATTTATTAAGTATTGTATTGTTTTCCATATGAACAACTGTAAGCCTTCTTTCCCCCACCCTGTATATCACTACTTGCTTTTCTGATTTTAAAATAACATACTTATAGCAAACATTTTGGAAAAACTGAAAAAGAAACAAAGAGTAAAATCGTACCCATTCCTAATTTAACCTCCATGAAGTAAACCACTCCTAACATTTTTGCAAATACAAAACAACAACAACATAGGGAGTTAGCAGGGCATCAAACCCAAAGCAGCTGGGTTCCCACAGAGGCAGAAGAGGGTCCTCAGTTTCTTATAAAAGGTGTCCCAAAATTCACGCAAGATTTGAATTTTGCATGAGCATTAACAACAACAAAAAAATAAAAGCCTAATTTTACTTGGTTTATTGAATCAGATTCTAATATCTGTTGCCCTTTGATTTCAATCCCTTCAATTTGATAAGCATTACCAAGTTCTAATTATGGCCCAAGAGCAGGGACAATGAAAACCAATGAAGATCACGGCTTTGCATATGTGCCAGCAAAGCTGTGGAGGCCATTTACCTGATGTGCTATTCCATACATAACCCTATACTGTATACTTTATGAATCAATAAAAAATTTACAATTTTTAGTTATAAACTTGTGTTTTCTATCAAAATTACTTCTTGCGTGAATTTTGGGACACCCTTTATATTTAAAGAAATATGTTTCATCAGTTAATCCCGAGTCCTTTGAGTACTGGCACCCTAAACAAACTCAATGGCTTCTGGCCGCTAATTAGATTGTGCTGGGTTACTCTGAGAACTTTAATGGCCGAAGAAGTAACACTCGATGGGTGAGTTGGTTTGAAAAGTGAGAATGATATCCAAGGACTGCTTCAAAATACTGGAGCAGCCTGGTCGGTGTGCCTCAGTGGTTGAGTGTCAACCTATGAAACAGGAGGGCTTGATTCCCAGTAGAGGGCGTGCTGGAAGCAGCTGATCAATGATTCTCTCTCATCATTGATATTTCTATCTCTCTCTCCCTCTCCCTTCCTCTCTGAAATCAATTTAAAAAAAAATTTTAAATACTGGAGCAAAATAACCCAATAATTTTAATGGGGGTTGTCATCAAGCCAGGGCCACTAAAACATGGTGCACGCCAACTGGACCAGAAG
>NW_005370683.1:3175261-3182594 GCF_000412655.1 Myotis brandtii
ACCCTCAAGAGCTCCCACCCCTTTTTCCCTTTGTGTGTATGGACTCTACTTGGCCAGCCTGCAACTCTGATTACACCAGCAGTTCTCCTTACTTACGGGAGTTAAACTGACTTTTACAAATAGGTGATCTAACATGGCTCCCAAAGATTGGGAGACTAAGATATTTTACCTTAGGAAACAAGAAAGGTAGTAATTCTTTGAAATTTTTATGTGCAGTGATGGAGGCACGATCATGGAGATTCTCTAACACCGCCGAGGAAGCGATCCCATTCTGTACTATTCATTCTCTCTCAGCATCTGTATAGAGTTCTTCTATCTGTCGTTTTCAAACTGTGTCCAGAGGACCAGGACCCACGTGGCTGAGGGTGGGGTGACAGCCGGGAGCTCTGAGTTGTCAGGTACACACAGGATACCCAGTTAAATTTGCATTCCAGATAGACAACTCATTTTTTTAGGGAATTATAATATTTGGAACACACTTATACTAAAAATATTATTTATCTAGAATTCAAGTTTGGCATCTCGTATTTTTTTTATTCCAATACATCTGACGGCCCTATAATGAGCCCCTTTTCTGCCTCCCAACAAGAACAGTCCCACTTCCCATGCTGAGGTTGAGAAAAGAAGTTTGAAACCCACTTTGCTGGAAGAATTCGAGCAATGCTCTGAGCTCTACTGTCTGCGGGCTTCCCATTAATGAAGCAGAGTCATCTGGTGGTTGTGAAAATTAATCAAAGCTCGTAAAGCCCTTTGAAATTGGCATGTTCAGCCACATATGCTGCAAAATATTTATCACACACCAGACTGCCTGAAAGCGTACTGATTGCTCAATGAACAATTAGACGGCAGAAATTCCAAAATATGTTAAATCACAATTTTAATATCACCACACTGAAGAACCACATATTGAACCACAGGGGAACCTTCCAACTTAAGAATTGATATTATAGCTTTGAAAAACAAACATACATGATTTGCTTTTAAAAGTACAGTATTTTAAAATTATATTGTTATGGCTTTTATTCCCCCAGCTGAATCACAGTTTTTAAAACAGGAGTTCAAGAGATAATAATCAGGAAATGAAGATATCGTTCATCCCTATTGTCTGCTATTTCTGTTTGGTAAGTTTTTTTTTTTTAAGATTAAAAAAAGTTTTCATGAAAACAAAACTGACACAATAAAACACATATGGAAGCCACTTGGTGACATTCACGCTTCTTTTTTTCCAACCATTAGCTTTCACGGAACGCTCTTACAGTACTAAAGCAAATGTCATAAAAGTATAACACTCATTCTATAATGTTGTCTAAACACTTGAGGCTAAAACTGAAACCTGGCAGTGAAACCGAAGAGTAAATAAATTTAGATTGTAGCACCATAACAATGAAAAGACACACATGTAAATGCCCGGCAGGCTGGCCAGGTAGAGGCAACAGTGAAGGAGAACAGAGAGTACGTATTCAGAAGTTTAAAGTCAACCGCATGAAAAACAATCACAGTTATACTTTCTGATCGAAACTGAAGTTTTATAAAGGTGGCAGTAAGTCCATGACTTAAAATCTTAATTAATCTTAGAGCCAAATATAGTCTTGCTATTCACTGAGCATCATGCTTGTCTCATGTTTCCTGCCTTTGCCCACACTTTTCTATCTACCTAGACTGGGTCCTTCTCCAATGTAATGGTCTGGCCAACTCCTATTCAGTCGTTAATACCCAGCTCAACCATCTCCTCCTCTTGGCAGCCTTCCTCCATAATCCGCACCATAATCTACCTTTATGACACTATTATATCTAGTACATTTCTCTATTCCTGCCTCTACCACAATATTTTACTTAAATGCCTTCCCTCCCTGCAAAACAGTGAGCTCTTTCAAGACAGGAACCTCTTTTATTTCAGGTTTGTATTCCCAGAGCCTACCATAGGGCCTGGCAAACCACAGGGGCTCCATGACGGTGTGTCCAAAGGAAAACAATATCCCCAAACGGAAATAAAACCAGTTACGTGTAACATTAAATGGTTAACGTCCACTTATTTGTAAGTGCAATTTCTCCTTACTTTTCAGGAAGAGGAAAAAGATGGCAGAGACTGTGCAAAAGAGCTGCCATCACTTTGAAGTGAATAAATGGTCAGGAAAGGAGGCAAAAGATGAAAGGTTCTGCATATCCACGTAAGCAGATACAACAGAAACCACCGCGAACCGTTCCTACAACATCTCCGCAGAAGTGTGCCAACTGGAACCAGGAGGGCTGGCCTCCAGACCAAGGGGCAGGGGCGGCTTCACTTCTCTTCCAGTCGGCTTTACTCTAACCGTCGCTGAGAAGGCCCACAAAGGTGTCATTAAGGGAAGGAATGTCTTCCTGCAGTACTTTCACACACTCATTACCATCTGATAGCGTTTGATCTTTGAGTCATGGCTAAAGTGACCCAGATTCAAACTGGTGATTATTAATGTCACATTTATACAGTCCTTCCTATTGGAACAGCAGCACTTCAGTCACTTCGGAACCTGCAGGGGGATGCGCCATGGCTCACTGCCGTGTTCATGGGAACGACTCACAAACTCCATCTTCTGAGATATAATACAGATGCTATAATACTTCGAGGTGGGCTGCTTGTGACTTCAGGCTGAGCCTAATTAGAATGTGAATAAGATCCAAGGTCCTGAGAATATGCTAAGAAGTTAGTGGTTTAATTAATCACCGTGCTGCAGAAATGGAACACCCAGGCCAGTAGGTATGGTGACATCTGCCAACATGTAGTATTTAAGATTAATAGAGAAAGAGTTTCACCATTTATTGCATGGTTACACCAACTTTTATTTGGAGAGTGGGGGAGATGAGAATATTATTATGGTTTAAAAAATATTAGGAATGTAGCTAAAATGGATATTGAGTTATTTTTCTTTTACAACAAACTCTCTCTAAAGCTCCCAAGATTAATTCCAATTTGGTCAATGTACACACACATTCTTATACAAAGTTATAGTCACTATTGATCACATGAGTAAGTGAACATGCCACTTTGAGTTCCACTTTTAAAAATTTCCACATTTCCTATGTGTAAACACGGAACTCACATTTGTAAGTTTTAGTCTGAACATAAGATGCCATTGTTGTAAATATATCAGGTTAATAATTTGCTCTTAATATTACTGTATTTTTTAGCTCCTCATATTAAACACTAGTGTACCTATTAAGACAGACTTTTGGTAAGGGAAAGTGTATATTCTCTTAACTCTTTAAAACAAAGCTATTGTTGAATTCTGAATTATCCACACTGAATCATGAATAAAGAGATCATTTTTAAAAGTTGCATCTGGGTAATAGGAATAATTTTGAGTAGATCATTAAATAATTCTAGTCAGACACTTAGATAGCGATAATTAATAAAAAATAATATCAGCTCCAATGTATTATATACCCCCCTGAATTATAGTCTCCAAATCCAGTACAGTATTTTAGAATTAAGACATTCTGAGCCAAAAATTCACCAAGTCCTTCACTTTATAACTGAGGAAACTGAGTCCAAGAGCGGGTAAGAAGTCCAGAAAATTCAGTGATTTATCCAAGATCACATGCAAGTTAGTTAGTAGGAGAGGTATCTGAAAGCATTTAATTTAGAACACACATACACAGTAATATTCACAAAACAATAAAACATCTTTATACAATTTTATATCAGTTACTAATGCTTGCCTATTTCTTAAAAATATGTTTTTATTGATTTTAGAGGAGAGAGAAAGGGAGAGAGAGAGAGAAAGAGAGAAACATTGATTGGCTGCCTCCTGCACCCCCTTGCTGGGATCCAGCCCACAATCCAGGAATGTGCCTGACTGGGAATCAAACCAGCAACCTTTTGGTACCTTAGACAATGCTCAACCAACTGAGCCAAACCTCTTTCGTTCTTTTTCTTTCTAAAAACTGAACGGCAAATGTTAACTTATTTAGAAACTGCCAAACTAAAGCTCCTTAGGAAGCTGTGACTTGAACTGACAGGCAATTTCTTCATCAGTAAATCAGAGATAACCTTGATTAGACCTCCACACAAAATGCAGTGGAGGCGAATGAGAGGCATCTGACAGTGCTTTGTGTCCTTCACACAGTCTTATTTTTAGGAAAGAACCCCGGAGTTAAAACATGATAATTTCTGGACAATAAGTTGGCTTAGCTCTTTAACAGGAAAGCTGACTCACTGCTAATTTAACTCTGGAAACTGAGACACTAAAATAATAATTTCAAGCAACTAGGTTTCCTAACAAGCTGGCTGAAAGCACTTAGAGGATTAGCTCTTCACCTCTGAAATTTAAGTCAGAATTTTTAAAAAAAATTTATTGATTGATTTGAAAGAGAGAGGAAGGGAAAGACAGAAATATCAATTTGTTATTCCCCTTATTTATGCATTCATTGATTGATTTGTGTATGTGCCCTGACCGGGGATCAAGCCCACAACCTTGGTATATTGGGGCGATGCTCTAACTGACTGAGCTACCCATGCAGGGACTTTAAGTCGGGATTTCTTGAGTGAAAGTATCAACTCTGTTTTAACATACAGAGCAACATCACAAGACTGTCTGATGATATTGCCTCTATTTTTTTTAAAGTTTACCAAGTAGTGTGGGTGCATTAGGAAAAGGACAGTCACATAGCTTTCTTATTGCAAATATTCAATCTTACTTCTATTAATACGGCATCAGTTTGCTATATGATTGCATTTCATTGATCACTCTGTGGTGGAAAGAAGGGAGAGAGGTATTTATTTGATCAGTCTCTCTTTCCTTATATTCTAGCACGTTTCTCTGGCTTTATGCAGCTCAGATACTTTAGCTGCAATATATATACATATATATATATACATATATATACACACACACACACACACACACACACACACACACACACATATATGTATATATATTCCCCTTCTCCCCAAAACAACAACAAAAATCTCTATTCTGAAAATTTTTGCTTAGATTAAAACATAATACTGGTTTCTGTCTTTATACTGTTACATGTCTTTATTTTACATCATAACATTAAAATGGTCCACAAATGCTTACTCTTTAAAATGAGAGTGGTCATTTGCTAACTTTATAGTTCTGTCATAAGAATGAGAATATAAGCTTAAAACTCTCTAACCTGCTTAGTACTACATATTATTAGATTGGGGAGGGAGTGCTCCAATTAGAAGCATAGCTAGCTAACTTCCTATATATCTACTAGAGGCCCCGTGTACGAAATTCGTGCACGGGTAGGGTCCCTAGACCTGGCCTCCCTTCCCTGGCTGCCAGCTGCTGGCTGGGGCCTTCCTTTGTTCCGCACCACCCCCTGGTGGTCAGTGCATGTCATAGCAATCGAACTCCCGGTTGAACTCCTGAGGGGACACTGCATATTAGCCTTTTATATATATAGAAGATAGTAATTGATTCTGCAGATACATATTAAGCCACCTACAATGTGTCAGGCATATTTTAAGAATGGGGATAAAGCAATAGACAAGATGGAATATAGACTTTTTCATGGAATAGACAACTATATAAGTAAATACCTGTCAGATAATAAGTGCTTTGGAGAAGCAGGTTAAAGGGTTTCAGGAGAGCTGGATGGTGTCTGAGGAAAGGCAAGGGTGCTATTTTATATAGGGTGATCAGGAAGGCCTGTCTAACATCAGGTGACTTTTGAGTAGAGAACCAAAAGGATGGAGTGAGCCAAGAGCCCACCTGGAAAGGCCTACAGGTGTCCTTTTGTATTAGCTTTAAGTCTAGCACAAACAGGGAGATTCGCTGTAAATTTCAGGGAAGTGAAATGTACAAATAATAAAGCTTCATACAATACTTGAACCAACTCTCAGTTTATCTTCAATGACCCTTAAACCCTGTACATACAACTTAATCTTTTTTCCTAACTAAAGTTCCTCACAGTATCTCTTCACATAATCAAAAGAGAGAGCTTTCCAGTTACATTGTGCAAACAACCTAGATAATTCAGGTAGACATTTCCACTCTGAGGCCCTGATTATTTGATTTGGCAATGGGCATACGGGATGAAAAAAGTGCCAAAGCTAGCTGACTTTGCTTCTGGCCATGCCTACACAGTGAAGAAGCTCAAAGGAAACTGGGCAGTTACCCAGGTTTTGAAATGGTGGGTTTTTAAAGTCCTGAAAACAAAACACCCTCCCCTCTAAGAATGGCATATGCAACAACAAATTCAAATGAAGTACATAAAGTATCATATTTCTCCTTTCTTTTGTACTATGTAGGACACAACCAGAAGCAGTACTGACTGGTTTAAGTTCTTTTATTTTGTCTATTTATGCTCTATAGCAGCGGTGGGGAACGTCCAGCCAGTGGGCCATGTAAGGCCCATGAAGTCACTTGGACTGGCCCTGCCAAGGCATTAGGGGTGTTAATGAAATGTTTGACCAAATATAGCAGGCTAATTTTTAAGTTGATAATTTTGCATAGCCCTCCAATGGTGTTATAAATATCCAAATGGCCCTGGCAGAAAAAAGGTTCCCTACCTTTGCTCTACACTATAGTAATGGTAAATAATGGATAATGATAGGAAATAACTCAAAATTTCAAAGACTGAAGAAGAAAAGACACACTATGAACAACAAACCCTTTTAATCAATTTCCACAAAACTATGCAACAGAATTCTCCAATGCTTAATAATAAAACTTTCAGATACATCATAGCTATTATTTGAAAAACTGAGTGTGCTTATCATATTTTATTGAGACTCTGAATTATCTTATCTAGAACAAAAATATATATACATTGTGGAAGTGAACTTCTAGAAGGTATGTATATGAACAGTTTTAAAGCATTTTATATGGTATGAAAGATATATCGAATTATGACTAAAGAAGGATCAAAATAAGTGCTGGCTATAAAAAATAATTTATAATTAGCTAGTTTAAGATTGCCTCACTAATCCAAAAAAATGGAAATTGGTATTTATGTTGTTGAAAAGGACAAAGGGCTTAATCACACACACACACACACACACACACACACACACACACACACACACCATAAAGAAACATTCATTAATACAGTGTTGGGCAAAAGTAGGCTTATAGTTGTGAGTACCCAAAAGTTTATTCTTATACTATTATTTATTAACTAGAGGCCCAGTGCACAAAAATTTGTGCACTGGGGGGGGGGCGTCCCCCAGCCCGGCCTGTGCCCTCTCGCAGTCTGGGACCCCTCGGGAGATAACGACCTGCTGGCTTAGGCCTGCTCCCGGGTGGCAGAGGGCAGGCCCAATCCCTAGGTGCAGCCCCTGGTCAGGCTCAGAGCAGGGCCGATTGGGGAGTTGGGGCGCCGCCCC
>NW_005370683.1:3183347-3192804 GCF_000412655.1 Myotis brandtii
AAAGCAGGTTTCTGGCCTTTACCTTCTGTATTTGATACAATGTTGCGGTCCGGCTGGCTGAAGCCTGGCTGACTAATGCAGGTTTCTGGGTTTTTTTTAGCTTCTATATTTGCAACATCGTTGCTTAGAGTTGCAGCTGAGAGGCCAGCAAGTTAGGCGGGGAACGTTGGAGTTTGCCAGTCACTGGAGCAAGCAAGCCTCATGTTCGCTTCAGTGCATGGCTGCCGGCCGCCATCTTGGCTGACAGTTAATTTGCATAAGGATATGCTGATTAGCCAATGGGAAGGGTAGCGGTCGTACGCTAATTACCATGTTTCTCTTTTATTAGTGTAGATTACTGTATTATGTTCCATTCGAACAACTATAAACCTACTTTTGCTCCACCCTGTAAAGAGCTATTTAATTTTTTTGTCTTTTTAATTTAGAATACTTAAAAATAAGACTTAAATTTGTAATAAAGTTGTAAATTTGTCAGATAAGCTTTGAAACCTTTGTGGTGATATGGTTGGGACTATTTCTTTTCATAAAGTATTTTTTATTTTTTTAGAGAGAAAAAGATAATGGAAGAGGGAAAAATCAACATCAATTGGCTGCCTCCTGCTGGGGATGCAGCCCAGGACTCAGGCATGTGCCCTGACTGGGAATCCAACTGGTGACATCTTGGGGCATGGGTTGATGCTCAATCACTGAGCCACACTGGCCGGGAGGGACTATTTTTTAAATGGACACACTCTAAGATGACAACAGAAAACTGGACATTCATTCATTCAACAAATGCAGGAGCCCAATAGGTAAGGAAACAAGGGTAAATTATGTTTTTAATGGAATATACTAATTTTCAATAGTATGCTAATTATATTTTCAAGTAATATGCTTGATATCTTTTTTTTGGGGCGGGGGAGTCACCCTCTAACTATCAGCTATCTTTTCAGGTGAAGTACCTTCAAATTTAAAGCAATTGTTAATCTGAAAAAAACAAAGAAACAAAAAATCAAAACACTACAGAGTATCCCAAAAATCTGGAAACATAAGAAAAATAATGTATTTATAATGTTGTTTTCCAGATGAACAATTATACCCATTGTTTTACATTTAGAGGCACTTTACCTGAAAGGTATCTGGAGGTTGACAAAAAAAAAAAAAAACACCCCGTATTGAGCATATTATTTAAAAACAGGACTAACTTAACATTTTCAAAAACATTCCTGACTTTCAGGACTCTCTGTAGATGTTACGTGTCTGCTACATGCCAGGCATTGTGTAAGGCGGTGGGTACCCAAAGGTGAACAAGCATGGCTCTTCCCGCACATTAATTACCATCGACTCACAGGAGCAGAACAAAAACTTTCCTGGAGCTGGGTTACTAGTAAAATGATATCTATAAGACTTTGACAGCAGCATTTGGAATGAACAGAGCTGTTAGGAATGAGGGAATGAATAAATGAATGAATGAATGAATGAATGAACAAAAGAGAAAGAAAGGTCAGAAGGGGAAAGAAGGAAGAAAGGAAGAAAAGGAAGGAAGGAAGGAAGGAAGGAAGGAAGGAAGGAAGGAAGGAAGGAAGGAAGGAAGGAAGGAAGGAATGGAGGGAGGGAGGAAGGGGGAGTGTTCAGCCTATAGGATTAGAAATATAACATTTTAGGACTGGAACACACCCTTAGGGATGATCTACTTCAGTAGCTCCTTAGTGCATCAAATGACCTGAGGAGCTCTTTCAAGTTAAATGTACAAGACTCCACCCCAAACCTACTGCCCTAAACATCTTTGTGTATTTGCATTCTGAAACAGCTCTATAGGTGTTTACAATTCAAACCTTTGGTTGAAATGCACTGATCTAGCCTAATTCCCTCACTTTTTACATGAGGAAACTGAGGCCCAGAGAAGCTGAGAGGCTGACCAGAAATCACACAGCTATTGCACTACAGTCCAAGTTTTCTGATTTTCAGAAAAAGACTATAGAAAAATGGTCTTTTTTTTTTTTTTGGTATTTTTATACCACATCACTACTGTCTATTCTTGAATGTCTGCTCAAAGAAGAAGCAGGATAAATGGACAGTACTTGACCAAAAGTTACTGTACCAAAGTTAAAAAGCCAGTGTCTACAGGCAACGCAAGCATATACATACAAAAAAAAAAAAAAAAGGCCCGTCATACACCATGGCAACCTGGTTGCTTCCTGCCAAACCAGCCAAATCAAACTAGTTTAAAACACTCCCGCACAAATATCGTTATTCCTATCAATGTCTCATTTCAGCACTGCAACGAATAATAATTTTGGTTTCTGTGGGTAAGGAAGGGGAAAGAAGAGTGTGATTTTTTTTTCTATTTTAAATTCAGAAGGTTAAAAAACATACACCATGGCAACCTGGTTGCTTCCTGCCAAACCAGCCAAATCAAACTAGTTTAAAACACTCCCGCACAAATATCGTTATTCCTATCAATGTCTCATTTCAGCACTGCAACGAATAATAATTTTGGTTTCTGTGGGTAAGGAAGGGGAAAGAAGAGTGTGATTTTTTTTTCTATTTTAAATTCAGAAGGTTAAAAAAATCCATTTCCAATACCTCAATATGCGGAACTCCTGGTCTGCCTTTAACATGTTTGGCAGTATTTGAGGACATGTTTTTGGCCATTAGCCTGCCAAGCTGTTTAAACTTATAGAAGGCCCACAAAGGGAACATATATGATTAAGTTAGTTAAACACAAACATCTTCTCTGTATATTTTATTTCCTCCCTCCACATTCACAAGAACATAAAAGGCTGAAGCATTACAGAACTGGGTGGGGGAGGGGGGCAAGTTATTTATCACTTCGGCTCCTTTCTCGAGGCTTGTGTAAATAAGAACTAAGGCCACTCAATGAAATTATTCATATGATCCTTGCAATGAACAAAGCTAAGCATCAGAAAGCAGTTCAAAATTCCTCTGGAGCATATGTATTTCCTTACAAGAAACATCTGTGATTCTCTAATGCACTTCAGACCTAACTTTATCTCTTGCTAAAAATTATGTAATATGCATATACTTCAAGCACTGAACATACTTATTAATTACATAGTCACAGAAGAATTTAAAATGCCGTCTCTTTTGACACACACAACAAGTATTTCAACATGAGAGCACTAAGCAGTCTTCTTACATAAAATCCAACCATGCCCTACATTGTTTGGAAGACATGTTTTAAAGCAAAGCGAATGCCACTCTATCTAGCCCTTTCTCAGATCCTAACTAAGGAACTTAGATTATTCAGGTATGTAAGTAACAGTCGGAAATATCAGTTACAGTTAACGAGGTATGAGTTTCTTCAGGAGATTACCATATTATTTGCTTATCAGTGAGATAAGCAAAAAATAAAAGTATACATGCCTTTGGTGAAATTATAACATGGTTTTAAGTCAGTTTACTATTATTAGTAAGAAAGAATGGCGTGTGTGTGTGTGTGTGTGTGTGTGTGCATATGTGAGTGCATATGTGTGTATCCAGAGACAGCATTTTAATGAGGGCAGAAGAGCTGGCCAATATAGAAAAGGGTTTTAATAGACATTCTATTTCAACCATAGTTACTGTGGGTTTTGTCACTATAGCAATGGGCCTGTGTGGGGCGGGTGTCTGGCAGGCTGGGGTGCTCAGCTGGTAAAGCAACATAAACCTCATTTTACCTTGAGTTGAGCAAATTTCCTCTAAGAAGGTCTACTTAATTGAAAGACAGTTTCCAAGGAGAAAGGACAGGTCTCAGCAGCGGCTGGTGGCACTGCTTCACAGTACACTGCTATACTAAAGCCAGCCTCACACCTTCTCCTAGATTTGATCAAAGGCCTCCACTATGGTTCATTAGTGGTCGTTCTTTGGATCTAGGCAGTAACCTAACCTCCAGGATCTCAATGATCCCTGCAGCCCGGGTTAATTTCAGCTGTCTCTACAGGGGCTACATGAAACATGGCATTTACAAATTTGGATTATACAGCACTATTTATTACACGATGGAGGAGTTCCAAAAATGCCAGAAGAGATCTTGGCATTTATGCAAGTCAACTACTGTTCAACCCAAAGAAGCACTATATTCTATTGGATGTTTTTGCCAGGATTGAAAGAGCTTATGTGAAAACATCTTAATTAGGACCATCTTAGCACCTTGCTATTGGATAGCCTCTAGCTCGAGGTGTTATGTTTCAAATGGGCCAACAAACCAGCCTGGAAACAGAAGCCCCTCCAGTCCCATAACCAATCCCTTCACTCCAAGTCCTGAGAGTGTATATTTTCTTATTTGCAGATTTAATAAGTCAAGTATATCTGGTAGCTATTAAAAGACTTAAACCACTACCGTTTTAAAAGGTTTCAGTGTTCAGAGAATTGAAGCCCACAGAGGGGGCAAATCTAGAGGGTTTGGTTCCCCCCATCTCCCATTTTAAGAATATTCTTATTATCCTTGTTCTCGCCTTTTGATGCGTTTTTAACACATGTTCATGGGCTCACAAAAAAGAAAAACAGAGGAATTTGAAGGAAAGATAGTGTACCAAACAATTTCCAGTGATCTAAAAAGATAATGATAATGACAGATTCCTAAAAAAAGAAGGTGGAAAAGCTTGAAAATATTAGCTACTTATCATATGCTATCAGATAGCCTTTTCTCCTTCGGGGAAATCCAAACTGCTGTACAATGTCTCTTTCAAGTTTCCTTGAACAGTTCAGTTCTGCCTGCTCAAAGCAAAGGGCCTTCCTAGAAACCCAGGGCCAATGTTGTATCACATTAAGTGGTGTCTACTTTATATCAGACTCTTTTTTTTTGTTAAAGGTAACACAAATGGGTGTGTGTGCGAAGGTAGTTCTAAAAAACTTCACAGGAAACCAAATAGCCTTTATTTAAATTAAAAGCAATCACACAGCCTGATTCTTGGAACATACTTCGAAATGCTTTTTGGCATGCAGCTGCTACATGCCGCCAATATTGTGTGTAATTGGAAACATTTCAAACAGAATTGTTACCGAAGTCAAAGACCATAATTGCGAGCTGTGGGATCTGAGCCTCAGATAAAAGAAGGGCAGCTGAGTGAGAGCACACTGCGCAGAGGAGTCTCCTTACAGGTCTGCATCTGACTGCAATATTTTCACCGCGTTATTGACAAACCTTGCTTTCCAGAGACGCAAAGACAAAAGAAGGAGACAGAGAGGAGCATACACAGAGCAAAGGCTGGTGGGGGCTGTAAATCAGGACCCGGGACAAACTCTTAGAAAGGAGACCATGACTTCAGCACCAGAGCAACTGAAATAACACAACTCATTTTTTTCTCTCTCCTAAAGGGTAATCCACTAGAAATGAAAGGCATCTCTCCCAAGAGTTTACCCCCAATCTACCAGTGGGAAAAATGGAACTTCAGTTTAATTGGTCAGTTGTTTTTTAGGGTCACTTAGGACCAAACTCAGGGACGAGGGGGATGGGGAGAGAGTTAAGTAAAGGTAAGTGACAGCTGCTTGCTAGTTTACAGCTCTAGGTTTTAAAATGTTGACATTTGCTTCTGCCTTGCTGACGTTTTTATTTTTGTTTTAAAATCTCTCTTTCTAGGGAAATGAACCCGAAAGGTTCTAATCAGTCCAGGCTGGGCAATCATTCTTGTTCCTAGAGAGAGGTCCCTTCAAAAGTGACCGAAAGGCACTTAGAGTTTAGTTTAAACATGTGCACAACACAGAGATGCGGGAAGAATTATTACATTCTCGTGGAGAGGTTTGATCCCCCCCTAGTAACTGGAAAGAGTCGGGGCCAGTAGACCACTGGCTCGGGCACGGTTCTTGGAAAAATCGTGTCATTCTGGCACGCAGGAAAGGGGTCTGATTATTCCGTCGTGTCTCCGCGCCAGAAGTGTCATGACATCAGCGGGCTCCAACTTGTAAGGCATGTCTCTTCCCACCATCTCTCCTTCGGCAGAGAGGGGAAGGGGGGAAACGATGCATAGGTGGGTCTCCATGCAGCCAGGCCTTTCCCACTGCTCCACGCTCCACCATGACGCCGCTTCACCAACACACATGCAGCTAATGTCCTTTCCTCCAGGATGGCGCGGCCATCAATAAGGTGTGAGTACTCGTTACTGGGGAGCTGAGGCGCTGCACTTGATGTGTGTCCAGCGGTGGAGAAGTCCAGAAGCGGTGAGGGCTGCAATTCCCCTGATGCCACCTCCGTCCCTGGCACTCTGTCTTGGAGCGTTGGCTCCGCATGTTGCCTGAGGTTTCCAGGAACTGCACCAAGGCACCACTTGGCACCCGGATTATCCTATTTTCCTCTCCCAACTCGTTTGCTCACACCAACCTTCTAAAGATATTAGTGGGAAATAGGGCACTGTTTTATATCCTGTGACCACAAGAAAAAGAAGTAGTGGTTCCTTAAACCACCAACTAACCAACTAATCAACCAACCAAGAAACATAGCTCATTCACTTTCCTAACTCCTCTCTGTTGTGGAATAACTGCACCTGGATTTAAGCACATTGAATATTCTCACACAACTCAGAGTTCCAGAATTGGTATTATTTTATACAAAATGAAGGGGAAACCAGAGGGAGCTATTTTTCTAAGAGGAAGGCCCCTATCCTGATCAAGTGACATCTTGAACATTTCTATCCTCAATGAAAATCACTTAGATTTTTAAAATTACTTTTCTTTTGCAAAAGGAAAAAATTCTTCTTTATAAGTGGCTTTAAGGAGGAAATTAAGTACAGTAACTAGAATACCAATGATAATCGTTCCTGAAAATAATTTCCCTTAATGTTGGACAACCCAAACTATAGGTATAGGGCACAAAAAGAGCTACTTAATTACTGGGAAAAAAATTTTTTTTAGTTCCTGTTCCATTTCATGAGTAATATGAAGAGTCACTCATAATACTCAACTCTGTGTTTTGTTATTATTGTCATTATACAAGATTTTAGAGAAGTTGTCTTACAATGTCACTTTTTAAAACTTAGATTTAAGCTTACTTTTTAAAATCCTTAATTTAAAAAAACTTCAAATTTTTTCACCTTTTATCTTTTCAGAGTTATCAAAAGGAGAGGACATTATGAATAACCAGACTTTTACCCACATCTGACTCTTAATAGTTTAGCTATTAACCCTATAAGGATTTTTTTCTCCCCAGCTGATATTAGATTTTATTTGGGTGACCCAAGCTAACTCATTGCAGCCTCCTTTATTATAAAAACAAATGGTGGTTCCATGGATCTTGATTATAAAAACATGATAAACTTTTAAAGTTTCATTGGTTTTGCTGGCAGAACTGATTAAATCTGCCACTTTAGTAAAATATATCACTTTTCTTTTAAAAACCTATGAACCAATAGGTTCACAGAGTGATAAATTACCAATTGGTACCAAATTAAGGAAGGAAAACCACTGGCTCACATCAATATGGCTACCTCTATGTACCATCCAATTTCCCTCCCCGCCCCCCAACCTCCCTTCCTTCCTCCCTCCCTCCCGCTCTGTCTCCCTGGGCTTATTCACAAGAATGAGTCACTACTGTTAGCCATGATGTATTAAAGCAGAGATTTTTCAAGTTCATCATCAAGTATGCTAACTCTTAACTGTGGGAAATGTGCATTTATTTCTAGCACCTTTTAGTTTTAATATGTAGAGCACATGCATTGTTAACCTTTAAATCCTTTGTATAAACATTTCTGGAAGAGCTTGTAAAATATCTCCTTCTGTGTTTCCTGACTCACCAGTTGATGGCATTTAAAAACCCTCTGGTACCAGCAGGTGCTGTATTTTGCTTTCTTCAGCTCCAGCTGGGCTACAATGACAGATTTCTGTCCCAGGCCCAGCCCAGCCACCTAAGCTAGGACCACATTGGAGGCAAACTGAACTGGGCCCCACCAGACAGCAAGATAAATGGCTGCTGTTTAAGTTTAAAATCCCCTGGTGGGAGTAAATATTGTTCCAGAGAAAAAGGCTTGACAAATATTGCATCATCCTTCCAGAGCTGTCTTGATTAAAGCAGAATCTTTGGATTAAGTTGGTGCTTAATTCAAAATGTATCTATCTTGCTGTCATGGGAATTTTTTTTCTTTCCTAGAGTCTGAAAACAGACATATTGTTGGGGATGGTCAACAAGGCTGCCGCCTCCCAAGGGGCTAGAGTCCACTCTGGATAATAGAAGGCGGCTGAACACTGACACTTCCCTGAGGATAATGGAGGCAGCAAAGGCTTAGTGGGAAAAGGCCAGTTGTCACCTAAGTGACAGGCAACAGCTGAGCTCACACATCTGGAGCCGGATCAGGGCAAACAGGCAGAAAAACCCACACCCGGCTACACCTTGGGCCTGGCTGAAGGGACAGACGGAAGTTCCTTTCACTCCCAAAGTGCATTACAACATATCTGATGCTGAAGCCCATCAATTATATAACATCAGCTGCAGACACAGCCTTCCGAGGTACTGATTAAAATGAGTAGGTAGACCAAACTGTCCGGCGTGCACAGAGACAATCTCATTAAGTATAATTTGTCCTTCATAAAGTTCATCCTAAAAGCCCCACATATATACACACACAGGCTTTTTACGGCACCGACGCATCTGAACTCCTCCGGAGAGGCAAGGTGCTCTCTGATGCAGGTTCCCACGGCGTGTTCTTCCCCTCGTCCATGGCTGCGGTTCGGCCTCCTATCCGCTTTCTCACATCAGCAAGCGAACGTGTTTGGCTTGTGGTTCTGAATCCTCCCTGGGCCAACTGGAACTCAGCGCGGTGCCAGCCGGCCTCCCGCCATTCCCACCTCGCTCTTCAGCCTCCTGAAGACAATCTGTGGACAATTTTCCCCAAGTCCCAAAATAACACGGCGCTGCCGTTCGTTTTTCTTAGAGGGCAATGAAAATTTAACAGCTTTCTGCTGCATCCTGAGTCCCGGTCCTGCTAATCATTAACATGCCCAGTTGCTTTAACTTTTTCTGCCTGAAGGAAGGAAGGGAGACGCTCCCATTCTTTCCCACATACGTGCTGCATCCAGAAAACCTCCTCGCGGGGCGGGGAGGTGGGGCGGGCAGCTGAGGCACCCCTGCCAAAAAGCAGCCAGCCCTCCCCCCGGAGCCTCGGGAGAGAATGGGCACCCTCCCTCCCGACGCCGGTAGGTGACAGGCGATCCTAAGCGGCGGACACAAGCCAACGCACCCTCGCCTCCCTGCGCCAGCATCGCCCCAACTCTGGGGCCACTGCACGGGCTTCCCGGCAGGAGAGAATCCAGGGGCGAGTGGGTTGTGATGCAGCCAACAGGAGCCAAGCGGGCAGCCTCGCTGCAGCCCTCTCGGTGCTGCAGCCCCATGTCTGCGTGCACAGGCGACGCAGCCCACAAACCGACTGTGACCTTCTCCCCGATCTCCTGCCACTCCGACCCAGTCCAGGTGTCACAGACCCCGCAGTGACACCGAGGGTGCCCGGCCTTCCCCCTGCAGGGCTCGCTCCCCACGCCGCGCCCGCCCCCC
>NW_005370683.1:3193247-3197662 GCF_000412655.1 Myotis brandtii
TCTCCCGGCTCTCGGAGGCGAGGCAGGCGGCGAGCTGGGCAGGACTGGCTCTGCGCGCAGCGGCTGGACTGAGCAGGGGGCGGGTTATCTGCTAGAAGTTTACCCAGGCGCAGCCCGGTTCCCAAGTGCAGTTCCCTCGTCTCCTCTGCCCCGCCCCCGATTTATGCCCCCGCCCCATGGATTGAAAGACGTGAAGGGAGAAACAGGACAGGACAAACCCAATTTTCTCTGATCAAACGGTTTGGGGGTTGCCTATTTGGGTTTCTTTTCCATTGGTTGTGTGTAGTGTGTGTGTGTGTGTGTGTGGGGGGGGGGGGTTGTAGATAGTTAATTAAACTCCTAGATTCCTTCCTGTGCGCCTGGCCTCGCTGGAGACCCACTTGGACTCCATCCTACCCTTGGAATCCCACAGGCTGGGCTGTCACTTGCTTCGGAGCAAGAAGCTGAAGATTCAGCCTCTTCTAGTCCGTTTCCTTCCCCTCCTCGATGGCCCTGTTCATCTCCAAGAAAGCCCCCAAGTGTGCGGAGTGAGCGCACTCGGAAACCTCAGGCACCCCAACGACAGGAGCCAGGCCCAAGTTAGCATGGTGCCCTTCAAGTGGTGGCCAAACTATTAATTTGATCACGACGATCATTTTTCATTGGTCAAGCTACTGTCCATGTTTTCAGTCTGCCCAATTCCCGGAGCTGGGCTCTCCAGCACATTCGCCCGGAATCAACTAGAACTCAGCCTGTTTGGAAGTTTTGCCTTGACATTGATGCCACCTTAGAACCCCTTACTCTTTGCAGTGGTGTCTCACACTGTGCAGGTTCTTCTCTCCCTCTTTACCCGTTCCTCCATCTCCCTCCTCCCTCCCCGTCCCAGGTTGCAGACCACAGGGCAGCTTCTAACCCCAACTTGGCAAAACTTGGGGCTTCTGACCTCTCCATCTTCCACACCCTCTAGGGTACTGTTTTATCTTCCAGAAAGATGAGGGTGGGTGTGTGTACTGTATGTGGGCCGTAGGGTAATGGGGAGAGTGTTGATTCATGCAATTTTTATTCCTCTAAGAAAAGTCAAAACTGCCAATTTCAGACTTTTTTTCAAATCTTGATTTTCATTGGGAGTGAAACAAGGGAATTCTCAGCAAAAATTGAGCAAATGCAAAAGAAGATGTAAGGAAATAACATTGAAAGGCAAAAGGAGAAGAGGGTACAAAACTAGGGAAATGGTTGGCCTCCGTGCTGGGCTCTGACTCAGATCTCCCCTGCACTGTAGAAACTTTCTCCCCTCTGGATACTTGGTCTGCATTCCTTCTCCGCTGAGCACAGATTACTCAGGAAACAAAGCTGTTGCTTTTGAAATAACCCCACATGCTCAGTGTGTGTTTGTGACGGATGGGAATCTGGGCAAAGCAACCTAGGCTGTCTTGCTCCTCAGCATTTTATTGGAGTTTGCATTTTAAGTTGTGGCTACCTTGCCAGAGTTACAAATGCTTCCATTAAGCTATACATTTTTAGCTTTTATCTAAACTCCAGAACTGCCCCTGACTGACAAAATTATTTATAGCACCCATGGAGGTAGTGAACAGCAGTATTTTCAAGGGCAAAATATCCACTCTCCTTGTTAGCATCTTTGAGTGCCTATCTGTTTTTCTCAATCAGGACCTTCAAATGCAAGCAGTTTCCCAACAAGCTGCATGGCAGTGGACTAGAATCAATGGAGAACGGAGTGGAGGATGGCCTTATTCAATCCCTACAGCCACATCCTCAGGAGAAAGCCCTCTTGCGTGGGCCAGTAGGCATTAGTAGCAGGACGAGTGAGGCATGGAGAAGCTCATGAGGAGAATATATTCTTGCATTTGGGTCTCTCTGTGGAAAGTGCTACTTTCTTGTGATAAGACATATCAGAGGCAATAGCTCTGTGGCGACTTCACAAGGGTTGTGTTTATTAAGCATCTACTATACATAGAGCAAACATGTTGGGCATTCTAGGTCTAGGGCATATACAGTTGTTTGTGGAGAGCGGCTACAGTGTTTGGACAGGTTCAAGCCTCGGACTAACGAGAGGGCACAGTCCTCTTGTGGCCACATGCAAGTCCCAGCTTGGAGGGCAGAGCCCTCCCAGCACAATTATAGCCAACAGCTATAGTTGTAAGCTTGAACCTATGGTCCGAACACGTGGCCCCACGTGCCCGAGTGATGTGGGCTTGATAGAGTTCAGGTGCATGTAGTTGAGTAGAATCGAAACCCACAAGAATGTTGTAAACATCTTGATCATGCCCTTACTTTGCCTCGTGGATTCTGGCTATAAAATAAAGACACGGAGAATTTACCTGCAGTATGTTCAGCTCTTTCTCAACTACCTATAAATTGCCTTCTTCCTTTAAAATCCCATCACTAACCATCCCCTTCTCCTTTGCCCAAAAAGAAATATACACACCCAATTTTGCCAAACTGTCTTTGGAATTTTCATGCTTATGTGAATTCTCATGTTAATTCTCCATGAGCATACACTGAAATTTGATTTTCTCCCATTATCCTGTCTCTATTAATTTGGTTATTAGCCCAGCTAGAAGAATTAAGAAGGTGGAAGAAAAGGTATTTTTTTTTTTTTTTTTTTTTTAGAAAAAACCTTCTTCCTTTAAAATCCCATCACTAACCATCCCCTTCTCCTTTGCCCAAAAAGAAATATACACACCCAATTTTGCCAAACTGTCTTTGGAATTTTCATGCTTATGTGAATTCTCATGTTAATTCTCCATGAGCATACACTGAAATTTGATTTTCTCTCGTTATCCTGTCTCTATTAATTTGGTTATTAGCCCAGCTAGAAGAATTTAGAAGGTGGAAGAAAAGGTATTTTTTTTTTTTTAGCAGCACACTATCATAGAATCTGCCATTAGGGTAATGAATCTGAATTTCCAGGGTTAGAATGAAAACAAGGAATTTGGAAATAAAGAAAGTGTGACATTTCAGACAAGACATTCCAGAGTTCATATTATCAGGAATATAAACCAAGGAGACCCTGAAGAGGATGAATAGCAGGAGTCATGGATTGCTTCAAAGCACTAAGTATTTCAAGATGAAAGTTAAAATTTCAAACGCACATAACACAATTCTTTTAAAATCACAAGATTAAAATGCTAAAGAAGACACATTTTCAATTAATAAATTTAAAAGAGGAAAAATTTTAATTCAGTAAAAAAATAAAATGTTGCCAATACTATCAAATATGAAGGAAAAAACTAACCTATGTTTGTTATAAAATCCAGTATGTATGTACTAGTGGAGCCTTTTTCCTAATCAACAGAAAAGGCATTAACATATTGGATACAGTAAAAATAAATAATGTAAATAAAGATGTAGTAAATATGTAGTTTAACAATTTTTAAAAATCTGTAGACATACATTAGTATACAATTACCTCAAGCCACTGCAGAGCCATTAATAATTTTGGTTCTTTATTACAATAAAAAGGGTAAGGTAAAGGGAAAAAGTAGTGCCTCTCTTATATATAACCAAAGAAAAAGCATAACTTAGGAAGTAAAAAAATAAATTAAAAAAAAAAATAAAGACACGGCTTGTGGGCGCTGGCGCTGGCGCTGTCTCTCCATCAGAGAAGCAGCGTCCCATTGAGACCCAGCTTTCTTCTCTTGTCTTTTCTCCATCCTTCACCGCCCCCCCTCAGGGTCACTGAACCAGGCTGAGCTGGCATGGCACATAAGGCGCCCTGGGGCTGAGTGTGCCGTGGCTGTGCCGGCTCGCCGCGCAGTTCCCACAAGAGGCTTATTGCTTCTTTGAACAAGTGTGCTGGGGAGCAGCATCTCACCTTCCCAATGCAAATGTGGCCCTTGGTCTTCAACCAGGACCTTCATAAAATTACTTTGGATGGTACATGTGATGATTTGCAACCAGAGCAATCTGAATCAAGTCTCAGCCCCACTGCTTATCCAGTCAGCCTAGAATAATCTAGCTAACCTCAAGGAGATGCTTAATTTCTTCGTTTGTAAGTGAAAATAATAATATCCACCTCAGAGAACTGTTGGGAGGCTTGAATGCTAGGTGTGCAGAAAGAACTTGGTAGGTGGAAAGTTTATTTAATGCCAATTTATAAGACATCTTCTCACAGCCACCCGTCTCTATACTAGCCTCCACGCAAAATCCTACAAGTTAGAAAGAATCATTTAACAATTTAATCTGAAAAAACATTCTTCATTGCAGACTTCTGGGTTTTTCATATCAATGGTAGTATTTTCTTTGTCTTTACAAACCAACATGGTACCATCTACACTAATAAAAGAGAAACATGGTAATTGGCGTACGACCGCTACCCTTTTCATTGGCTAATCAGTGAGTATATGCAAATTAACTGTCAGCCAAGATGGCTGCCGGCAGCCAGGCACTGAAGCGAGCACGAGGCTTGCTTGCTGCAG
>NW_005370683.1:3198785-3209197 GCF_000412655.1 Myotis brandtii
CCCTGCTCTGTGTGTGACAGGGTACAGAGCCCCAACCGCCCTGATGGGCCCTGCTCTGTGAGTGACAGGGGGCAGCGCCCCAACCCCCTGATTGGCCCTGCTCTGTGCGTGACAGGGGGTGGCGCTGCAACCTCTCCATGACCCTGCCTTGAGTGTGACAGGGGGCGGTGCCCCAACCCCCCAATCGGCCCTACCCTGAGCGTGACTGAGGGTGGCATCGCAACCTCCCGATCCGCCCTACTCTGTGCATGACAGGGGGCGGCGCCCCAACTCCCCAATCTGCCCTGCTCTGAGCCTGACCAGGGGCTGCACTTAGGGATTGGGCCTGCCCTCTGCCACCCGGGAGCAGGCCTAAGCCAGCAGGTCGTTATCTCCCAAGGGGTCCCAGACTGCGAGAGGGCACAGGCCGGGCTGGGAGACCCCCCCTCCCCCGCCCCCCGAGTGCACAAATTTTTGTGCACCGGGCCTCTAGTATCTTTTATAAATGAATCAGTTCACTTAGGTCTGTGGTTGGCGAACTGTGGCTCACGAGCCACATGCGACTCTTTGGCCCCTTGAGTGTGGCTCTTCCTAAGCCTTAGGAGTACCCTAATTAAGTTAATAACAATATACCTACCTATATAGTTTAAGTTTAAAAAATTTGACTCTCAAAAGAAATTTCAATCGTTGTACTGTTGATATTTGGCTCTGTTGACTAATGAGTTTGCCGACCACTGACTTAGGTAATATCTACTTTTCTTTTAAAGCTTTTATAACAAACTAGAGGCACAGTGCACGAAATTCATGCACAGGTAGGGTCCCTAGGCCTGACTGGTGATCAGGGCCAATCTGTGGGGTGACCGGCGGGGCAATCAGGGAGCCCCTGCCGGCACCCATCTTGGCTGGCCTGGGGCCTGTGAGCTGGGGGCAGCTCCTGCATTGAGCATCTGCCCACTGGTGGTCAGTGCATGTCATAGTGACCAGTTGTTCCACTGTTTGGTCGATTTGTATATTAGGCTTTTATTATATAGGATGTACTTTTTAAAAAAAGAATTGGGTCCTTATATCTTGAAATGTTCTCCTCTAGTATCTCAGAATTTAACCTTATTTGGAGATATGGCCTTTACAGAGGTAATCAAGTTACAAACGTTAATCTGGCCTGACTGGAATCATTATAAAAAGAAGAGATTTGGCCCCACAGGTTTGGCTCAGTGGATAGAGCGTTGGCCTGCAGGGTGATTCTGGTCAAGGGCACGTACCACGGTTGCAGGCCTAATCCCTGAACCTGGTTGAGGTGCATGCAATGTGTCTCTCTTACATCGATGTTTCTCTCTCACTGTCCCCCTCCCTTCCACTCTCTCTAAAAATCAATGGAAAAATATCCCCCAGCAAGGATTAGCAAACAACAACAAACAAGCAAAGAAAAAAGAAGAAGAAGACATTTGGAAATAGACAGGCAACACCATGTGAAGAAGAAGATAGAGACCAGGGTGATGTGTCCACGAGCCAAGGAACCATCAGAAGCTAGGCGAGAGATGCGGAACAGATACTTCCTTATAGCCCTCAACAAGAGCCATCCCAGCTGACACCTTGACCTCAGACTTCTAGCCTCCAGAACTGTGAGACAATCCATTTCTGTTTAAGGCACTCAGTCTGTAACAGTTCTTTGTTTTTGCAACCCCAGCAAATGAGTCAACACCCAACCAAATCATGCTATGAATGCCTCTTGGCTACTGAAGAGTACTTTCACATGAAGATGAAGAGTCTACAACAGTTTAGGCCACAAGATTGGGACTTAAAAAAGCAAGAACCTGACGGTGTGGCAGCCCTGTTTGATTCCCAGGTCTGTTTGATTCCTAGGCTTTGCTTTGTCCCAGTTTCCTTATTTTGCTCACATCTGGGACTCCTTTCCCAACGTGCAGACTCAGCTCCACTCAGTGTTTCCAGGGTGAATCAGTCTTGACCTTGTTATGACCTGCTTAGTCTTAGCTGTAAGGCATGTTCCCTTACTGGAAATCACACACGGGCTTTCCAGGGCTCTTCTGGATCTGGTGCACCCTCCTTGGATTAGCCTAAAAGGTGCCTCATTTGCATCCTGCCTATCTCTCTCATTTATTATTTCCCCATCCTTGTTTGCTCCAACCATATAAATTATTTGCAGTTATTCAAAAACATCAAGCTAGTCTATCCCTGTGTGCTTTGAACATACCTAGAATGTTACCCACTGATAACTGCCCTGTTAACTAGCTCCCACTTATCCTTTATAATTCAAATGAAGCATCGCCTCCTTGATAGCCCATTGATGTGCTTATTTGTTGTTTTGTCTGACCAGCATCTGTTTCTTCTTCTTTGTAATGCCCCAGATTTCCTTTGGGGAACCACCTTCCCCCACTGTCAGCGGTTTCCTTGGAGATGCATCCCTGGTTTTGCTGTTAAGGATCATGTGACCCAATCCTGGGAAATTAGAGCTCTGGATCCCACTGATCAAAAGATTGGTTTGGGGATGGGCATGTGATCCAGGTTTGGGCCCGGGATTTTTTAGGAACTTTTAGAAATCCCTCAACAGTAAATTCAAGTAATATTTATTGAGCACTTACGTACCTCTTTGCTGGAAATTCAACAGTAAACCAAAGTCTCTACACTTTTGGATTTTCTTTGAGCCCCTGGACCAAAGCCTACCTAAAAACAAGCTACCGCTGAACTTTTCAGATTAAAATAATATTTTGTTGTTGTTGTCTTTTAAGCCCATTTGGGGTTTCAGTGACTCCCAGATTAAAGAATACTGACTGGTACACCTCTTCCCCATTTAGATGCTATGTTTCTCTGTTTGACTTTCTACTCCTTTATCACTTCATATGTTTTGATTGATTATACCTGAACTTATTCCAAAAAAGATTTAAATCCGCATACAATTGTGCAACAAGAACATATAGCAAGTTAACCTGAAATTGTAATTTGAAAGTAAGTATGAAATGGAAAACAGAGATGAGACAAATTCATAACACTCATCCCATAAAGAGTGGGCCTCAATTTAGCTTTCCTGTTTCTAGCAGCCAATATAGCAAGGGTTACATAATTCTCACACAATTGAAAATGTGTCTAAGCTAAAAACAATCCTATTTGGAGAAGTACAACTGTAGGCTAAATTGAAGAGCAGAAAGAAGCATGAAGAAGGCTCTAGAAAAATAATGAGCAACATCCTCAACAACATCTTTACACAACAGTGTGTTTCTTGGGGCTGTTTCTCAGAGCATCTCTCAGTTCGCTTTGCAGAAAATTCATTTTTCAGAAGGAGCAATTTAATTCATTTCACTCTGTGACAGGCCCTTCACAGTGTGTGTGACAATTACAATAGAATAGTCCAGAGTGCTCTGGGAGTGCATAGCAGGGGCAAGCACATAGTTGGAGGGGACAGAGGTAGAGTCAGGCAGGCAAGGCTTCCTGTAAGACGAAGCACATCAAAGATGAGCTAACCTAGGGAAAGATGTATGCATGTGCATGCATGCATGCACATGTATGAGGAGGTGAGTGTGCAGTATGAGGAGCAAGGCAGAGTGGTAGTGGGAACTTAGATGAGCTTGGGGAGATGGGCAGAGGCTGCATCATGAATGAGCTTAAACGCAGGGTCAAGTTCGGTGTGAGAAGATGGTGAGTTCAGTTTAGGATGAAACAAGAAAATCACCTTCAAACTGGACTAAGAAGTAGCCAAAGAGATAGATAAAAAAGAGCTAGGGAGAAAGTGGTGTGGAAGAATTCAAAAGAAGAAGGTATTTCCAGAAGATGGTAGCACCTAACCCCTTCTGTGAAATTTTGGGCTGTCTAGAGCAAAATGTGTTTTGTGGAGCTCTAAGAGTTCCACCAATCCCCTAAAGTAAGAGGCCTGATGGAGGCCCTCAGAGGGCCTGACAGGTGGGCCGTGGGGACCGCAGGAGGGCTCTGTAAAGTGGACTGGCTGATCTGCAAGGCCTTCAGGCCGTCCACCGTCAGTAATGTGCACCAGGCTTTTGGGAGTTTGGCCAGCAGTGATTTTGAAATCACAATTTCTGGGTAATACGCAGCCATTCCATGTTGCTCATGAAAAAAAGGAATTACTACCTATTTTAACAGTCAACTGAGCCAAACTGATTGCTTCTTGTGAAAACAGCCTGCCCAGGACGTATGAGAGAATGGAAGGCCATTACAAAGGTGAGTGGACAAAGGAGGCTGGGTCAGGGTCCATCCCTTTGCCACAGCAATCTTTGTACTAATGGATTTGCTGGCTCTTCACTAGTCTGCTCCTTGGGGGCAGAGTGCTGCCTAATTCAGGGGAGCGACTCCAGTGCCTTGCACAGGGACCTCAGCAGAGTAGATGCTGATAGAAAGAGAATGATACACTGGGGCTTCAAAGGAGGGCTGCCAGGGAGAAGGGAGGGCTGGCCAGCACATCCAGAAGGTGATCCGGCCAAGGCTAGTGTGGTCCACGTCTGAAGAGGTCAGGGCAGACATCTGGGCCGTAGAGACAGCTGTAGAAGGGAGGCAGCGGGCTGGGGATCTAAGCCTCAGGAAGAGGGAGTGTCAGGTTGTCAGCATTTAACCAAAGTTGCTGAGGTTCAGTGTGGACCAGAGTCCCAGTGGCCAAATGAGAAAGCAGGGTGAAATCCAATGGCGTCGGTATGCGGTAGGGCAGTGGTTCTCAACCTTCTGGCCCTTTAAATACAGTTCCTCATGTTGTGACCCAACCATAAAATTATTTTCGTCGCTACTTCATGACTGTAATGTTGCTACTGTTATGAATCGTAATGTAAATATCTGATATGCAGGATGGTCTTAGGCGACCCCTGTGAAAGGGTCGTTCGACCGCCAAAGGGGTCGCGACCCACAGGTTGAGAACCGCTGCGGTAGGGGCACAGCTGCTGTGTGTGGGAGCCCCATGGAGATCCCCAACGTTGGGGAACAAGATTAATTCCAGACCTCCATCGCCAAATGGAGGGGCTGGGCTGGAGGATAGATTGGTGTTTGGTTTATGTTGGTTCTCTGATTCTGGCTTCCTCATTTATACTCCAATCCAGATACTATCTATTTCACATCACATCTGTGTGTGAGTCAGAGAAAGAGAGAAAGAAGGGGGGGAAGTGTCCTTTTTGCTCACAGCTATTAACCCTATCGGCTTCATCTCAGATCTTCTTTGTGCAATGAGGAGACAGCCAAGACTAACTTACTCTGACAGCTGAAGCAAGTGGCATGATGGCTTTTAATGCCCTTTCTGGAAATATCCTGGGTTAAATGGGGCTTTATTTTCTCTCTTTTTCTCCCCATCTAAAGGAACTTTGGGATGCGCCATTGAATCACTGAAGGAAGACTGAAATCAACCTCTGTCTCTCAAACTCTAGATCTTAGTTTTTACTACAGTTTGTCTCCTTTTTAGGAAAAGTGGCAATACCTGCTTCAGGATGCTGCTCACTCTTTGGCCCTTGGCTGGAAGATCTCCCACGGATAGCGCATGGTGTTCCATAAATACCTCCAAGTGTGACCTGCCCGGTCTGAATGAGCTCCTCCCCTCACCATGCTCTGGCTGGCCCAGAGGTTCCCAGATGTCGGAGCTTAAATAATTCCATAATTGCCAGTCATACTCCCACCCCATGACCCAACTGCCACCCTGAGCCCGGGATTTGTGGGGCATTAAAATAAAACGAAGCTCAAGCAAGCATACGAAAAAAAATTACACGCTCCATAGTGTGGTTATGGGCTGGGAGTACAAGAAAGGAACAACTTTCACAGAGAGATTGCCAGGTTCACAGGCCATTTTCTTCTGGAGTTTAAGACGGGAGGGGGGACATAGTGACCTGGTGGCTATGTGCCATTTCAGGGGCAGGAAAAAGAAAAAAGGAAACTTGATTTTGCTCCCTAACTCTGAAAATCCAGACAGGCAGTCACACGGGAGGAAAAGGTGGGAGCAGCATTTCTGATCCCCTGGGACCTGGCTCCAGGCCATACCCTCCACCAGGATGCAGTTTTTTGGTGAGTGAGAGCCACGGATGGGCCTAGATATTAGCTTTTTATGTGAATGCACTGACCACGTGACCAGGGCACACGCTCCTCTGCATCACTGTCCCAAAGCATTAGCAAAGCAATGTGTCACTCAGGATGTAGGCGGGGAAAATGGATCAAGGCAATTAGTGTACTAACTCCATCAGGTTAAAAGCTAAGTGGGAGACTGACACCATCATCAGATGGTTATAGTTTAATTTTCAGGATTAGTTACCTGACAGGGAATTCCTCTTTTCGTTTCGCTTTCTACACTGTGAAATAATGAAGGGTAAGGAGCCTTATAGCCAAACAGAAGAAATTAGGGTGCCATGCACATCAACGCACTTCATCCTTTTTATAGAGTTTCAGAGTTACAACCCACTCTTGTGAAAAAGTGCTATTTCAGCCACCAAAGCAGAATAATTCAATATGAGAAAAGGGGGGAAAAATCAACCCTCCTCGCAGATAAGGAGCTAAATATGAACTCAGAGAACGAGGGGTACGTTTTCTCCAAATGGACCACGAGATCTCAAGATGGTGAGACCCAGCGCGTGCTTCTGGGAGGCACAACCTGGCCAGTTGCAAGAAAACCCGTCTAATCTGAAGTTGGAGGTGCCGGTAAGCAGCTCTGGCTCTCATGCTCCCTTGTTAAATGGGTGAGAGGAGGCAGGCAGTCCTGTGCCTTCAGGACCCGAGAGAAATGCGAATAGTGTAAAGACCTCTCCATGGACTTGGTGACCAGCGCTTAGCAAGTTCTTACTGTTACTGTTAGTGACATTACTTTGATTACGGTCTTGAGGGTTAGTTAATGCTGGAGGATTGAGTTTTCTTTACTTCTCACTTTTTAAATTTGATGCTGAAATGGATTTAAAATGTCTAACAGAACACCATAGATCATTCACCGATTTATGAACATCATAAAGATGTGTTATTGTCAGTGCTCCAGTGGTTCATTCCCTCCCGGTTCTGTGACGAGAGAGGTTTGCTAACATATCAAAGTTTTACCATCTCTCCCCCTCATCTGGCACTCTGTACACCTGCCCTGATAATATTTGACTTACTTTGTGTGTTTAAACGCTCTGACTAGATGGCTGGCCCTTTGACAGTAGGGGTCACTTCTGAGGCTTTTTTATGTCCCTCACATATACCTCTGTACTTGGTACTGTGCCTGCACGTCATCTGAATGCAATAAATATTGATTGGACTTCTCTTACATCGATTAAGTGTGTGATCCCTGGTCCTTGATGTGCTCTGACACAAGATCACAGTTTTTAGATCAAGAAGAGCTGTGGGAGGCCATTAGTGCAAACATCTCATTTTAGAGAGGAGGCAATGAGAAGAAAGAGGAAAAAATGTGCTCACATCACATGGCCCAGTGGGGATTAGAACTCAGCTGCCAGACTACCTTTTTCTTTTGTTCCTTCTCAGTTGGAGAAACTGGTGTCGTTAAGTAAAGTTCAGGAGACTAGGGACCGGGTGGTACAATGAACTGGTGGCCTACATCACGCCTGGGCTGGAAAGTCACTGCTCGCTCACTCTTGTGTGTAATAACTATTATGCAAGCACAGTGCCGGGCGTTCTGCATGTCACTCAGTGCTGAAGGCTAACAGGAGGGCTCCTCTGCCTTTACACAGGGCAAAGCGAACGCTCCACTGAGCAGTAGCTCCCAGGCATGTGCCTAGATAGAAAGAAGAGGAGGAGGCAGTAAAGAGTGTGCCTGCTCTCTTTCTTACCCAAGGCCCACGATGCACTGTTTTCTGTAAAGGTTCTTTTAAGCAGCTATTTCTGGGCCACTAGCCTCAGGGCAAACATTTTTTTATTTAGACCACAATCCAAAGGGGGACATGCAGAAAGGCTTTTGTCTTTTTTTTCTTTTTCTTTTTTTTCTTTTCTTTTCTTTTCATTTCTTTTCTTTTCTTTTCTTTCTTTTCTTTTTTTCTTTTCTTTTCTATCTTTTCAAAATATTTTTATTGATTTTTAGAGAGAGAGGAAGGGAGGGAGGGAGAGAGAAACATCAATGTGAGAAACATTGATTGGCTGTCCTCTACCAGGGATCGAGCGCCTCAACCTGGGTATGTGCCCTTAACAGGAATTGAACTGGCAACCTTTCAGTGCATAGGATGACACCCAACCAACTGAGCCACGCCAGCCAGGGCAGGAGAGCTTTTTCCTTTCTGCGTCCCAAATGATGGCCTCCCTTCCTCCCTCTGTTCCTGCTTTCCTTCTGAGAATACTAACCGATCACCTATTTTATGCCGAGCACAGTGCATAAAGGGGGAGAGAATTATGGAAAAGAGCTGGACTACTCTAGAGTTCACCGTTTCATTAGGAAGACAAATGTCATAAATATTCACCCACCAATGAGATAAATGCTGAAGGAGGCACCTCCAAAGTGTTAGCGGGAAACTAAAGGAAGGAACAGCCAATGATATCTGTGAGGACAGTGAGAGTTTTCCAGGAAGTGACATGGAGTCTTTACAGAAGAAATATGGAGGGAGGCGTGGTTTTGGTGGAAGAGAGATGTCCCCGGCGGAGGGGGCAGTGTGGGCAGACTCATGAAAACACAAGAGGAAATGGCATGCTCAGGAACCCAGAAGCAGTTAGGTGTGGTGGAGAGTAGGGAGCTGAGGGCCAAGGCTGGACAACGGAAATCTATGCTGTGCTAAGTGGTGTATATTTTAGCTTATGATGATGGGGAGGAAGGAACCAGCAGAGCAGAAACTGACAACAATAATGTTCTTTTCCTCAAAGTAACACCAGTTGCTGTATATAAATGCACTGCTAAAGAATAAGATACATATATTTGGGCTCATGTCATCTATAATAATATAAGCATAATATGCAAATCGACTGAATGGCGGAACAGCAGAACGACAGTTCGGAAGACCACACTATGACACGCACTGGCGCCAGGCCAGCCAAGGTGGGTGTGATGCGATTGGTGTGTGTGTGTGGGGGGGGCACCATTGCCCCACGATTGCCCAGCAGAGGGAGGCCCAGGCCACTGGCCAGCAGGGCAATCAATCGGGGGTCTCCGTGATCGCCCCAAAGAGGTAGGCTCAGGCCACACTCTGCAGGGCGATCAATCGGTGGGGGGTTTCTGCAAAACCGGGGAACTGGGGGTGTGTGGTGGCAGAGCAGGCAGTGCCAGGCCAAGGTGGGTGCAGGCGGGGGCTGGGGGGGTAGAGCGGGCGAGGCAGTCAGGGCTGCGAAGGCCTACCCTTGCATGAATTTCATGCATCGGGCCTCTAGTTTTTCTGTAAAAGTAAATATTAGCTCTTGGAGATAACTTTTGCAATTATTAGGTTATTCCAAGTGGTATGCAATAGTCCTTTTAAAAAGTGTTGATTTAAAATGTACTTTCAATTTTAATGGAAAGGGCAATGGACTGGGAGTTGTGGAGACCTGGGTTTGGGTCTGGGGGACCGTAGGAACCCTTCCTGGCCTGCCTCCCTCATTCATCAAGACAGGGCATGGGAACAGGAGCTTCCCAGGGGTCTTTCAGCACTAGGATTGGAGTGTGTGACTTTTTGTGTGTGTATGTGGTGTGTGTTGGTATTTGTGTATTTATACCCAGTCTGATTTTATGAAGAATCTGAGGCAACTGATAATAAAAGGCACTGATTCAATAAGAGTCAAAACCCTAAACCTAGGTTAGAAGACAAAAGTCAAGAAGTATGGAGTGGAGAGGATGACATCAGGTTGCTAACTTTTCATTCTGCCAAGTAAGGGTATTATACAAATAAAGCAAAGCAAAGCAACTTCGGGATTCTCACCAAAACCAGGGTGGGGAATAATAGCAGAATAAAGAACAGCCTTCCAAGTTGTCATGTGCCATCTTACTTAAATTTCATACATTTTTAGATAGGTAATGCATGCATAAGTTTAAAAATTCAAAAGGTAAAAAATGCATACCTAAACAGTCTCCCTCTCAGCCTTTCTCCTGGGACCCAGTGTTCCCCACCAGGCACTAACTTTTTAGCTGCCAAAATAAGGTAGGAAATCTGACAATTTGCAAAGCCTTCAAGGATCAAGGTTTTTCACAAAAGAAAGCCTTTTGCGGGAGTGGGGGGTGGAGGGTGAGGGGATTGTCTTGTTTTGTTTTGAAGGAAGAGGAATCATAAACTCTTAAATTTGTCAAAAGGATACCTACACAAAGTCTCTGAGTAAAATAATGGGCAATAAATGCAGTAAAATCTCTGGACAAATGAGAGGATTGTCTCATTCCTGAGCTCTTTGTTGTTTAAGAATTTAAAGAAAAACTTAGCTGCGTCCCTCCCAATTCTGACCCATTAAAGTAGCAGAGTATTTTGAAGGAAGAGATGACCCCAAACTCATTTATGTCCTCCCTACAGAAATCTCAATTTCACCCCTGAATCATGTTTCATTTTGAGTGGGAATGCAACCTGATTGGCTTCTAATTCAGC
>NW_005370683.1:3209228-3246596 GCF_000412655.1 Myotis brandtii
TGTATAAATGAGTGGGGAAAGCTTTAGGAAAAAGTTATTTAGATGGGACAGTGCCTCTGACAAGGGAGCTGAGTTTGGTTGGACATAATTACTACTTACCTGTTCTTCTAGGCAGTAATTGGTCAACAGGTTCAACTGCTTCAGGAGGCCACTCCTGGAGTGTAAACACGGTGCCTTGTAATCAGCAGAAAAAGGATCCTTATCTTTTGTTGGCCGAAGTGGGCACCTTGGATTTGAAGCTGGTACCAGCGAGGCTAGGTCCCAGTGAAAATCAGAGGCGAGTTACGGTTGACTCCTGCATGTGCTTTGGTTGTCAGAGAGCGAATCCACTGACTCTGGTTCTGAGGCTAGTGGAAAATAAAGGCTGTACAGGAGAATGAAAAGCCTTGGATCAATGCACATCATACAATCTGGCCATAAATCATTGCCCGTAGCATGAAGGACTGACACCAGATCAATGATTGCCAGAAAATTAAATTTTTCATTAAGTGAAACAGAAAGCCACGCTTGAGCAGTTAAACCTAAAACCAGCCCGCTTTTCGGGGTGGGGGAGGTGGGGTGTGGGAGTGTGGGGGGCCTAATAGACTGTGAGCTCCAGGCCTGTACATGCGTTGAGGAGAAAGCTGTGGGCATAGGATTCTGAGGGAATGGGATGAGATAAACGGGGTATATCTTATGTTTGTTTTGAATGGTCTTTGGGTCCATTCAGTTAGTGGAGGTACAGATGTCTTCAAAACTCAGGGCCTGTTACTACAGTAGAGGTTGAAGAATCTCCAGGACTGATCTTCCTTAAGTCCTTCCAAGCAGATATGTTTTAGGGCAAGTTCTTAATTTGCAAAAACAAGAGCCCTTGTCCCAAAGCTGCAGCTGCAGAGCCGGCCTTGACAGAGATCTGTAATTCACAGTTCCTCCCATTGCAGTCCTGCTGGGAGCAACAAAACCCCAGTCACCCTGTCCAGTCAGAGGGACAGGCCTCCCACCGAGGTCTGCAGAAGCCTCCTCCATCCCCACCCCGCTCCTCTTCCTTTCCTCCTCCCCCAGACGTGTAAACCTATTGTAGCTTTCTCAGAAGTACACTAAAATTAGTCTTGCGAATCTGCCTGTCTTTTCTTGGCTCCCTAGCAGTTCCTTTCCAGACACAGGGCAGGAAAAAAAGGGCAGGGTTCTAACCAGAAAGCTCAGTTTCCAGGTTTAATTGACCTCTAGCTCCTAGTGGCACTGGCTCTGGAGCCCACCTTGGCCTCCACTCATCCTTCTGTCAAATAGTTAATGACCTGGAAAGAAACAAATAGCCACTCACATATGAAAAAAGCTCCAAAGTGCATCTTTTGTAAAGTAAAGCAGCTTCGTTTGTGATGGAGAAGTGCTTCCTCTAACTTATCTGTTTTATAGGTTAGTGCGCTATAGGGCTCTCTACCCGAAAGTATCATCTGTGGCTGCAGTCAGAAGAATGCTGATGAGATTTCCAGTTCAATTCAGAGAAAATGAAGTCTGATTTCCTTACCATGGCAGGATAACCATTAAATTAATGTCATAATTAATGTCACTCCAGCAACCCATTCTTCAGCTCTGTTCCACACGGAAGATCAACGTTGTCTTTGTTTGAAGTAGCCAGGAACCAGATGCCGCGCCTGAAACACACTTGCCTTCTGCCCCTCTTGGTGCCTCAGCGAGGAGAAGTGGGTAAGATCCTGGTGAGAAAACAATTAACTCGGTGAGAGGGGCTTCCTGGAGGAGGTGCCCTTTTGGAGACAAACTGGGCAAATGCCTGAGTAGAGTCTATATTTGTCCACCCCTGATTATTAATGACCACCTGTGGTCATTCATCTTCTGAGAATGCAATATATGGTTGGAATGCTTTAGCTTTGTTAATAGAAGTATTATTCCACAAGGAAAAACATAATGTGAACGAACAAAAATGAATAGACCACTTAAAAAGGAGTAGTGTTTTGATCACTTCAATTTCTATTGTTTCCCTTGTACGGTAGAAATGTGTTCAATAAAAAAAAATTTTGAAAAATTTAGAAAGGCACAAAGAAAATGTATTCTCTGTTTTCTGTTTTTTTCTGGGCATACATATATTACAAAAATGGATCACACTGGACAAGTGAAAGTTGCTTTTTAGTTCATATATCATGAACATTTCTCCACGTCATTTAATATTATTTTACAACCATTATTTTGTGGCTATATGATACATTTGTTGGACATTAACATTAAAAAGATTATTTTTAATAAACGTTCTTTAGTACTGATGAGCATTCTTTAGAGAACTCTTTGTGCTCATCCATAATTTTCTTAGGATTCATTTGTAAAAGGATTTCTGTTTTCTAAAACTGTATTGGTTCAAAGTGAAGGGAAGAAGACTAACTGAGCCCTGTTTGGTAGCCACTGATATCAGGGGCAACATAACATATTATTTATAAAGCGTGGATCAGCAGACACACTGCCCCCATTTAAACCCCAGTTCTATCTTATGGATGCTCTGTTTCTGAAACCGGAAAAGTCAGTCTTCGTGCTGCCCATCACTACCAGGACCAATAAGTAGAGGCAGGGATTGAATCTTCATGGGCACTTTACTCAGATGGCCAGCGATCTGAGAAGATGGCAGGTTACGTACCCTAAAAAGACCATCTTAAATCTCGTCTCAAGCCAACCCACTTTATAAGGAGAAGAAAAGTATAGGTAAAGGGTTTGGAATGGAGGAGAAAGTAGGCAAGGGGTTTGGAGTTCAACGAAAAAGGTTAATCAGATAAAAGCTTCAGTTGGTTCCAGCATCTATCTTTTCATCTGCTGACGGGTGATTCTTTATCTGCATCCTGAAGGGGGCTGCAGGGGGAGGGTGGGACGGGCATGGTCTCCCCAGAGCACAATGGCTCAGATACCATCTTGGCAGCTTGCAGTCCTCCTGGGGCAGGAGGGTCGAACTGTTTACGGGGTTTCCTGAAGTCAGAGCAGGTCCAGTCATACATTCCAATCCCTGGAACAATAGCTTTCTACATGCATTAATCACCAAGCCCATGAACTGTATCTAAAGCTAAACATTTTGAACTTGTTGAGTTCCCCATCATTTCCTCATCTGTAAATGGGATAATAATGGTGCTAACGTTCTAGTATTAATGTTTGTGGTATTAATGACTTAATATAGAAACATGTATATGAACGTACATGAAAATACTATTATTGTATTTTCCTCCTTTAGCTCCATCCATGGCCTACTTAGGTGGATATGATTATGGCCAAATTGCAGCAGAGGGAGCAGATGTCCAGAAACAAGAATTAATTTGCCCAAAGTGGCCAAATCCAGATTCTGGGTGTCCAGCTCCAAAATCCTTTCTTTCCTATTTATACTACAATGATTAATGCATCCATGTAGAAACCCAAACGAAACATGTAGCTCTGGAAATAAAATTTTTCAGTCTCACTTATATCTCTGCCGAAGCATCGTTGCCCCAGACAGGAGCAGCTGTCTATCATTTCACTCTGCATTACCCTCCTGGAACTTGTCACAACTTTTATAATCTCTTAAACTTATTTTCCTATTTATTGTCTGTCTTTTCCACTAGAATGTATGCTTTCTGAGGGAGGGTTGTATCTTTTCAGTGACTTAGCACCAAGTCTGGCACCTAGAAGACTTTTGAGAATAAATAAGTCACACCATTCAGTTATAGCCAAAATGACCAGATTGTTACCCAATTATCTCTTTTTTCATGTGCAATAAAGATTATTTATATGCATCAAATTATGTGGATAATTGCCAGCTTTTCCTTTCATTTTTTTTTTTACTAAAGTACTCTTGATTTTTAGATGAAAAAATCAACTGAGCAATAAATACATTCATAAATCTTAAGCTGCACAGGTATATAAAACTTGTGATTGTCCATGGTAAGAAAAACATCCTAGAAACACCCTTATTTCTTAAAGCCCAGAGTTCTACTTGCTAGGACCGGCTGAGTTGGCTGACTAATCCACCTTAAAAAATGAGTAATTCCATAGGAAAGAATGAGTGAAATCATGCTTCAGTCCCTTTGTTGTGACAAATTTGCTGTGTTGCCTTTTCTTTCTCTAGCTCTAAAAGAATTCCCATTTATCCTCCAGGTCTTCATTTGAAAATCTATTCTGTCTAAAGCCTTCTCTTATTTCCCTTCGTGCTGGGAAGGAATTCAGCTCTCCATTCATTGTGCTTCCATGACACCTTGTACCTAATACGATATGGCTCTGAGGACGTTGTATCTCAGTTGTTTTTTAAATCTGTGTTCTCATTTGGACTGCGATTCTCTGGTGCAGTGATCATGGCCTTGTATTCCCATTGCCTAGAACAGCCGTGGGCAAACTACGGTCCATGGGCCGGATCCGGCCCATTTGAAATGAATAAAACTAAAAAAAAAAAAGACCGTACCCTTTTATGTAATGATGTTTACTTTGACTTTATATTAGTTCACACAAACACTCCATCCATGCTTTTGTTCCAGCCCTCCTTTAGTTCAGGTTTCATCTTTCCCCTTACTACTATTTCTCCTCCTCCTCGTCCTCCTCCTCCTCGTCGTCGTCGTCGTCCTCCTCCTCCTCCTCCTCCTCCTCTTCCTCCTCCTTCTTTTTCTTCTCCTCCCACTCCACTTCTTCCTCCTCCCTCTCCTCCTCCTTCTTCATGAACTATGGTGTGAATATGTGAATACTTAGATTTTTGTTAAGCGAGCAACAAGGAGCCAAAAGAGATTTCTATTTCCTCCCCTTTCCCCTCCAGTTTTATTGAATTATAATTGACATATAAAAGCATTGTGTAATTTAAAAGTGTGCAATGTGTTGATTTGATACATTTTTAAAAATATATATATATTTTATTGATTTTTTACAGAAAGGAAAGGAGAGGGATAGAGAGTTAGAAACATCGATGAGAGAGAAACATCGATCAGCTGCCTCCTGCGCACTCCCTAGTGGGTATGTGCCTGCAACCAAGGTACATGCCCTTGACTGGAATCGAACCTGGGACCCTTGAGTCCGCAGGCCGACGCTCTATCCACTGAGCCAAACCAGTTAGGGCTTGATACATTTTTATACTGCAAAATGATTACCACCATCCAAGGGAGATGCTTAAGTAAGGGAGTAGCAGGATCCAATGTATGGTTTAGGAGCACATGTTGACTGTACTCAACCCTACCTTAGTCCTGGCATTTAGGCTCTTCAGCAAGTGCTTAATTGTTCAAACTTACTCTTTCTATATTATACATCTCATTTGAAGACATTTTGTTTCATTTTTTGGTGCATCTGTAATCCAGCCCTTCTCTCTGAAGATTGTAACTATCTGCTTTTTTTTTTTCTATTAGATTTTCCTATGTTGAGTGATACTTTATCTTGATATTTAGTACTTCCATGATCAGAAAATGTTGTCTTTTCCAACACTGCAGCTATTTGACTGTGGAGAGGAGTGGGCAATGTTATGCCACACACAGCTCAAGCAGGGGCAGGACTATCAGGCAGGATTGCAAGTTTCATGGGGATTCCAGGCAGAAATATTACATATTGTTTTTATCACTGTTATTTTTCCTCCACCCATTGGAAGCCCCCAAAGATAGTGAATATGTTATTTACTGTCTCATCCCCAGCATCTAGTACAGTGCCTGGGACATAGTAGATATCACGGGGAAAAGTATTTGATAAATAAATGAAAGACTGACTGACAGACCGAGGGAAGGCGTGAGGTTTTTCAGATAAAGAGCTCATTTTGATTTCAGTAACATTGATATTTCCCAGAAAGGTGAAGATGACAGAAGTGAAAATCTCATAGGTTTTTAACAAGGCTTTGCAGCCAGCACCCCCTTTGGAGATAAATGGTCCTAGGGTCTTTGAAAAATTCTTTGGCAAGAAGTCAAGTGAGTCTGAGAAATTCATCTTTCTTTACTGGGAATTTACAAATGCTAAAGCATATTTTTCATGACCATGTTGACTAGTAAGTCATTTGTAGACTTTTGCTTTGGAATTGAAAGTCAACAGCACCATTTTAAAAAAATTTAAGTGGGTCCATGCTTGCCCTGTTCTCACCAATTTCTCTTTCTTTGTCTCCAGTTCCCTCCAATAACACTTGTACAATTGAAGCTTCTAAGAGGGGAGAGGAGAAGAGCAAAAGGAAGAAGGTTCTGTTGCTACTGCCATCTCCCTCATGGTGGGTGAGTGCTCTGCTGGGACAGATGGGAAGAAGGTGACACAAAAATGTTCCTGAGTCCTGGGAATGGGCTGCAGTTTGTGTGGGAGATCTGGTAGACCCCGCCCAAAGCTAAGCTCTTCATACTGTCACTACTGGCTGACTTCTTTATTCAATTGCTCTAATTTTAAATGCTAGTGTTCTAGGATAGAACTATGCTCAACAGACATTAAATGTACGTTTTCAGATTTTGTGTTTGTCCCCAGAGGCATTCAAAGGCCATTCATACCTTCAAAAAAAAATAGTCCTACCCTTTCTCACAACTGGGTTCCTTCCGGTCTTCTGGTTTAAGCCTGAGATGGTCCCTTAGTTAATGCTAATATGAGGCGACAGCCTTCTGTTGTTCATTGTGCGTTTTTCAGCTTTGCAAAGACACTCCATTTTCTCAACATCCTGTTTATATTTGGGAGACACCATTGCTGCAGTGATATATAACAGACACGCAGGAACTTACAACACCCAGGGCGCTGGATCCTGGGCCTGGGAGATGTTAAGCGGTGGGAGCTGTCTGTGCTGAGAGCCTGGTTTCTAACTCCTCTTCGCTTTAGGCTGAAGGGACTACAGCCAAAGAAGCAGATTGAGGTGGAGCTGACTGCTGATGACACAGGCTTTTTGATGCTGAAGGAGAAGTTCCCCCCTTTTTTGGTCTCCGGGGCACAACAGAATGGAGCTGCTTTCTGCACCTCAAATGTTCGCTTCTCAAGCTGCCCCCTTCTGCCCCCCACACTCCCACACTCCTCCTCGCTGACCTCAACTCTCACACAAAGTTGAAAAAGAAAGTTACCGGAGAATGTAAGAAGCCTTGCTGTATGTAAGCTGTTAATTCAGCGGGATCATTTTCCTGGGGATTTCTGAGAAGAGATGAGAAATCCTTCCTCACAGGTCACCCAAGTTACACATTTAATCTTTCTATTATATTGGGGTTCCATGTGGTTTACACTTATTTAAGCCCTGTCTGTTACAAATATATTTTTTCCTGATGGCTAAAATAATGTTGATTTCTCTTTCCTGTCACCCTGACCCCATATCCTGGTTAGTTTTCCTGGTTCAGTCACCGGGTAGTTACTATCTTGTGTGTGTCCAGCGCATCACCACTGCCACCCATCCCTTCTGGATGGACCAAGCAACTCTATGGCCACCACCCCCACCACTATTAGGTCAAGGGTGTGCAGCTGGGTCTATTAGAGCTCCTTCGGTGGGATTTTGAAGGAGATTCTGTCTTTCTGAGAGACTGAAACTTTAATATTTGAACTTAGGAGCAACGGGCACCTATTTCATATTCACCGGATGCACAAATTAGTACCATAAGAAGGATGAGGCAGAAGGGTCTGGAGGAGAGGTGGAGAAATTCTTGACCCCTTTTGCATTCCTGTTCTAGTCCTCCTGAAGCCTGGCCACATTCCTTACCGAGTTGTGTGAATCACCTCTGTATCTTTATGAAAAACCTCCCCACTTTATTTATTTATTTTTGCCACAGCAAATGTGAGGTTTTCTTCTGTTGCTTCTAATCAAAAGAATCTTAACTAGTCCACATCTACTGAGTCAGTGTTTCATTTGGCACTGCCACTACTCTGAGGAGCAGATACAGATAAGAGCGGATGGGAAAGACGTGTAAACAAATAGTTCAACTTCAAGCTGGGCAATGGGAGGTTTTGTTTTTGTTGTTGTTGTTTGTTTTAAAAATGTATTTTTATTATTGATTTCGGAGAGGAAGGGAGAAAGATAGAAATATCAATGATGAGAGAGGATAATTGATTGGCTGTCTCCTGTACACCCCACACTGGGGATTGAGCCCGCAATCCGGGCATGTGCCCTGACTGGGAATTGAACCATGATCTCCTGGTTCATAGGTCAATGCTCAACCACTGAGCCATGCTGGCCAGGCAGCAATGGGAGGTTTTCTTCCTTTTTTCATTCACAGTCATAGACTCCCTTTAAAAAAAAAATCCTCACCCAAGGACATGTTTAGAGAGAGGAAGGGAGAGAAAAAAACATCAACCAGGAATCAAACCCAAACCCAGGTATGTGCCCTGACCAGGAATTGAACCAGTAACCCTTCAGTGAATCGGACGATGCTCCAACCAACTGAGCTACTCTGGATGGGCATAGATTCCCTTCTTGAAGGAACTTTTTGGTGTGAGTGAGAGGTTGGAGGTTAGAGCCCAGGAAAACAACAAGGAAGAGCAAGATGTAGCTACAATCAGGAAAGAAGGTTTTGAAAGATAGAGTCCAAGTTTGAAGTTTCCCATCTGTGGAATGCAAGCGCAACAGAAAGGCCCTGGTCCTTTTGGGGCGGATCAAATGTTGGATCTTGGATCTTTCCTTAGGACACATTCCATTGGTAGGAGCCAGAAATGATTTATTTTTGAAGGACTGACTAGAATGTTTTGAAATTTGCATATTATCATCTCATTTGCATACCGGGGAACTAAGAGGTCCTTGAAAATTGTTTTGATAATCACCACCTCCCATTTCCACTTTTGACAGGGATAATTCCTATCACAACAATGATGTGACTAATTCAAATATGATTATTATTCAAACATAAATAGTCTTTTATTTTTGTTACTAGAAAATAACTTTCTACTTGAGAGAGCCAAGTTATGGAAAAGTCAGCATTGTCTGTTTTTCATAAAGCACATTCTTTCTCGGCTTTGTGCCAAAATTCTGTCTCAGTTAAAAATAAAGTGGAAAAATCTTCATTGTGGTTGATGTATAGCTTTTTATGAGAAGAAATATATTATAATTCTAACCCTATCATTTGACCTTCTGTTCTGATTTAAGGTTACATGAATAGAATAATTTAAAAAATCAGAGTATTTGGAATATAGACACAAAGGAGAAATGTTATATAATTTTTAAATTTTGACATTAAATATTTTTAAAAAAAATTAACAAGGAACTTAAAGAAAAATCTTTTATAGGACAGCTTTACTTTTAGAAATCAAGACAAAGAAATGTTATGCACATTCCAGGAGAAGGTGGAAATTTTCTCCAACTAACTCCTTTAAAAATATTGCCTCCCACAAGTTTCTCTCGGCAAAACTTAAGATCTAAAACCTAACTATTAGGTACATATAGCTAGAAACAGGTGTTTCTTCACTAATCTAAGCTGTTCTGTGTTAACTAGGTGGATTTTAGTAGATCGTCTTCTGTTTTGATCTTCCTCCCCAACCTGAAATGAGCAAATGTTTCATGGATTTTTCTTTCTCGATTTGGTTCCCTGCTTGTTACACATTTTGCCAGATGGCTGACTTTCATTTACAGAAGAATTTTCCATAATAACATATCACTTGGTACTCATGGCCAATGGTGCCACTCCCCCTGCCATCTGCAGGAACCATGGAATGGAGTAAAGTGGCAAATGAGTCAGGCCTGGCATAGCCTGGAGGAGGAGGAGGAGGAGGAGGAGGAGGAGGACGAGGGATACAACAAGGTGGGTGGAGGTGGGAGGAGGGGAGCACTAGGATTGCCAAAGACTTGAAGGCAAAGCCTATTATAGCAAGAGCTGAGTGAGGTTTGTGTGTGTGTGCATATGTGTGCATGTGTGTGTGTGTGTGTGTGTGTGTGTGTGTGTAAGAGAGAGAGAGAGCGAGAGAGCGAGCGCGCACCACATGCATGCACATACTCAGGAAGAACTGTGTGTGTAAGTACTTTGGAGTGTGTAGCTGGAGGGCGTTTTGACAGATGTGGACCATGTGCGGCACAGCTCTGTTTGGAGGAGGGGAGGGCTGAAGGGAGAGAGGAACCTCGCTGAACTGCAGAAGGAGAGGAGTGAAGATCCTGGGTGTGCGAGTGAAGGCTCAGCGAGGGGAATGATATGAAAAAGGCGGGGGAGACCCACGCTGTGCCATTAGCTGTGTTTGCCAAAGTTTAGATATTAGAACAGAAAACTAAGAAGTGGAACTCTTTACCCAGAGCCTAGATTTGTAATAGTCAAGAAATCCCGTGACTCGGGAGTCTCCAGGCAGAGTCGCCATCGCAGGAAATCTAAACAAGGGGCTTACTTCTGGAACCAGAAACTTACCTCGGCGGGTACAAAGCAGGTCCCTTGCAGATGTGCTATTCATTTAAACTGGAGTTCATGACAATGAACTTTTGGAATTAGTGACTTTCAGCAAATCATATAACCTCTCTGGGCTTCAATTTCCTCAGTTGCAAAATAAAGAAGTTGTTCTAGATAAGTGGTCTCTGAGCAGTCCTCTACAATTCTTCCTAGAAAATGCCTTCCCACTCACTCCAGAGTTCAAGCTGCATTGTTAAGTCTTTTCCCACTTATATTTGAGTCTTTGAAGAGTGCATTCTGATGATTAAAAGGAAAAACACACACACATTTGGGATCCACCAGATTGAACTCTAAGTTCCCTTCTAGCTCTGCTATCCTAAATATGTATGCCCTGGAGTTGACATGCACACATTCTGACGCATTCAGTCCATCAAGAACTATTACTGAGCATCTACTATGCATGAGGCACAGTTTTAACATTGAGATGAAAGCAGGAAAGGATGCAAAGTCCTCATGCTCAGAGCTTACGTACTGGTTGAAGGAAAGATAATAAGCTAAGTGATTACAGCAGGTGATGGTGCTTTAAAGCAGGGTGAGAGCACAGAGAGCCATGAGGGTCTCCCTAGGAGTGCTTTTGGACACACTCCTACATGAAGCAAGAGAAAGACTCTAGGAATCTGGGGAAGAGCACCCAGGCTGAGGGAACAGTGAATGAAAGAGCTCGAATGGACAGATCTGAGCCTACAATTTATTCCCTCCCTCCCCCACACACCATGAAGCCATCTTCCTCTCCAGGCTCCATGCTCCCTCAGGAAAGAAACACTTGATTTTGCCCATGAAAGGTAAGTAATGCCTTGCAGCAGATGAGCATCTGGTCCTGGTGAAAAGCCCTGTCCTGTCCTCTCCCTGGGTATCAGCCCCTGTCCTTGCAGTGTGTGCTGAGGTTAATGCAACCTGCCTGGACACTGCTTTCCACCACTGCTGGTGGCCACTGGCCTCTCCACTGCCTCTGGTCTCCAGGACTCCACACCCAGCAGCCTGGGGCTCTCTGTTTGAAGCCCAGGCTTCTTTGGTCCTCACAGCACTGCTGGGACATAGGCCTTCAGCCACTTTTCTTGTCTTGTGCTGGTGTGGGCACGAGAGGCATTAAGAAGCCAGACTCTTGGGCCTCCGAGCTTGGGTTTGTGTTCTGGTTCTGCGAAGCCTTGAACCGCTTCATGTTTTCTATCCTCTCTTCTTTGTCTCAGTTGTCCAACCTGTAACATGGGAATAATCCCGATGGCACCTCTATCTTGCATGTTTGTGGTCAGGTATAAATAGGTTAATATAGGCAGAATGCTTTCCAAAGTGTGCGATACATAGTAAATACCAGCTATGTTTTGCTTTATAAGTCAACCCTACGACACTGCCCTTAGCCCCTTGCTCAGCATTGCGGATCATCTGCCCTGCCATCCACGGAACCCCCAGGTTTTCTGAGAGATTCAGACAGAGTCCCCCTCCCTGACTAGGCTGCAGCAAGCACGGCTTTAGCTTCTATGCTTTGGCTTCTAACTGAAGGGGCCCCTCATTTAAAATTTAACACCCAACCACAATTGGTTGGCCTTTACCAAGCATTTTCACATGCATCGTTTTCCTTAATTCTCAGCAGAACATTGTGAAATTTGAATTATTGACCCCAATTTATACACGAGGCTTAGACAGGTTGTGACTTGGTCACACAGGAGTAGTCAATGGCCTTTTTAGGAAGAGGATTTCTGTTTGCGGTGTCAGAGTTCCTCTTCGCATACTTCAGCTGTCTCTAAGAAAATGTCTGTATAAACCCACAGGTCAGAAAATCAGGCAGATGAACTGGCTAACTCCAAATATAGGAATAACCTGTCTTATCAAATTCTTGCTTCTTTGTTTTTCCACACTATTTTTCATGACCCAGTCGTTGAAATGTCATACGTGAAAGTGGAGTAGAAGATGTAACTTTGAATTACTTTAGCGCTTTAGTGTTTTATTTTAAACATCATTTAAGTAAAGCTCATTAAAAAAAAACTTCTTGGAAGAATTTCTTCTCCCTTTTTTATTTAAATATAAATTGTAAAATAAAATCACTGAATCAATTGATTGATCATTCATCAGAGACATGTGGCAGGTCATGAAATCAGTTCCTAATCATCCTAATTGTTAGGGAATGGTCTACAGAAAGAATAAAATAAAACATCATTAAGAAAAACACAATTGGGTTTGTTATTTTTTTAAATATATTTTATTGATTTCAGAGAGAAAGGGAGAAGGAGAGAGAGATAGAAGCATCAATGATGAGAGACAATCATCGATCAGCTGCCTCCTGCATGCGCCCCCATGGGGATCAAGCCTGCAACCCGGGCATGTGTCCTGACCAGAAATTGAACCATGACCTCCTGGTTCATAGGTTGACACTCAATCACTGAGCCACACTGGCTGGGCCACAGTTGGGTTTCATACCAACCGTTTGCTTTTACACTTTTTACAATTAAACCACAGTGAAATTAAAATGTGAATGGACGGATTGCAGTTCCAAGTTACCATTGCACAAATGTACTTCTGCAGAGTCCTGGCCAGACAGCGACAGCCAACACCGCCACATTTGCTCTTTCTCTGTAGCCAGGACTCCTGTCCAAACACAAGGCTATTTCAGTAATGATGGCCTCCCCCTCCCCCGCAACATGACATACATCAGTATGCAATATCTTCCCATAGAATATCCAATTGTTAAAAGTAGTTTCTAGAACAGTTTACATTTATAACAGTGTTGGAGGTAGAGTCCTGTGTTTTACTGTGAGCATTTTTTGGCTCAGCAATTCCAGATCAGTGTCTGAGTTCTGTTGCGTCTGAGAAAGCTGCTTGCACTTTGGAGAGCAGGGCTATGGCTTGGACTATGTAGCCGGCTTTCGAGAGCCTTGGTGGACATGTTTGTTGAGCGAGATCCTGGCTTATCCCCTTGGCTCTGGTCTTGCAGTCATCACCATATGGACTTGTTATTTACACATTTCGCGAACCTGTTTGCCTCTCCCAGGGATGGTTAGAAATGATATCCCCTCTGGTCTCCAGGTCTCCATTGCAATACGCAGCCTGAGGTTTGGCCAATGGCTTCCATTTCTCTGTCTAAGACTCACATTAAATCATGTCAAGTAATTTCAAAGCTGAACTCTTGTGTTTTTCTTTTCTCTCTCAAAAGCTTGCCAAGTGCATTCCTGCCTGTGTATTAAGGGAATTTGGGTAGTCATTTCAAGAAAGTTCAGAAGGATAAAAGAACATTCCAGTTTCCATAGTGTTGATAAAGAATCGCAGCACGCGTTAACAAGCTGTACCGTTTTTGGTCTTCGTTTTAATCCGTGTCACTGTTGTGTGGCAGGAAACTCCAGGCCTTTTACGGCTCCGTGCTGTACAGGAAATCTCTACGGAGCCTGTACTAGAGTCTGTTGCACCAGGTTTAAACGGAAATGCAGCTTTATGTTCATTTTACACGCAGAAGTCTGAAAGGAACAGTGTTTTTTAAGAGCGCTGCACAGAGCTAACTTTAATTACCTCCTGGAGGTGTCAGCCATTAGGGAAACTGAGGAAGTCACAACTTCTGAGATGAGAGAGGCTTTTCAGGTAACTATAAGGTATTTTAAAAGGTACCTTGTCACTTTGAGAAGTGCTGTTTTCCAACTACTGGTTAATTATCTGTCAAAGTTAGAATGCATGTGAAGAAAGCATTGGGACAACAGGGCTTGTCTGAGAGAAAAAAAATTCATTTTCTGGCGAATGCCTCTGAAATAGGTAAAACTGAAGCTGCTTTAAGGCATTAAGTGGGAAAAATTGATTTTAGCCTTTTTTCTCTCTCTTGTATTTATTCTAGGTGACCAAGACCAAATAATAATAATAATAATAGTAATTATTATTTTGTTAATCCTTACTCAAGGATATTTTTCCTTTGATTTTTAGCGAGAGTGGAAGGGGAGAGACAGAAACATTGCCTCCCACGTGCACCCTGACCAGGGCTGGGGATTGAGCCTGCAACCAAGGTACCTGGCTCTTGACCAGAATTGAACCCTTCAGTCTGCAGACCCATGCACTATCCACTGAGCCAAACCAGCTAGGGCAAGAGCTGATTATTTTAAGAGAGGTTGATGCTTTTAAGTAGCTGCCTTTCAAAATATAGAAACAAAAATTCTTTTTATTGGCTGATTTAATTGTTATGTGTGTTCACCTTAGGTTAGGAGCTTCAGTCTGCTTAAAAATACATAGACTTTGCCTGCTCAGAGTGACTCAGTTGATTGAGCATTGTCCTGTGCACTGAATGGTTGTAGGTTCAATGCCCGGTCAGGGCATATGCCTGGGGGCACTGCACAGTGCATAGGGCAACCCTTGGATATTTCTCTCTCACATAGGTGATAGGTCTCTCTCTCTCTCTCCTCTCTCCTAGCATATCCTTGGGTGAGAATAAAATAAAATAAAAAATACACAGTCCCATCATCTTCAGGCTTTTATTTCTGAGGAATGATCAATCCTTGAAATATGTTTTCTTTTCTTCAGTTACACACCAATATTTCCCCTCCCTTGCACTTAGCGTGCCTCGGTCTCTCTCCTCTCTGTAAAGATTATAACTATCTCTTGGACTCCAGGCCCATTGCATAGACTTGTCTTTCTACTGTCCAGCTTTGTTTTCTGAAATCTAAGAGAAAGTTCACCCCAAAATATTTCTTTTTTACAACTGTTAATTGAGGCTCATATGTTACAGGCTCTGTACTGGGCACTGGAGCAAAATCCCTGCCCTCATGGATCTTATGCTGAGGGAGAGGGGGGCTCAGCTTCCTATTGTAACATATGATAAGTTGGTCTACCTTAAGTCTTTCCTAGCTTTCTCTTCCTTATATGTGTTCTGGTGCAGTTCAAACAAATCCTCCAGAGATCAGGACAGAATTCTTATTAAGAAAACATTGAATTCACCATGTTAAGCCCTTGGTAATTCAGAGCCAAGAGCTCTTTCTGCTATAGATATATTAGTCTGGTTATCAAGATTATATGAGAAGAGAGAGCCTGAAACATAAAACTTTCCATAGTCATTTTTATTCCTCTGCTCCGAGGTCCTTGTTTTAAATCCCAAAAGATGAAAACAATTGAGAAACAAGATCAGAAAACACAAAACTTCCTGCTTTCATGGTGCTTGTATTTGTGTATGTTGGAGTGGGTCAGGAAGCACACAAAAAAATAAGTAATATATGTTATTGAGTCAGCTGCTATTACTATAGTAACGGGAAGTACTATTATATCTGCACAGTTTGCAAAGTAACCTCACAAACACATTTAACTCATTTAACCAATATTCATTGAGCATCCAATGTGTACCAGCCATTGTACTTACAACTGTATAGTTGCTATGATTTTTCTCCACATTTTAAAATCAAAATTTGAGATTTAGAGAGGTAAAGTTACTTTTCCAAGGTAATAGAGCCGGTAAGTTGCAGAGGCAGGGCAGGACCTGAACCCATATTTTCAGTTCCCAAGGTATAGTCTCTTTCTGATGCAATAGCTCTAACTTTCTGAAATCTGGGCCTTGGAGGGAACAGTTCCGCAGAAGCGTCCTTGTTTCTTCTTTTACTCCTTCACTTACTATTTAACTGCAAAATAAATACATTTTTAGGGAAATGGATTTCTACCTTCAGGGCTCCTTGCTGGGGCAGTATTTTATCTTGAATTAGATGAGTTTGTATAGCTTAAAAATTCATTATAACTTGCCAAAGAAATGTGTTTGTGTGCGTTAAAAATTGCATTCATAAACTTTCCCTTAAATGATATTAAAGAAATTCATATACCATAATATTCTCCCCGTTTCATATCCTTTAGTTAATTCTATTCCTCCAATTTCCGCTGGTTAAATGAATTTCCAAATTAGATCCTTTGACTCTTTTATAAACTGTATTTGAAGAATCTCTCAAACCTCAGGGAAGTCTTTACTGGCTTCTTAAAAGCCCGTGGGTGTCTGAACGTAGCCTTCATGCGGGAAACAGAAAAGATTCTAGTTCACAGAAGTCACATTGGTGGGACAGAGAGTGTATCGGCTCTTCAGGCTTTTGTTAAATTGTTCTCAATATTCCATCTTCCCACCAGTAACATGTAGTGAGCTAAAACATTAGATAAGAAACTTTGAAATGTACAAAGTACTCTACATAATGTAAAAAAGTAAATTTCAATTGATAGCTTCAACCACTAAGTATATTCTCATTTTTTTTTTTGGATTTTCTAGTTGACAACCATCTCAAAGAGAGAAAAATAAAGGAACACTATCACAATAGAGGCCTACGGAGTGCACTGAACTAGGAAGAAGACCATTTGGTTTCTAGTCCTGGCTCATTTGATGTGTGTGACTCTAAGCCAGCCTACTATTTTACCTGGGCCTTAGATTCCTTATTTATAGTTCCAGCATAATTAATAGTATTTTTACTTTCAAAGTGGACTATACATTCTATGTTTACCCTTGTTATCTATATGTGCAGTATTTCATCTATTAAAATGGATGTCTGTTGTTTTGCTTGCCCAGACCATTTCTCTCACTTTCTGTTGAAGAACCACTCTTCCTACCACCATAGACTCTTCCCCAGTCTACACGCTTGCCGTCTAAATCCATCCCCAGACACATGCCACGTGTGGCAGTCAGAACACCACCTCCCCTGAGATTTAGAGATGGCTCTACAAATGGGCATATGACCCAAGCCAGGCTACTGCGAACTTTCCTTCTGAATTTCTGATGTGACTAGGGGTATGCTGGCTCATATTGGCCTGCAAGAGCCAATGTTAATTTCTAGGAATTTTGCAAAACATTTGTTAAACACAGCCATTATTATTATTATTATTTATTCTTGTTAATCCTCACCGAGGATATTTTTTCCATTGATTTTTTTAGAGAGAGTGGAAGGGAGGGGGAGAGACACATAGAGAGAAACATCAATGTGAGAGAAACACATCATTGGTTGCCTCCTGCCTGACTGGGGCCAGGGGTTGAACCTGCAACCAAGGTACGTAACCTTGACTGGAATTAAACCTGGGACCCTTCAGTCTGAGGGCTGGCACTCTATCCACTGAGCCAAACTGGCTAGGGCAAACACAGCCATTATTAAAAATTAAAATACATAAACTTACAATTGAATTATATTAAAATAAAGGTAGTGAATCCTCAAAACTCAAAGCTTTCTAATTACTATACTATATTTTATTATTACTTATGCTCTTGAAGTTATGTTTATTGTATGTATATGGTGAGAATACTATAGCATGGACTACTGCAAATCTCTTCCCAACTCCGTGTTTACTGATGGCAAGTTGGTAGGTTGAAACTGGCCATGGTGGAAATATTTACACTATGAAAATCGGCAACTGCTACAAACTACAATTTGTTTTTCCTAGAAAGCCAGTTGTTAAACATTTACATCACACCACTGGCTGAAACTATTGGGAAGGGGCCTTTTGCTTTTTACTTTGTTGCTATGGCAGTAAAATATAACCCTAAAGTAGCCAAAGGGCCGTTTTGGTCTTTTGGGGAGAGCTTGCTAACAAAAAGGACAGCATAGCTGAGGGTTTCAGAGCGAACAGATTCTTAATGTCAGGTAACACTTGGTGTTTTGGTTGGATAAGAAACTGGCTTAAACCACATTAGGTTTCTATAACATGAGTGAAAGTCTTTTGCTAATCCAGAGACTCTCTTACAACTTTGATAATACATTATTCTAAAATTAAATAAAAGGTGGTATTTGAATGCCATAGTTACTGTCTTTGAAAATAAGTCAAATACAAAAATATTGCCCAGTAAATTCAAAAAATGTCCTCACGCAAACCATGCAATGCTGTATAATGTTAGCCTTCAATGTCTCATTGCATTTTAAACCATATTTAGATGAAATAAACTTACCTTAATAATTTCAGTTCATTTTATGATTTCTGTCTCCTTTTAAAAATGAAATGTTGTGTTTATTTTAAGTTGACTCACTTTTAAAAGGATTTTTACAAACCTAGTTTTAATTATCCTCAGACAATGAGTCTTACCTATATTCAATCACAGTGCTGTCTCCAGAAACCCAGTTAGAACACAGTTACTCTGCATTTTAAAAACACTGCACTTTCCCTCTTTGAAATATTGATTTCATTTTACCAAAGTGCTGCCTGCCATTGTGTACCCCAAGGTACTGTTTCTTAATTAGCGAGAGAGTCTGGAGGGGGTCCTACAGAAGCGACAGGAATACTCTCCACTTGGACACCGCTCCAGTGTGTACTTAGCACTATTCCTGGCGCGATACAGCTCTGACCCATTTCACATATTGTTGATTCCAAAGAATCAAAGTCCCTTTGGTGTGTTTACTTTCTGGTACTTGATGGTTGATAACTCAGAGGTGTTAAGTGGTTAATTGTCGACGTTCACAAAAACCTGGAGAGCAAATCTGATATTTTGCTAAGTGCTACGATAGTTTAAATTTACCACCTCCCAAATACAGTGTTCTATTCTTTCTCTGGCTTTAAACCATGGCCCTGGCACTATAAGCCCTGCTAGAATTATTTTGGGTGCCAGAACCTTGGGGTCTTGTTGTCAATAACTGGCTGTCCCCTCTCAAGTCTATTGCAAGTTTGCCCCTTTTCATTGATGAGGTCTTAATCTTGCAGCGATAACAAAAAATGTATTCAAATTAATGTGAATGAGAACTATGATGTAGTAGAACAAAACAAATCCCCCCCCCCCCCCCCCCCTTTTGAGTGACCTTGAGTTAATTCCCTGCACCAGCATTAACATTTCCCAAATTGTATTCTGAAGAGCCTTGTTAGGGAAACAGGCCAGGTCAGCGTTTCTCAGCGTGCAGGTCATGTGCATCTGAGACACTTGGGATGTCTTAAAATAAAGATTCCGTGGCTGCTTTGGACTCTCATTATCTGGGAGTGGGGCTTGGCAACATAGATTTTTAATAGTTCCTCAGGGTGATTCATACTTATATTGGGAATAAAAGGTCTAATAAATGTGTAAATCACGTTCTTAAAGATTTACAAACCAAATGAGCACATTAAAGGTTCTGAGAAGTCCTGTAGTAGGGAGACTGTTTAGCTTTTCAATCACCAAATTATTTGACTACAAAACTCTTTTTGGGGAAAACATCTGCTGTTTGACTAAATACTGTTGGGAAAGTTTATTTTAACCAATTGCATAAGAATTGTAGCTTGTTGCAGTTGCTTGCTAGTTTGATACTAATGAGTTACTGTGGTAGCTTAGTATGAGCATTAGACAGGAAGATCTGAGTGTGAATCCTGGTTGATGTACTGTTGGTTTAGTTGCCTACCAGTAAAGTCCCCTTAGTCCCAAGGAAGATGGGACGAAAGAATGAGTTAATACTAATCCAGAAAGCCCTCTTTAAAGAATATTTTATTGATTTCAGAGAGGAAGGGAGAGGGAGAGAGAGATAGAAATATCAATAATGAGAGAGAATCATTGATCAGCTGCCTCCTGCACACCTCCTACTGGGGATCGAGCCTGCAACCCCGGCAAGTGCCCTTCACCAGAATCGAACCCAGGACCCTTGAGTCCACAGGCCAATGCTCTATCCACTGAGCCAAACTGGCTAGGGCCAGAACGTCCTCTTGATATTGTCATTTTCTATGAAGAGCAACACAATACTGATGGGAATGTACTTTGCCCAGACACTCTCCTTTCTCAGTCTGTACCCCCAGGGAAGAGAGATCTGATTACTATTTTGCAACAGAAGATATGGAAAGAGGAGCAAGGAGCTATTCAAGAAATGCCAATCAAGGTGAACAATGGGAAAAGAAGTAATCACATTTGAATAGGAAATTAGGTAGAAGTGAAATGATTCTTCACCCTGCAGCAGAAAGGGCCAAAGACAGCCCCAGTCTTCCATCCCACCCTTCCTTCTATTAGGCGCAAACCAGGTGAGGTGGAAGGAGCAAAGAAATGAGAAGTAATGATGACCTTGGGAGCATTCAGTAGGTCCTTCTCTCTGGGTGGAGCTGCCTTTTGCTTGACTCTAGAAGTAGAGGGCACACGGATGGGTCCAGAGTGAAGGAAGTAGAGACAGATTAACTACCAGGAGCGAGACTTGAGACTTTGGTATTTCCTTTTAGATTGCTTGGCCTGGTTCACTAGGGTACATAAGGAGGCAGGGTCCTGGGCTCATTCTGTGTCCTGATCTAATCAGGAATTTCACATGCCCATGCCTCTGGAAGTATTCATACTGCCTCCTTTGTTTCAAATGCCCTTGCTTTGTTTTCTCTCACTGTGTACCCGTGGAACTTTGCTGGTTCTTCTGGTTTAATCCCTTAGTATTATAATAATGTTAAACTGTTAGGTTCGAGTTCTTTGAGTGCAGGGATATTGTCTTCTTTATCTTGAATATCTTGAACTAGACTCAGCTCCTAGTCTAAACTAGTTTTTTGTTGTTGTTGTTGTTGCTAATCCTCACCTGAGGATATTTTTTCCCATTGATTTTTAGAAAGTGGAAGGGAGGGAGAGAAGAGAAGAGAAGAGAAGAGAGAGAGAGAGAGAGAGAGAGAGAGAGAGAAACATCAATGTGAGAGACACATCGATTGGTTGCCTCCCTCACATACCTGACCAGGGCCAGGGATTGAACCTGCAACCCAGGTACATACCCTTGACTGGGAATCAAACCCTTTGGTCCATGGGCTGATGTTCTAACCACTGAGTAACCAGTCAGGGCTAAATCAGCTTTCTAATAAAGGTTTCCTTGTGGTGCCAAGGATATCAGAAACCTGAACAGGATGCCCCTACATGGTCTTTAGAGTACTTGTCTAAATTCCATGGGTGTAGAATTTAGAACTGGAGGCTGTCTAGTAGATCCTCCTCAATTTACAAAATAGAAAGTGATAGTTCGTACAGGAAGCAAATGATGTCCTAGGACTCAAGCCCCTTAGCTCCCAGTCCAATGTTCTTTAGTATAATTAAAAAGATTCTCTCCCTGGCCAGTGTCGCTCCGTTGGTCGGAGCCTCGTCCTGTGCACCAAAAGATTGCCTGTTCGATTCCGGTCAGGGTACATACCCAGGTTGCGGGTTAGTTTCCCGGTTGGAGTGCGTAGCGGAGGCTACCAATCGATGTTTCTCTCTCACATTGATGTTTTTCTCTCTCTCCCTCTCCCTTCCTCTCTCTACTAAATAAATAAATAAATAAATAAATAAATAAATAAATAAATAAATAAATAAATAAATAAATAAATAAATAAATAAATAAATAAATAAATAAATAAATAAATAAATAAATAAATAAATAAATAAATAAATAAATAAATAAATAAATAAATAAATAAATAAATAAATAAATAAATAAATAAATAAATAAATAAATAAATAAATAAATAAATAAATAAATAAATAAATAAATAAATAAATAAATAAATAAATAAATAAATAAATAAATAAATAAATAAAGTATTAAAAAAGAATCCTTACCCTACCCAATGCTGTTATGATCCTCTCTGAATTACGCTATACACTAGCATTTGAATTAATATTCGTATCAGTAAAAAATGCAAAGTCATTGAGCTAGAAAGTGATTTAAGGAGAATGATCTGCCTCAAAATAGAATTTGTTCCATCTCTTCTTGCGCTTCTTGAATTTTTGCATCCATCGTGTTTCTTTCCTATGCTGGGCTTAGCTTGGAAGCTACAATTAAAAACTGCTGGGTGAGAAGCTGTTCTTCAGGTATACCCTCTGCTTTATAGGAAAGCAAAGCTCTCATAAATCACGCCAGGGAACTGGGGTCTGTGGGATTGCTTAGTTGCCAAGAGAATTCTGATTGATTGCTCTGGAAAATATGTACATTTTCCAGGAGCTTATCTGAAATAAAATAAAAACTCATACTTTCTCAGACCGAGTTCCCTCGCCCCCAAATTTCAATCCTAGCCTCATCATTTTAATACAGTGAAAGGGCAGTTAAATGGACAGGATAAGCATTGGGAGTTTAGTGAAAACTTGGACAGCAGAGCCCAAATGTTATTCCCAATGAAGAAAGGTTTCGAATAACAGAGCATCCCTAACGGAACATAAAATCAGAACCAGATTCAGGTTATAGGCTCACGTTGGCTTTATCAAGCCTAAGAATGAGCAGCGTGGCAAAGGAATTGCGAGGACCACGGTAACACGTGTAGTTCTCACTGCCCTATCAGGAAGCAGTGTGAATTAGGGTCCCAGGGGAACTGAAATTGTTTACGTCCAAGAATAGTGACATTAAATGGGAGGAAAACAGTTGGATCTTTAGATCACACAATCTGTTGAAACATCTTTGAAAGCTGTGGACCTTTCCCCAGAAAAATTCACATGCACATAAAGGCCTCAGGCTATTTCAGGGGGTCCGCAGACCCCTTGTCCCTTGTTGGAGTGTGGGGACCCTACATTAAGTGCTCCTTATTGAGCTAGTCCCTCAAAAGTTCTGCTGTCCTTCTGTGGCAGCTCTGCCTGGCTGGCACCTGGAACTTCCAGCCCCGTGACACACATGCACACACACACTTAGGCGCACACACATTCACTACAGCGCCAGGTCCTAGCAGAGGGAAAGGACGACACATGTGCTGTGAAGCTGGTTCAGTTTTGTTCAGGGTGAACAGAAGTGGCCTTAATCCCTCACAGATTTCCTTAACTTTGTTGTGTGGTGAGATCATCTGGGGGAGATTTAAAATTCACTCAGCATTTATTCATACTTTCATTTAGAGTATGTCTGAAAGGGAGATGCAAACTTTTAATTGGGCTGATGTGGTAGTTTGGCTCGGTGGTAGGCTGGGTTCAGAACTGCCGCCGTACCTGTTCACCAGGCGATTACAATTCACATGGGTTGCAGGATCTGCTGGATCCTGGAGCTACATAGCTCAAGAGATTTCCTAATCTTTAGTCATTACCATCTCATCTGAATTCATTACGAGTGAATGAAGGAGGACTTCTTTTTGCAACATTAGCCTAGCAAACATCATGATGCATTCCTGATCAGACATGGGAAAGGAGGGTGGATAATGACAGTCCACAGCACTTTTTGTTTATCCAGAAATCAACCTTCCCCAGGAGGCTGACATATAATCCCGTGCTTAATCTGGTATCCATACTTTATATAATAATAATAATAATGATAATGATAATCATTTACACTTATATAGTCACTTTCATCTAGGGAATCTCAAAGCTTTGCAAACACTAATTAATTCTCCTAGTGTCCTGTGAACTAGGTGAGGCCCATTTTACAGGTGAGGCAGGTGAGGCAGAGAAAGGACAAGTGGCTTTCTCAAGGCCACTGGGCAGCTGACGACAGAGCTCAGCAGCCTGGAGAGCTCCCTGCTTCCAGTTGTGCAGAGGCAGCTGCATCTTGAGTGAGTGGGAGGGACCAACTGGAATGAAGTTCTCACTCCCCTGGGTCTTAATGACCTAAACCCAGTAGTGCATAGAAACACAGGGAGAGTTTCCAAAGCAAACACTTTCCCATCCTTACCACACAACATGCACAGCGTGTGAGGGGTTGTTTTTTGAGGTCTACGCAGTAGAGATGGGGCTAAAATTGGCTGTCCTATGTGTTTGGATAGAAAAGAAAGGAATGAGCTTGTGTGGAAAATTGCCTTTTTGGTGGCTGCTGTTGCAAAGCATTGGCCCACTCTTTGCCTAATTGGAGCAACTGTGGCCTTTGACTTTGACTCCGTTCGCTCTATGAACGATCTGATATGCACAGAGCAAGGATGAAACGATTAAAGAGGGCCCCATACCCAATTTTCCAGGGACCAAATGAAAGTAGCTTCTCACTGCTTACAGGCTTTTCAGATGTTGAGAATTTTTGAAATTCTCCCAAAGAAGTGGTGCTGAGTTCTAAGGAATATGATGTTCTACGTGAGTGCGTCTTCAACTTTGAGATGCATACAGTACCAGTTATCTGGGGACCTATTAAAATGCAGATCTGACTCAGTAATTCTGAGGCGGGGGCCCAAGACTATGTTTCCAGGTGATGCTGATGCTGACGGTCTGCTCTGAGCAAGACTCTATGCTACTGTCTGTCAGTTTGATAAGCCCATCCCCACAACGAACTGCTCTGGAGGAAGCTTTTGGTCACATGGAATTCGGGTTAAGCTTAGAGGACTAACGCCTGGGTTTGACAATAGATTCTGCCTGGCGGCGTGGCTCAGTGGTTGAGCGTCGGCCCATGCCCGATTCCCAGTAGGGGGTGTGCAGGAGGCAGCCTATTGATGATTCTTTCCCATCATTGATGTTTCTATCTCTCTCTCCCCCTTTCTCTCTGAAATAAATAAAAATACATAAAAAATATATTCTTTTACTTATTAGCTGAGAGACTTGGGACACCAGACCTTCTGATCCTGTTTCCATATCTTTAAATGGATATCATTAGCCCCACCCTCATAGGGATGCTGATGAATAAAATAACCCACTAGAAAGACTCTGTCACATGCCGGAGCTCCACAAATGTTCATACATTCCCCCCCGGGCTCCCAGTTCATCCTGTCTGGCTATCTTCCCAAACAAGTACTTTACAGTGTTCCCTCGATGTCTGCCATAATCACCAACTACATTTGGTCTATCTTGCCTTTTCCACATTACTTTCCCTCTACATTCTTCCTCTCCCACATGTAAAAGCCAGCATCAAAGGTCATTTTTTTTCTCATTCTCAAAATGATTATCATCAGCTAATTTATTGTCTCATTAACTATTATAAACGTATTCCTGCCTTCCCGGGTTCTAGTTTGACTAGACTGTACAATGGAGTGAGATTATAGAGTATTCATTTAGTAAATAAAACCAAACCAAACAAACCTACTATGCTAGACCCTGGGCATACCACTGAGGATAAGATAGACATTTTCCTTTTCTCTCTATTGTTTTTGTTGCCACTGTTCAATTCTCTGGGTTACACTGAAGTCTTCCTATACTTCTTTTTAAAAAAATCTATTTTTATTGATTTCAGAGAGGAAGGGAGAGGGAGAGAGAAAGAAACATCAATGATGAGAGAGAATCATTGATTAGCTGCCTCCTGCACATCCCCTACTGGGGATTGAGCCCTTGACCGGAATTGAACCCGGGACCCTTCCGTCCACAGGCTGATGCTCTATCCACCGAGCTAAACCAGCTAGGGCCTTCCTTTAATTCTTCATTCATGGATGTCTTTAGACTTTCATCTCCTAGTTTCATTTTCCTCTTTTCCTATTGCCCATACGAATCCTTCGGTTCTTTTCCCTCTGAATCTACCAGGCTGACTTAAAACTTCTCTCCTAAAAGATCTTAACAAAATTCATTTTGTGTGAATGTGTCTGTGTGGAACTGTTTTGATTTTTTCTTTTAAAAAGCAACATTGAAAGTCATGTATTGGATATACATAGGAAAAAGTCTGGAATAACACACACCTCACTGTTAGCCCTGGAACGGTGAGAGGGAACTTTCACGTATTTCTTTATGTACTTTGGCATTTTCTGGGAAAAAAATTTTCCCCTTACAATCAGCAAGTTCTATTCTATAACACAGGAAAAAAATAAGGGGCGGGGGGAGTAAACCTAGGGATTAATGGATAACAAAAGGAAAGAGGAAGAAAAATAAAAAGGCAAGTTACAATTTTCAGGATCTGCCCACATTCTCACCTGTAGTTTTATGTCTCAATTTCTGGGTCTGTCTTATTCAAGTTTCAGGTCACTGGTGTGGAACTCTGTCTTCCTGGGATTACACAGCGTCAGGAGCACTGTTGGCACAAAAGCAATACTAATAGTAAAGCAACAGGAGGCATTTTTACAAGAGAGAGCACTACCCAGATGGATTTTGATAAGGTTGGTATGTACCCCAAGAGGTCATAATTAACCACATCAAAGAAGGAGTGGCTTCTTTAGCAAATGGACTTTATCTTGCCATCTGCCAGAAATGTACCAAATGCTCTTACTTTGTTGAAAAAACAACTGCGCTCTTGGAACCAAGTCTTCATAGCTTTGGACTGATGAGCATGATGGAAGAAATACTTTGATTACTTACACGTTTGACCTCCCTGTCTTTATTTGGCACCTTGCTTCTCTGAGGTCCTCCTAGATTGGGCACAACATCTACCATTTGCATACATGAGCAAGTATTGGGCCATGGCTGAATTGGGAACAGAGAGATGTTATCTGATAAAAAGCAGAGCAGGAAGAATTTAATTTTCCTAGCTCATGGTCAATTTTTATCCCAGCAGCTGGTCTGCTGGGCTGAGTAATTGTTAGAGTATTGAGACGGTAAACGAAACTGTATAAGAATTTAGCTAAAACTCAACCTGGCTTCTCGTTAGAGTCCCCTGGAGAGGGTACCCTTCTGACCCCAGCTTGCTTTAATCAACCAAGCTTTGGAATGAATAAAAACAATGAAACACTACAAAAACACAACAATAAGCACAAAACCTCATGATTCTCCTGGGACCAAGCCAGCCTGGTAAGAGGTCTTTGGACTGCACAGCTTTTAATTAGAGACCACATAGTTCTCTAAAGTAAGACTAGACACTGTTCAACTGTCTTCTGTCCTGTGACTTTTGGTTTCATGCACTTTTAAGAAAATCATCAGCTACGTAGACAAATTAAATTAAAATAGTCCAGGAATATGTTGAACATTTCTGGTTGCATTTCCGGCCTGGTATTTTTACTTTATATAAAACTTTATCATTACATTTCTCTATAAATAAGCCTTATTTCTTAAATGTTATTTAAGGAAGTGTTTCGCCTTTTATTTCTGCAATATCTGTTAAGTTATGAATTTGAAAACTATGGCATAAAAGTTGTTTACCCTAGTACAGGGGTGGACAACCTTTTTGTGAGTGCGTGCCAAAACCAGCAAAATCTCTCACTCAAAATTCTTCTGCATGTCAACCCTAATTTTTTGAGAACATGTTACGCCTACTTGATATCTCTTAAGGTGTACGTATGTGAAGAACCTTGAAGAAATAATAAAACTCATTCGAGCGACAAAAACACAGTATATGATGATGAAAAATACATTTATTTTTTAATGTATACATGTACACTGATAGTCCGACAGAAAACTTTATGACTCCGCTTGATATTATCAGTGGGACTTTTGCTGCTGCATCACTGATGACAGATTTTACATCAGGTTTATATTTCGTGACCTTCAGAGATATGCATGAGCTACTACTTTCATCCATCAGGCTACTCCTATTACGAGACTTAACAAAATTCATCAATGAGAACAAAGATTCACAATTGCAAATGGAAGATTATAAGAGAGGGTTTCGCGTGCCAGCAAAAGTTACTGGCGTTCCATGTTTGGCACGCGTGCCAGGGGTTGCCCACCCAAGCCCTAGTACCAGAGTTTCTGCCACTGGGGCATCTTCCTTAGGTTTTTGCCTGTTTCTTTTTGGAGGTGTCATACTTGTTCGATGCACTTCCCTTGTTTATCTCAGATGTGATAACGGTATTTGAGGATACTCTTGCTGCTTTGTAGGTTTTATCCTATTTCTTTGTTTCCAATAATACTTGGAGATGCATTCAGCTGTGCTGGTCCCTACTCCACCACTTTCCCGGGAGTTCTGGGCAGAGCATTTTAGAAGGTACGGAGACAAACTGGAATGTGCCCATGGAGGACGACCTGGATATCAATTTCCTAGAAAAATTATGGTGTGAAATGATGAGTAAGTGATAGCTTTCTTAGTATATTTTCGTCCTTAATAAGACACGTTTTCTTACTTAATGATTGGAAACTCAGATCCGCCAAAGTTGTAACCCATATTCCTTGATATGCAACTTTCTTTAGGGCAAGGATGGCATTCATCATTCTTCGATGTTGCTACTCCCCCTGTCATATTCATGATCTATAGCAGTAATCGATCAAAGCATTCTTTCCTGCTGAATCTGGATATGGCTTCAGAAGCTTTCTCAACAGTGCTCCAGGCAGCCACTACTAATTGATTGGTGTTGGCATTAAAGATTACACCTATTTGCAACCCCTACCTTAAATCTCTCTTGCTGATGACTGCTACCAGGATGGTAATTCCGCCCTTAGGGGTTCCATGATCCTTATTTGAATACCCAGGTAACAGTTGAGGCAAGATTGGAATATTTTATTAGGACTGCAATCCAGGCTAGATGAATAACAACGTGGAAAGAGACAACATAAAACTGGATAATCTTGGCCTTACCCAGTTTGACTCAGTGGATAGAGCATTGACCTGCAGACTGAGGAGTCCCGGGTTTGATTTCCGTCAAGGGCATGTACCTTAGTTGCGGGCTGCTGCGGTTGGGGCATGTGCAGGAGGCAACCAATTGATGTGTTTCTCTCACATCGATATTTCTCTCTGTCTTTCCCTCTCTTCCACTCTCTCTAAATCAATGGAAAAATATCCTCGAGTGAGGTTTGAAAAACAAAACAAAACTGCCAAACCAATGTTTTAAAAACAAACAAACAATAAAAAAACTAGATAATCTTGCCCATTCATCTTTAACCTCTCCTTAGCGTGTGATTCTCTAGGAAGATACTTCCTTGAATAAGCTCTTGGTTGTCCTCCAGGAGGGAGAAACTATTTTCAACTCCTATCCCCTTGGAATGTTTCTAGTATCTCCAGGACTTTGAAATTTAGATCCAAGAAAATGAAGGCCCAAGAAAGAGAAATTGTTCTATTTGTTGCCTTCTGAGTTATAAGTGCATTGTTTGACATTTTTCTGAAGACTTGTAACAGAATGTTGGCACCGCATGGCTCTAGGACAGTAATGGCGAACCTATGACACACGTGTCAGAGGTGACACGTGAACTCATTTTTTTTGGTTGATTTTTCTTTGTTAAATGGCATTTAAATATATAAAATAAATATCAAAATTATAAATCTTTGTTTTACTATGGTTGCAAATATCAAAAAAATTCTATATGTGACACGGCACCAGAGTTAAGTTAGGGTTTTTCAAAATGCTGACACGCCGAGTTCAAAAGGTTCACCATCACTGCTCTAGGACTTAACTATGGATCAATCATGATCTCAAAATCCCAGCACTTCTTTAGGAGATCCACACATTTCATGGTTATGATGCCGTCTTCAAATATTTAAAAGCTACCATGGAGAATAAGGTATCAAGATGGTGTGTATTTCTTGGGAGTGTCAACTAGACCAGTGGGTAGGTATTAGAAGGGGACAGACTTGGGTTGAAAAGGATGTTATATTTTCATTAATGTGTGGCCCTAACATGAAAAGCTGTCTAATGTTGGAGAGTGCTCCCAGTCACTGGGTATATTTAGGAAAAGGCTAGATCGCCCTCTGTGAGAGATGAAGTTCAATGGAAAATTGAACCAAATCTCCTTTTCAGAGTAAGACTCTTTAATGAGTTAGATATAGCTGACCAATATAGTACAATATGTGTGCTTGTATTGAGGTTGTGCATGAACCTTTGACCTTTTCTATTCTGACACCTGCTGGCCAATGCCTGACTGATCATACATCATGATGAATACCGGCAACTTCTAAACTGGAAAGTCTTTGAGTGGGAACTGAAGACAAGATGATGGGAAAATAATGTGACAATGTATAGTACTGGTATAGATTTATAAGTGAATACAGAGTAGTAATATTATAATATATAAATGTATACATATATAATCTATAACCACAACCTTAGAAGTTAATGCAACATAGTCACCTTTAGAAGAATTTTTAACATAATTTTGATTTTATAATTATAAAATGGAATATCATGTGGCAAAAATAACACTGCTATAAAATGCATAATAATGTGGGGAAATATTTACACTATAGAAAAGAAAAGCATGTTATAAAAATAACATGTGAAGTATGCTTTTACTTTAGATGGGGAAAAACATGTATTTGTGTTTTTAAAAATGGACTTGTTAAAGGTGTGCTTTAATTTTGTAAGAAGAAAAAAGACTGGAAGGATATACCCCTAAAAGTTAATAATGAATATTGTAGGATAATAGAATGATGGGTGACTTTTGTTTGCTTTTTAAATGTTTCCCCAAATTTGCAAATTTCCTAAACTAAACACACATGACTTTAGTGGTATTTTAGTTTTATATTTCTAGCATCAAATCAGGATGATTTAAAAAAACCCCACAAATGTATTATTGTATGGCTCTGTGGGTTAGGAGTCCAACATGAGTTGCCCTGGGTTAAAGTCCAGCTGCAGACAGTGCTGCTTTCCTTTCTGGAAGCTCTGGGGGAATCCATTCCTTATCTTCCCAGCTTCTAGGGACTGCCTTCATTTCTTGGGTTGTAGCCCTTCCTTCATTTTCAGACTCAGCAATGCTGTGCATCTCTGACCATTCTTCCATAGTCACATTGCCTCCTGACTGGCTTTCATCAGAAAAGGTTGTCTGCTTTTAAGGATTCTCATGAGTCAATTGGATGTACTTGACTAATCCAGGATAATCTCCCCATCTCAAGGTCCTTAACCTTAACCACACCTGAAAGTCCCAGGTAAGATCACATATTCACAGTCCCTGGGACTAGGACATGAATAGCTTTGGAGGGTCATTGTTCTGTCCACCACGTGTGGTCAGGATAACAAAACACTTACAAATATGCATGGAATCTCTACTCAGTTCATAACGCCCTTTCCAACAGGAACAATACCATGCAGAGGTCATGCTCCCAGGCTAGCCATCAGAGCTTATGTGATATGACCCACAATAAAAGGGACTTTGTTCTCTCAGGTACCACCAACTAAGAGCACTAATGGGTCTATTTGACACAAAAACCATGAATAACAATGTTTCTTCAGGAAAACGTGTTCAGAGTTCCCAAGAGGATGCCAGAAACATATCCCTTGCTCTACCTTCTCAGCCTTTTCTTTCCCCCTTATTCTTGCCTCTCCCTTCTCCTCATATGTTTGGGAATTGTGAGTGAGAATTCAGTTACTAAGCCATAGGTGGTAACTCTTGTGGTCTGTGACAAGGGTTTGAGCTGGGTGAGAGACGGGAGGTGAGAAACAGGTGAGGAACTAGGTGAGTTTCAAAGCAGTTAGCCATGGGACCCCTTCTGGTTTCAATGTCTGAGGAATATCCTGGGAGGATTCTGGGTCTTCCCTTTACTTCTCTCCTAGGAGCCTGGATGATTAGCTCACCTACTTCTTTTTTTAGCTGCTTCCACTAGTCCCAAGACAGCCTTCTATCCTTACTTGCTCACTGAGGAATAAAATACAGTTGTTTACACAAGCCAAAGGCCCTTCTGGAGTTTTCTGAGGGCTTTTGTTTCCAGCAACTAGGGGAGGTTAAAAAACTCTTGCTTGTTCCCTTCTATTTATTTGTACTGATATTATGCAGGGATGGTCCATAGGTGCTAATGAAGGAAAGTTGTACAGAAAGGATGGCCTTGGACGGTGAGAAATGGAGACAGGCCCTGCCGTGGGGTCAGGCAGCGGCGGGTCTCGGGGAGGACAAGGTCTGCTTTCCTCACAAAGAGTGAGCTCTCCTCTGGCCCAGGCACCTCAATCCCAGATGACTGGGCTAGACCCCAATCAACAGAGCAAGTTTGTTTCCTCACAACATTCAAAAGGTGGTGAGCAGATCGTTTTCTTATCATCTGAGCTTGCTCTGTAGTTAGTTGAGGATGTGTCTGGAGAAGGCTCTTCAGGGACAAGCCTCAGTTTTCCTTTTTTTTTGCGGGGGAGGTAAGGAGAGCCTTATTCCTGATTGGGTCCCAGGGCTCACTTGCCAATAAGGATGATTATAATAATTATATAAGCAGGCATCATTTGGGAGGGCTTATTATATTTTAGACAATGTGCTAAGTGTCGACATGCATCATCTAGTTAAATCCTCATGATAATACTATGACATGAGAACTATTTTATTGTTAGTGCCAAATCATTTTGTGCCAATGATCTCAAAATAACAAGGAAAAGTGTATAAAACTATGCACCAAGTCTGCACAATACATAAGTCATTCAAAAAATTATTGGGAATAATATACACTGAATAAAGCATGGAAATAAGTCATGGAAAGGGCTCAGCTTATGGTTATGTTAAGTCCTGGAAAAACACATAAAATAGTACCTGGAGTCCTTACCTTCTACTCCCCCCTCTCTACTCTCTTTTGCTCGCCATACTGCACTGAGCTTGTCATGGGCTGTAGTGTGGTCTCAAGTTCATATGTTGAAGTCCTAACCCCCCAGTACCTCTGAGTGTGACTGTATTTGGAGACCGAGTCTGTAAAGAGGCAATTAAGATAAAACGAGGTCATAGGTGGGCCCTGATCCAGTATGACTGGTGTCCTTAAAAGAAAAGAAGGCTAGGGAACAGACACATACAGAGGAAAGATCATGCAAAGACACAAGGAGGAGATGGCCATCTACAAGCCAAGGAGAGAGGCCTCAGAAAGAACAACGCTGTGGACACCGTGACCTTGGACTTCTGGCCTCCAGAACAGTGAGGAAATGTACTTCTGTTGTTTAAGGCACTCAGTCTGGGGTGGCTCTAGCAAACAAATACCAAACTTCCCCTCCCTCCCTCCTTCCCTCCCTCCTTCCCTTCCTTCCTTCCTTCCTTCCTTCCTTCCTTCCTTCCTTCCTTCCTTCCTTCAGAGAGAGAAACATCCATGTGAGAAAGACACATCAATTGGTTGCCTCCTACACACGCCCCATCGGGATCGAGCCTGCAACTGAGGTACATGCCCCTGACAGGGATCAAACCCGGGACCCTTCAGTCCGCGGACTGACACTCTATCCACAGAGCCAAACCGGCTAGGGCTGTGCTCTGTTCTTTCTGCCCGAAATTCTCAGCTCCCAAGTGTAGTTCACAGAGGCTGTCCCTACAGTTTTAACTAAAACCAATGCTCCCACCCTTCAGCGTAAACCTCGAGAGAACCGTACCCTGCTGCGTGTGTTCCATACCTCTACGAGCACCGGGCATGATTTACTTGTCCAAAGGTTGATTTTCCCTTCCCTGTCTCTTCTGGAACGTCAGCTCCTTGAAGGCAGTCTCTTGTCTCTTTCCACTGCATAACCTTTGACTGAGGGCACAGTTCTGGAACCCCGGGGGCTGTTTGGAGGGGCCAGGACATTCTGGTATCTGCTGGCTTCCCTCCAATGCGCCCTGCGTACTAGCGACCACGGCTGCGTGTTAACTCGGCACCTCACCCTCTACTGCGCTCTTGCGTATGTGCATCTATGGACGGCGTGTTGTCCTAATGGAGTCACTACTCCGTGTGCACTGGTACTGGGAAGGGAGTGTTCAGCCCTCCCTGGCAGGGCAAGCTGCTCTCTGCTGGAGATGGAACTGAAAATGGATTTCCCCATTGGGCAGCCATGCGGATGCCTAACATTTCTTGTGCACCCCACTTAATACCTCCCCCCTCCCCTTGAACATTTTTTTTTTTGCCCGTTATGGAGAGGACTAAATATCCATAGGAACATACATATGGTAGAATATTAGAAATGGAGGAAATTACATTTATTGTACAAGTAAACCCAATCTTGCCAGTCATTTACCAGTCAGGGTAGCCGGTCTCATAATTTCCTATGGTAATATTGCATTTGAAGAGAGATGATCTTTCATAGTTTTGTTCATGGCCTGGGCGAACAGCAATCTGAGAGCTACCAGATGAAGTAAAGACCGTGATGGCCCTGGCTGGTTTGGCTCAGTGAATAGAGTGTCGGCCTGGGGACTGAAGGGTCCCTGGTTGGATTCCAGTCAAGGGCACATGCCTGGGTTTCGCTCTCGGTCACCAGTAGGGGGCATGCAGGAGGCAGCCGATCAATGATTCTCATCATTGATGTTTCAGTTCTGGAACCCCAGAGGTCACTTTCTTCCTCTCTGAAATCAATAAAAAAAAAAAGACCCTTGATAATCTATGTTATTCCTGGGAGGAAAAATGAAGCTGATTGAAAAAAGGACAGATCAACTTGCTAATGTCTCAAGAAAAAAAAGATCTTATTGAAAATGAATACAATTTCATAAAGAGTCCAATGGTGTTTAATTTAGGTAATGTTTTCACTGCCTTACATAAACTAAAGCAATCAACTAGGTGACAGGTCACGTTTCACACTTATTAGTGTCACAGAACCTTTCAACTCCTGAAATAGGGCAAGAAATGTAAGAATTTACCTTTTGTTGTTGTTAAAAAGGAGCTGAAAGAAAAGCAAGGGACAGACTGTTGACTATATAAATGAAAGCACAACAATGACAACACAGACTAAACTCCAAACACATTGAGTTACCGCTGTGCTAACTAGAATTTTCCTGGGACTGTTGTTGCTTTCAAACAATGAATGCACCATACACCGTTCCTCGCCGTGGCTCAGAGTTCCAGACGGACAGCCGTCCTGCTTCCTCAGCAGAGAGGCACTTCCTTTTTCTGGTTTTCAGATGCTCAGGCTGGTCAGGGAGCGGCAGAGAAGCAGGTCAGTGTGAGTATACAGACTGATGAACGATTTATACCGTAATGGCACAAACTCAAACCCCAGTTTTGGACTTTGGTCTAACGGCAACATTTAACATCGAGGTACTGATTAAAGTAAAACCTCCCTGTTTCAAGAGGTTTATTCATTTTTTTTTTTTTATAAAATGGCTATTAGTAACTGAATGAGTTTACAGTTCTGAATAACTGCATGTATGGTCTATAGTAAACAACCTGAACAGTCGTTATAAATGAGTCCTTTATATTCAGCTTCTAGAAACTTGTAATTACATTTGAAGCAGGACATGTGATACCCGAAGATATTAAGCTATTCAGCCCCAACTGCCACTTGAATTCAATGAAGGCCGTGCAGCGAGATCAGGGGAACACATGAGAAAATCGCCGCAATTAATCATCTCTTGGAGTTGGACTGAAGAAAGTTTTTCCTTAAAAACAAATAGATTTAACTCTTTTTTCATTAGTTCTGGGCTTTTAAAATAATTTGTGATGGGGTTGCATTTTCAGCAGCAATTAATCTTTTTAGCCTTACATTTTCTATCTTGCTTGGTCATGTTAGAAAATTACAAACATAAATACTGTCATAGCATTTCAGTTTGAAAAGTGGAGCACTGAGAAGTTTAAAAAAGTGTACTTTGATTTTTAACAACTCAAATCAAATGTGGGGCTACTCCAAGAATTTCTCCCCCTATTGAGCTATGAAAGCACGATTAAATGGTTAGAAATTTGAATATGAACAATCTTTGAATTAATAGTTTGTTAACAAAATATGGCAAATTTAAAAGAATATCATTTCCAGATGGCTTCATCAAAATCTAATGGTTTGCTAATAATTTTAGCAACCACAAATATGTGATCAATTTTCTTATTTTTTCCGTCATTCATTTGTTATTTTTAAAATTTTTATTGGGCCTCATTCAGTTCTCTGGCTTATGGCAGTGGGCAAGAAGGGTCTGAAGTTTCTTATTAATATTAAGGACTATGCATACAATTTATCTTCTAATCCCTTAGATCAGAATTAAGTCCAACCTAATGTCTTTCTGGTCTTGGCTCTCTTGGGCCATGACAATGACCACTGAAGTCAACCCTTCTCCTGCAAGATGGGGACACTGGCAGGAGCTGATGCTGGAGAGCCATGCAGAGGAGAGCAAGGGCCAAACAGAAGTGGTACATGGGTGGCATTGCCATCACAAACCACATCACATGCTGCCCAAATGGGTCATGACCACATAACTGGACTATTCATTGTTCTTCCAACATGTACCTCATTCACTTGTGTTTGATGTTTGGGCCTTTTCTTCTATTTTCTCCAATTTCAGCCTTTTGAACTTCCAACCATTCTATAAGGTCCAGCTCAAATCACTTACCCTCATTACAGCTTCTTTAATTTATCTTCTTCATTTTCCTCCAGAGGTAATTTCTTCTTTTCAAATTTCTCTTTACTTATATTTTTCTTTTGGCACATACCCGAAAGTATGTGTGGTAGCTAATTTTCCCCTTGTATCTCTAATAGGTGGTAAGTTCTTTGACAATAATACTGTTTCTTATTTATCATAGTGCTTCCTGGAGAATTTTGTTTGTTGTCTTTCCAACTGAAGGTGCCTGATAATTATTTGTTGACAGAATTGGGGGGAATAAATGCAATGTTGGTGATGTATATGTGTCATTTGGATTTTCTTTTTACCTTTATTTTTTCTTCCATCCCTACAAGTGGTAAAATAAATAAATAAAACAAATGCTCATATCAAGACTACATTCAAAGAGCCCTTGAATTAGAGGGGAACAACTGAGGCTAGAATTTAGTTCTTCATGTTAAATTTGTGGCACTGATTTTCTCTAGTGGCATTTTGGGAAGTCGCCAACACAGACATAACGTCATTGCAAACCAGGAGGCCAAGCATAGCTGTGGGAAAGAGAGCCCATGTTCAAAAGAAAATATCCAAAATAATAGAATGGAGGGTCTAGAAATCACCACCATGAAAGCCTTTTTTGTGGTCTCATTTTCCCCAAGGTTGCTCTGGTATGAAAGTCCTCCTTTAAGAAGATAACATAAAAAGAAATAAGTGGTGGCAAAAAAAGTCTACTCTTGTAATGGCCTTGCATGTTCTTTGGCGATTTCAATGTAATGTTTATCTAATAAATAGCATTTCAGTGTTGAACAGTAGAGCTGTGTCTGTACTCCTGTGCCAAAAGGCTGGACCTCCTTCAGGTCTTGCCACACTCTTACTGCTGAAAAAAAGTTCTGTTTGAATGAAAAGAGATACTATGTGACTGGAGCCAGCACCGGGGATGGCTGCTTAACATTTTCATACTTCTTCAAACAGAAGCACAAGTTCTTCTGTGTATGCACGAATACATGAAAAAGCGTAATTTTAGTAAACACTGATAGTATTTCAATAATAAAGATCACCCAGTGTGGGGTGGAGGGAGTCAATAGAGAGAAAAAAAGGGACATCTGTAATACTTTCAACAATAAAGATAAATTTTAAAAAATCACCCAGATAATAATTTTTTGAAACATAATTCTATATAATTACAGTTGACTTTTGAACAACATGGGGATTAGGGGTGCTGATGCCCCTGTGCAGTTGAAAATCCACGTATAACTTTGACTCCCCCAAACTTAACTACTAAGGAGCCTATGGTTGACAGGAAGCCTTACTGATAGCATCAATAGTTGATTGACACATATTTAGTATGTTATATGTATTAGTGTAATAAAGTAAGCTGGTGAAAAGAAAATGTAATTTAAAAAAATCATAAAAAAGAGAAAATACATTCAG
>NW_005370683.1:3246627-3313323 GCF_000412655.1 Myotis brandtii
TATTTATTTCAGAGAGGAAGGGAGAGGGAAAGAGAGCTAGAAACATCAATGATGAGAATCATTAATCGGCTGCCTCCTGCACCCCCCACACTGAGGAGCAACCTGGGCATGTGCCCTGACTGGGAATTGAACCATGACCTCCTGGTTCATAGGTGGATGCTCAACCACTGAGCCATGCCGGCCGGGCCAGATAATTTATTTTTTAAAAAATATACATATATGTGGACTCACATAGTTTAAACCCGTGTTGTTCAAGGGTAAACTATACTTCCTGTACTAAACATTTAAGAGAGAAAGTCATCTTTGATGTGTATTGGTGCATCTGTACAATAACAGTGAATCTTTAGATGCCATTTAAAAAAGGAAATGAAAAAGACTAACCTATGGTGGTGTAGTTTAAAAGAATATGCTAATTTCAGAAGAGAGGAAATGAAACCTATGTCCAATTACCCATTACAGCCTTTAGACAGTCAACACATTCAAATAGTACCTGAGTTATCTCTGAAAACGAACCTCAGGAATGTGGTCTCTGAATTTGGCTAGTCTCCCATGGAGGGGAATGTTAGGTGGATTTTCAACATGGCAGATGGGGATGAATGCGACAGGTAGGGCAGGTGGAGAGTGAGGTTAAAGAGGGAAAAAAGTAGTAGTAGTACATTAAAAATTTCTTCATTTATAGAGAGAAATAGGTGATACTGTCTTGTGTATTTAATCTGCCTCTGTAAACTCAGAAGGAAGTGTTTATGTGGTTCTAAGGCAATGTTTCTACTCTGACAAAGAATGTGGATTTGGTTTATAGACCAAAGAGTTTCAGGATGAAAATGAAAAAGAGATACTTAGGAGGGATTTAGTTAAAGTGTTATCATCACCAGTTTGAAGTTCTTAATAAATCTTTGTTACTCATTTATACATTCTATTCATTTAAAAAACCATTAGGCACCTTCTGGAGCATAGGATAGCTGCACTGAAATAAAAAGGTTTTATCCCTGAGGAACTTCAAATTTGTTTTAAACTACAGATCTAGCTCTAGCTGGCTCGGCTCAGTGGATAGAGAGTCTGCCAGAGGACTGAAGGGTCCCAGGTTCAATTCTGGTCAAGGGCACATGCCTGGGTTTTGGGCTCGATCCCTGGTGGGGGGCGTACAGGAGGCAGCCAATCAATGATTCTCTCTCATCATTGATGTTTCTATCTCTCTCTCCCCCTCTCTCTTCCTCTCTGAAATCAATAAAAATGTATTTTAAAAAATAAACTATAGATCTGGTTATGCATAGTCCACATGCTCTGCAGCTGGGGCTTACTTTAATCAATCAATCAATCAATCAATCAATTGATTAATTTTGGGGGCAGGAGGGGGTAAATTTTATTTCTGATCATATAACATCCAGGTTCTAGCAATCAGCAGTCTATTGCATGTAATGTTGGCATTAAAGCAGAATTCCATTGCCACCTGAGCATTTGCTCATTTATTCAGTGAGTATCTCCTACATTCATTCAATAAATACAAGCTTGCTATGCGCCAGGCACAGTTTTAGATATAAGGCAGCTTGAACAAATAGTTCAGCTATTTCCTTCCACTGAGTATATATTCTTGTGATGGAATAATGATGACAGTCGGCCCCCAAATTATCAGTCTCACAAAGTGTAAAAGAAACAGCTCCTTAGAGGAAAAGTTATATGCTGGACCAGAAAAAGAGGGAAGGAGTGTGGAGAAAGCAAAAGTGACAGATGTCTGTTAGAGTCTTCCTTTAATATTCAGCCTGACAGATTTCATGTCTGTCACCTAGCATTGAGCTTCTGACCCTGTTGTTTTCCTGTCTTCTTCCTGGCTCAGCACACTCCTGGGAAATTCTCATGGTAATGTCCCTCTTGCTTTACTCCAACTCCACAACCCTTCTTTTTTATACCCTTACCCAGGGGACAGTCCCTATTCCAGTGTGTGTTGGTCATGTGGGCAGGATGTGCACGTGAGAAATGGGAGTTTGGGTGTGGCAGCAGGATGAGTGGAGATGGACTCGGGGAAGAGAGGAATTCATTGTAAAGGAAGTAGGACAACATTATAAACAGAGAAGCTAGGAAAGAATGTAAAATAAATGGTAGCAACTTCAATGAAAGCTAAATTGTTTTAAAGCAGGAAGACATTAAGGGAAATACGATTAGTCTTTTTTTAATGAATTCAAAGTAAAGAATAAAGTATTATGAAAGAAAAGGATGGAAGAAAAGTCTATAGCGAAATGTGGCCCCTCTACTACACGCTCAGCATCACCTGGGAATTTGTTTAAAATTTCTGCACTTTTCAGAAATCCTGAGGATAGAACCCTCCAGGAGAATCTGATGCAGGACATTTCTTAGATTTTCTGTTCTAGAGGATGATGGATCTCACCCACCTGCAATTCATTTCTTCTTTTAAAATAAGGTGCTAGTACTCATCTTTCAGCAATTTGTAAATACTTCTTCTCTAGTCTCTTCTTTCTATTCCTTCTTCCGTATTTTCTGTAATTTTGATTTGTATCCCATGAGCATTACACCAACTGCCAAGGCACAGAGCTGGAAACAAATAGGAAAAAGATAAAGAAACACTTGCTATTTCTCAGTGTAGAGTAGCAAAGAGGCATCACTTGCACCAATCCAAACCTTAGCTGTGAACTCATTGCTGACAAAAATGGACCAGCCATTTCTTTGAGCAGGCGTGAGCAGGAGAAGGGATGACAGAGTCTTTGTTGTGCACTATTGTACACAGATACAGAGACAAATAAATAGTGCAGCAATCAAGCATCAAAGTTTCTCATCTTTCTGAAATTAAAGAATAATATTAAAGGTTTTTTTTGTTGTTGTTGTTTTTTTTTTTTTTTTACAAATAATATGCTAAAGTTTTAACTGGGCAAATGTGCAGAGATGTTTAATGTGAAGGAAAAAGACATGAGTTACAAGCCAGGAGCAAAGAAACAAATATCAATGAACACATATGATATTAAGCTGCCAGGACCTGAACCAAGTGCTTGACATATATGAGCTTATTCACTCCTCACAACAGCTCTATGAGTTGCATGCTTCCGGCAGGCCTATAGTAGTGATGAGGATGAGGCACCAAGAGGCTCTAATTTGGGACCAAACAATAGAGTCCAAGAACCTATGCTGTTGCCCTTCTCTTCTTAACCTCTGTTGCTAATCACTGTTCAGCTCTATCTCTAAGCAGAATTTAGGGATACTATTGTAGCTTTAAGCAGATCAAGGGCCGGGAAGGTAACGTGGAGACAGGAGGAATGAGGCCGGACAGTCGGGCACAAAGAGGAGCATAAGCAAAAGGAAAGGACAAGGAGTCAAAAAAGGCAGAGCTAGATATGGGCTGCTGGAGCTCATGGGCAAGAATGAAAAGCAGAGAGTTTGAGAGAGAGTAGAGATGTGACCCAGACCTGGAGGTGTGAGAATGAGTTCAGATGATGACAGCATATGAAGGAGCAAGAAGGAGTGAACCAGGTTTGAAAGGGGGGCTGGAAGGAGCCAAGCCAAGGAGAGATGAGTTTAGAAAAAAGGACCTGAGTCCAGAAAGATAAAGCAGGGAGGGAAAAAAAAGGACAAAATGAAAAGAGGAAGTGTTCTTCTGGGGCATTACAAACTCCATCATGCCCATTGGCCTTCTGCTAGCAGTATACAATAAGAATATATATATACTTTTTTCCCCAGAAAGAGCATGGTACCAACATCACAAAACACACATGAGCGTATTCATTAATAAAAAGGTTTGATCCCCACAGGTGTGACTCAGTGGTTGAGCACCAACCCATGAATCAAGAGGGCACTGGTTTGATTCCCAGTCAGGGCACATGCCTGGGTTTTGGGTTTGATCCCTAGTAGTGGGCATGCAGGAGGCAGCCGATCAATGATTCTCATCATTGATGTTTCTGTCTCTCTGTCCCTCACCCTTTCTCTCTCTCTACAAATCAATAAAAACATATTTTAAAAATAATAAATAAAAAGGTTTGAATCCAGCAGCAGTGCCTTTTCATTTTGTCTATTCAGTCCCCAAGAGCTACTTAAAAAGTCGGACAGAAGAGACCAAGTCAGATTGGCATATGCCATCCAATCAATACACACCTCAGCCCTGTCAGTGGGGCAACCCAGAGGAAGCCATGAGCAATATACAACTGGTTTTCATTGCTTTTAGAGGATTGTTTGAACATGCCACTGAGAACATAGCCTAACTCAGTGCAGTAAGAGCACACAGTGTGGCAGCTGCCTCCTCAGCTCCAGCTGTGAGAATCCACACTTCATAGTCTCTCAGTTGCTCAGCATAGGCATGTGGGGAATTGTATTGCATTTACCTGGTTACCCTGAATTCCCTAATGTCTAAAATAATGTGATGTAAGAGTCAAAAGGATACAGTGAAATAAAATTTAGAAATATTTTGCTTATTGACCAAAGAGGTAAAATTCTTATCTGTAAATGGATTGCCTAGTGGATAACATCCAAATGCACACATAGCCTTCCTCTTCCAATCTACCCCCACATTAGAAGGGTTTCCCAAACTTACCTGATGTTAATGATCATGTTTTAGTGTTTATTTAAAGAAGGAAAAGTTTTCCAAGAATGAATTTTGAAAATTCCCCATAAATACAAGCAAATAATGTTTTTGATCTGATGTGTCTGGAAAGCACTGATGTACTCTACCCACCAGCTAAAGTGCATTTCCCACTCATTTCCTACCCTACATTTTCCAACATATGGAAATGCTGACCTCTAGATTCCTCAGCTTCTACCCACCACATACCTTCTCCTTCTGTGGAAATCCTAGCCATTGTTCAATGAGTAGGATTTCTTGACCTTCCCAGTTGCAAGTGGTCCCTTTCTCTGCTCTCACATGCAACTCAGTTTGTGCTTATCTTAGAGCACTGCTCACATCCTACCTTGGATGATGGGTAGAGTACCCATCATATCCTCTTTACTAAATTGCCAACTTGTTGAAAATAGTAACCAAGTCTTCAAATAGCTCAACAGATATAAAATATTTGGCACTGTGCTTGGGACATTATATCTCTTCTGAAAGGATTCTTCCCCTCTTCCCTTCCTTTCCCCCTTTTTGTTTCTCTTCTATCCACAGCAACGAAATAAGAACTTGGGGATGCTTTTGTTCATTTGTATTACTTTTTGATGTAGATAAAACAAACTTAGATAAAAGTACCTGGAGGCATTTAGCAGGCAGAATGGAGATTTTTTATCTTTCTTTATAGACAGTTCATAAATTACAAGCCTAGAGTCTTGGTCATTTATTTTGAGAGATTTTTAGAATACGCAAGCATTTAACTGAGTACAGAGGATGCATACAAAACTCTTCAGAGAACTAAAGAAGGATACAAAATAAATGGGGAAAAGTTTCTCCTATCCTCATCAATAGAGTTTTGTTTACATATAAAGAATTGTAGCCGAACCGGTTTGGCTCAGTGGATAGAGCGTCAGCCTGCGGACTCAAGGGTCCCAGGTTCGATTCCGGTCAAGGGCATGTACCTTGGTTGCAGGCACATCCCCAGTAGGGGGCGTGCAGGAGGCAGCTGGTCGATCTCTTTCATCGATGTTTCTAACTCTCTATCCCTCTCCCTTCTTCTCTGTAAAAAATCAATAAAAAATATTAAAAAAAAGAATTGTAATACCAAATATCTTCTGATATAGCTCTATCTTCTCCCAAACACTTCAAATTTCTGTTTATTTATTTTAACTTTATATCAAATATAGTTTTACTTCCATAACAATAATTCCAAGGAAATTAATATTTTTCATCAATTTTCATAGCGATTTCCCTTAGTGAAAATTTCAGTCTATTTGCTAATAATCACCAGGTGTCCAACGTGTCATGCAAGAGCTTCTTTCGCTTGCTTTAGGTGCATGGTTAGCCTATGAATTTTATAACCCCTCTGGTCACGCTCCAGCTCCTTGAGTTGAAATGAAGTTTCCTTCAATTCCATCTTGATGTGTAATCCTGGCTTTGCAATGCCTCTCCTGTAAAATATCAGCTTCATTAGATAATGATCACTCATCCATGTATTATTTTTATAAACATCCCTTTGACAACTGGATGCAAGTTCTTCAGAAATCAAGGAAGATTCTACCTGGGAAATAAATCTCTTCCAGATATGCTTTTGAGATTGTGTTCTAGTATTGTAATATAAAACTACAAAATAGTCACGTTTGGATGTTGACTAAGCAACTATGACCATTTGATAGCAAGCATAAATTCACATTAAAAAATACCTTAAAAACGCACTCCATTATCCAAATGTTTCTTAAAATCCAGATGTTTGGCATTATCAGAACAAAACATCTGGAGTGCAATGCAATGTTTTTAATTATCACCAGGATATTTTGCTTCCTATAAGACTGTATAAGAATCTTAAACATATTATCAAATTTTTCTGATAATCACCTCCACAGTCAATGTAATCAAGGTCAAGGAAATTTTAAAGGCGAATTGTTTCCTGCTTTTAAACAATGCTCATGTTGTTGGCTCTGACCTAGCATGAATGCATAGCTTGTACATTTCTCCTGAATGCACTGCATTCCAATCTCACAAGTGAGGGCTTTAAATAGCAGCTTATCATTGTGTCAGAATTCCTTAATGCTTTTACATGAGAAAGAAGGCATATAAGGAAAGTAAGAAATTGAACTGCTCTAGACCATCACACTGCTATTTATGTGATAACTGGGAGACACAGTGACCTGAAAGAATCATAATTGTTTAACTCTACTAGACAATTGGTACATTTAAAATATAAGTTTTTTTAGAAATTGGTTAAATAAGAAATTCATTTGGAGCTAGTTCTAATGGCTTTCTGTTGCATAATGTCAGATGTTAAAAACTTTTATGCCTATGCCCAATGGCATGATATAAAAATAGCATCTCTTAGTGCAACTTGATCGCCAGGTAGTGTTACCAAAGGTAGAGACAGGTAACACGTAACCATGATTGTGGCTATGCAACTTAAAAAAAGGCAATCTAGTGAACTCTCTTCAGTTGGCAATCAGGCTCCTTTCATTCTTTTGAATTAAAAATACAGAGAGAAGAAAAGCGGGAAACAACCCACAAATATTTTACCTCAGTTAATTTCAACAGAATGTTGGGATGTATGTGTCAGACTTGGCCATTATTAAATCCTGTATGTAATTATAGTGAAACATCTTGCAGGATCTTGAAGCAATCATTTTCCTTTTTTACTTCCTACTTGTGACTAAAAATTACCATTTTGAATTTCAATGAGTAATACACATCAATTTTGGATATTTAAGAATCACAGAGACCTAAAGATAGAATAAAATCTATAAAAGTATTCAGGTGGACTATATGCAGTTCTTGGATAGCAATGCTAGCACTGCTTTATTTAGAATGATACATGGTAAATAGAAAAAAAATATATGCCCTTTACCACTCCTCAGTTATATCTATGTGACTAAAGTAGCACCTGAGGGTGAATATTCTGTGTTGTGAGAAAATAAGCCTTTTGTATCCTATGGGTGCAAGTCAAGAGAGCTCAGACTCCGTCAACAGAGTATGTGTTATCTCCTGCTTCCCTGCTGCTCTCCCCTGTGCTTAGAATAGTGCCTGGCAGATAGTAGGTGCTCACCAAATATTTCTTCAATGTCTGAATTCATTCAATCATTCAACAGATATTTCTTGCGAGTCTGTTTGCTTGTAAGACACTGTTAGATGTCAAGGGAGATGCAAAAACTGGGTGGACATGCCCAGGTCCATGACGAAGCTGCTCTATTAGAGGAAAAAGACATGGACTAATTAGAAAACAAGTAAGTGAGGGTTAAATATCACAGGAGTGATGCTCAAACATAGGATACTAACATCCTTGGCCTTCAGGGAGAGGAGAGAGCATTTCCAACCAAGGCGACCACGAAAACATCATCTCCTGTTCACAGTCTAGAGATAATTAAAAAAAAAAAAGTGGCTAGCCCTGTTTCCTTCTCAGAAAAGAGAAAGGTGAAAAAAATCTAGGAAGAGCGTGGGGAGAAACTTCAGGAAAGCTAGTCCTCTGTATCTGGACATTGTTGGGGGAAGGAAAAGGAACTGGCAAGATTTCACTCAACCATGGGAGTGGCTCAACCATTTTAGTGTTTGTTTTGAACTGTGATAAGATTTCTAAACTTCTGATTTTTGGCAGTGGCTATAGCACACCGCACCGAGAGAAGCTTTTTGGGTAATATTGGTCATCAAACCAGAAGAAGGAAGTATAAGTTCTCGTAAGAGTTCCAGTCCAGTTTTTCCAAGATTCCAGAGACAGAATGTTTGCCTGAGCAATGAAACTTTTGGGTGGCCATCCAAGACAAGCCAGAAAGCTTTTTGAGGTTCTCCAATTGCTACTTATCATTCACCATTATTCTTATAATTACAGGTTTGTCTGATGTGATCCTTGATCTATTATGTTCTTTACACATATATCTACAGTTGCAGTAGAAGTGATGGAAATCACTATAGAATTCATTATATAATTTAAATCAGGAAAGTAAATTTTTAAAATGCTACAAAAATGACCACTGAAGTGTACGTATATTCTTTATGCCACTATCTCTGATTCATTTCATTGGGCTCAATACAGTGGGATGGGTTAAAATAGAAGTGAAGTGTGGCTTTTTCTGTGATTAGTAAAAAGCTTTCCCTAAGATTTGCTTAACCCCTTGCTGTGTGTAATTGCCGATGGATTCCATTATAGGGTTGGTTTGCTGCTAGCTAATCTGAGTTCCCAGCAATTTCGGCTGCAGGAATTGTTTCAGGTATCCAGACCAATCGGAAGAAAAGACAACCAACAACAGAAGTGCCATAGGATTGTCACACTTTATCTGCTTACATTTTCATACTTTTGGAAGACATCTATTCAGGCACTGTTCATGCCGAATGCTTAACATACACCAACTATTATACAGTGGAACCCCAGGCTTGTTTTCCTTCCTTCGGGCCTAGGAAGAAAGCATGTCAGTCTCTTGTTCTTCCTGTGTAGTTCATTCTAGGCTTTGCTTGATTCTGTGGATCCAGACAGTGCCCCAATCTAAGCTACATCTAAGCAACACACACTCTCTGCTCAACACAAAACCAGTCCTATACTTCATATACTTTTGTATAGAAAGACACCAAGTGCTTGCTTTCTCCCAGGGTGAATTGTCGGAGCATTGACTAGGAATACACAATAGGTAAGACAAAGTATTAATGGCTGCTTCTCTGAGGCAAGATGGGTGAACTCAGAGGCACTGAAAGAACCTTTTCTATAGCATCACTTATTCTGGAGTAATGCAAAAATGGTTCTGCAATTTCTTACAATTATTTTATTTTATATTACTTGATACACTTACCATATGACCCAGCTATCCCCATTCTTAGGTATTTCCCAAGGTAATGGAACCTCTCTTCACCTCTCCACTCCCAAGTGCATGGGTGGTGACACTTGGCTTGGTTAATCAATAAATTTCATCTTCTTGGCTATAGTGATTGGTCCAGGAATGGGCACAAGGCGCCTAATCCAGGTCAAAGAGATTCAATTTGGGGATTTTTATAGGAATTATTAAAAACATGAAGTTTTTTTTTCTTTTTTCTCCCTTTTTTGTTAATCCTTACCCGAGGATATTTTTCCATTGATTTTTAGAGAGAGTGGAAGGGAGGAGGAGAGACAGAGAGAGACATCAATGTGAGAGAGACACAGTGATTGGTTGCCTCCTGCACCCACCCCAGACTGGGGCTGGTGGTTGAGCCTGCAACTGAGGTACGTGCCCTTAACTGGAACCTAACCCAGGACCCTTCAGGTCGAAGGCCCACGCTCTGTCCACTGAGCCAAACCAGCCAGGGGTTAGCTAGTTTTTCTCTGGACTTGCAATGCTAGAGGCTGCCAGCCTGGAGCTGTTGGAGTCATTGTGTGGAAAGGGCCTGTCTGAAAGTACAGCCCACAGAGAAAATGTGAACATAGAGAGATCAGGCTGATGACATCAAGGTTCAGAACAGCTGAGGTTAAGAGGTTCAGGAAGCTTAAAAACACATTAAAGAGCATTGTTAATCAGCTGCAGAGCACACATGTTTAGAATCTCACTAAATCATAGTCAATGTAAGCAGATTTCTCCAATTGGCTTTGTGATCTTAAGATTTCAGATGCAGTGTTAGCCAAAGGAGAAGTGATTTCTGCCATTTGCTCCATTTTGTAGAAGGATTAAGATCGTTCTTACTGAAAATGGATAGAATCAGAATTTCAGAGCTAAAACAAACCTTAGATTCTAGTTTATTTAGACCTGCCATTTCCAAACCATGGGTCACATAGTTTTTATAAGTGTTCCTTTTAAAAAATTGAACTTATCGGGGTGACATTGGTTTACTAGTGGTCTTAAATTCATATATGTCACAAACTTTGCTCTGTAAATGAAAGAAAGCACATATCTGGGATGCATATATGAGTTATTACTTTTCAAATGTACATGGGTACTATTATTAACTTTGTTGAAATTCATTCATTTAAATGCATAGTACCTATTTATCATTATGTTTTCCCAGTCAGTATTTAGTAAAAGCACTACCAACTTTTGGTAGTCGAAAGGGTCTAATTTTTTTTATTTTAAAAAATTTCACATCACTGAAAAGATTTAAAAACATTTACCTGGACCAAATGTTGATTTCTATGAATTGAAGAGACTAAGAGGTTACATGATTTGTCTGAACATTGGTAGTGCTCTGTGATACTTTTGTCGCTGTGCATGGCTGTTGAAAGGCAATCGAAAGCTGCCTAAGTGCCAGGGCACCTAAGTGCTAAATAGAGAGAAGGGGGGAGTCTTATTGACCATTAAATCTCCCCCACCCATGTCCTTACTCTTCTTGGTTGGGTCCCTGTGTGCCTTCCCCTTATCATTTTGGACCCATTTTCCCTGGCTCCCTGCACTCCTGTCACATGAGTTTCTTGCAAGATTTTAGAAAGGCTCTGCTTTCTCTTATCACAGGGCCTTGGCATGTGGTTGCCTCTGTCTGTAATGTACTCTACTTCCTTCCTTTCTTTCTTTTTTTCCAAAAAATATATTTTTATTGGTTTCAGAGAAGAAGGAAGAGTAGGAGAGAGATAGAAACATCAATGATGAGAGAGAATCATTGATCGGTTGCCTCCTGCACGCCTCCTACTGGTGATAGAGCCTGCAACTTGGGTATGTGCCCTGACCAGGTATCGAACCATGACCTCCTGGTTCATAGGTTGACACTCAACCACTGAGCCACACCAACCCCCCCACCCCCATCCTTTTTTTAAGTCAATGCCTCCTTTCTCCTCTTCACTCAGCTCAAAACAGTCACCTCCTCAGGGGAAGGCTTGCCAATCAGGGACTCGCGTCCCAGCTCCTGTTCAAGTTGTCGAGTCCCTTGTTGTATGTCTTCCCCGGACAGCGTCGAGTTCCTTTGGAGCACTTTTCTCAGCCTGTAACTCTCCTCTGGGGCTGCGGTTGGACCAGGCCTGATTCCCTCACGAGGATGGAAGTGCCCGGAGAGCAGGGGCTGTTGACTTTTGTGCATCCTTGTCTTTCCAGCACCTGGCAGCTAATCTGTAGTACAAATGAAGCAGGCCGCTAGGATGTCTTAAATTCCTACTATCTGTGCTCCTATACCTCCATTATGCCATGTTTTAAACATTCTTTTTTGCCTAGATTTCTACTTTTTCTGTCCCTGTAACTAGTCTTGGAACTCTTCAAGGGCAGAAACTGTATTGCATTTATCTTTATATCACCGATGTATGTATCTATTTTTGTTCAAAATGTGAATAGAAAGCACACCTGCAAGATTGTGACACAACCAGAAAACTATGTCCTATATACAATCCTGTGCTAAAAATATCCCAGCACATGCTCTGGTGTAATCTGACTCAGATGCTTCGTATCACAGCCTTTCAGGAATAGGCCTGTCTTTATCCACTAGTTAAAACACAGAAATTGAATTAGTACCTTTAAGAACTGCTAAGATAAGATGAATATATTACTCCTGGGGTGAACTAGAGGCAAAGGCTTCCTGAACCTGGTGCGTTCTGTTGCTTCACAAAGACCCCCTTCTTTACTTCACCTTGAGTGAAAGCTAAAGGAATGAGCGACATGTGGCCCGGGAAGACCACCCAAGAATAATGCCGCATTTACCACAATGCACACGCATGTACTTTCAGAGCGTCACACTCTAGGACTGAGGCCCACCTAGCTTTGCTGCTAATTGGCTGTGTGACCTTGGCTGGCTACTAGATCTCTCTTGATGTTATTTTCTTCACAGCTAGGTGGGGAGGCCAAACCAGTACGCACCCCACAGGACCACAGGAAGCATAATTCAAATCATGCAGGCCAAGTGCTCTGCCCCAGGCCATACAGAAGGTTCAGGATCATAAATGCTGCTTCTGCTTCGTCCCCGGAAGGCAAGTGGTGGTGGAGCTGGTGGAGCCCGAGTGGGACGAACGTCCTGTATTGGGACAACTGTGTCTGTTTTTCTGCAGCCAGAGTGGCAAATTGGAGAGGATTAAAAAAAGATCCCAGGGAATAAAAAACAACCCGGTCCAAACCACTGTTGACCATTTGTTCTCTTTGGGGGCAGGGATGGGAGGTGGGGGGACTGGTGTACGGGTAGCTTGAAGATTGCCATTCCCGCATGACAGTAAGTTTATTCCAGTAAGAATATAGCATTAAAAGACCTCGAGCCTCGAGGAAAGAAGGCAGAACAGATATATTTAAACTATAACTCAGCACAGATCCTATGATAAACATGAAGTGCCTCGGAGCTTCCTGGCAGCTGCAGCCTGTTGGTATTTTTACTGTAGATTTTATGTGGGGGTCAGGTTGGCGATGCGTTCTTAGCATAATGCTTCACTTGCATGCTCATTTCCTCTGAAACCCGATGTCTAATTATTGCCTTTTTGAATGGTGAGGATTCAGTTTAGATAATGGAGTAAGAGAATACTGCAGGTTGCAAAGTCTAACCCAAATGTAAGGAATAATCATTAAAGCTTTCAGACTCCAACAGACTGTCTCTATCGGATCCTTCTGCCCCATTCTTCAGACTCGACCAGGGTTTCTTCCCAAAGCACAATCTGTTCACATCTTTCCCTTGCTCGTAGTCCCTCTGGTCTCAGTACTTACTGCAGTAATCGTCATTTACTTTAAAGGACAATTTTGTTAAATGGTTAAAATGTCAAATGGTAGAGAAAAGCAGCAAATCTTTTCCTTACCCCTTCCTTCCTCAGTTCTGCTCCTCAGAGGAAACTGCTTTCAACTCTTTCAGCTCTTCAAGTTCTTTTAGTAATTGGGGCTCTCTATAAATAATCTATATATATAAAAGCCTAAGCGACCATCGCAACCGAATGGATGACTGAACAGGCTGTGTGGGGCAACCAGGCCGGCAGGGGGGTTAGTAAGGGGTAATCAAACAACCAAGCAGCAGGCTGTGTGGGGTGACCAGGCCAGCGGGGGTGGGGGGCAGTTGGGGGCGACCAGGCCGCTGGGGGGCAGTTAGGGGAGATCAGGCAGGCAGGTGAGCAGTTAGGAGCCAGTGGTCCTGGATTGTGAGAGGGATGTCTGACTGCCGGTTTAGGCCCGATCCCCAGGATAAGGCTAAACTGGCAATCGGACATCCCCGAGGGGTCCTGGATTAGAGAAGGTACAGGCTGGGCTGAGGGGACCCCCCCTCCCCGTGCACGAATTTTATGCACCGGGCCTCTAGTATGCTTATAATAGCATTTGATTTATTAATTTTTGGCTATACCTGTTGACTTCAAGCACACATACATTCATTGTTTTTTCTGAGTTATTTGAGAATAGCTTGACTATATCCTGCCCTCTTACTCCTTAATATTTCAATGTGTATTTTTAGAAACAAATATATTCTCTTATGTAACCACAGTACAGTTATCAAATATAGGAAATTGTATATTAGCATGATACTGTTATCTAATCTACAGTCCATCTACCATTTTTGTCAATTTTCTCAATAATGTCTTTTACAGGATCTTCCCTCCCCCCCCTCCACTATAGAATCCAATATAGGGCCACATGTTGCATTTTTGGGGATCATATTTCTTTAGTCTGTTAATTTGAAGTAGTTTCTCAGTCTTTTGTGAGATTGGCATTTTAAAAAAGGGTTATAGGCACTAGTTTTATAGTATTTCTCAATGTGAGTTTCTTTTTTTCTCAGTGTGAGTTTTATGAGACTTTGTCATGATGAGATTCAGTTGTACAATTCCAGAGTGACTTCTACAAAAGGGATGCCGTATCCTTCTTAGGATGATGCATCAGGAGACATATAACCTTATTTTGATGATCTGGTCATGGTATCGGCCAGTTTCTTCACTGGCTGTATAGCTACTATTTTCCCCTTGCAACTCACAAGCAATTAGTGAGAAGACACTTTAAGAATGTGTACATATCTGGCTCTGCATCCAACTTGCTCCCCTAGATTGAGCATCCATTGGTGGTTTTTGCTTACTAGTAAACCAGTCCTTATGGTGATGGTTACAAAGATGGTGATTTTCCACATCCACCATGCCCTCCACTTTTATGAACTGATGTTCTACTATGAGGAAGAGCCCTCCTCCTTCCCACCTTTCTTTTCCATCCCTCCTCCCTTCCTTCCTTTCCCTGCTGAGAATGAATCTACGTGAAAGATTGCTGCTCACTTTCAGTGGTGCCAAATCAGAGAGCTGAAGGTGACAGAGGCCAGTCTCCTTCAGACCGTGCCACCTGTGCTCACACACACACACACACACACACACACACACACACACAGAGAGTTTAAAAAAGAGAGCTTAAAATGGAAATTATAACATAGAAGCCCCTTTAATCTCCTACTGCAGATAGGCAGAAGGTAGCCTTTGGATCAATATTTGTGATAAGTATGTGACTTACTTGTTCAATACTTCAGTGACTCAAATTTGAACAAAATTTATATTCTTCAATAAATGCTTTCAGGATCCATCGATCTCAGGAGTGGCCTGAGATTGCAAGGTGAAGTGTTGGGGGCGAACCAAACCAAACCAAACCAAACCAAACCAAACTAAACCAAAACCAAACCAAAGCCAAAACCAAAACCAAAACCAAAACAGCCCTGGTAGGATTTGGTTTCTTAGCTTTCTGAATTAGAATTTTTCTTGATTCTTCACAATCACAATAAAATTCAGAAATAAATTGGTCGTTGAGATTGTTACATGATTATAGCTTCTCTCCATAAACCCCAGCTTCAAATTTTTGCACTTAACATTTTTATTTTTATATTTATCAATATAGCCCTATTTTTCTCACTGTTTGATCTCTGAGAAACTAAATTTGAATATACAAAATGCATTATAATTTTATGCATCAAAACTTTATTTTTGAGTTTTATTATATTTCTTTAAAAAATTTTTATTTTTCATGTACAGTTGACATTCAATATTATTTTTTATTCGTTTCAGGTGATTACATTTCTAATGAAAACCTTGAGAAAACCCAAACTCTAAATCGCTAACTGAAGCCCAAGTGCCCTATGATGGCACACGAGGCTCTTCACGATCTGTTTTCTTTCTAACATGCTAACATGTCCTTATGTTCCCTACTTTCTGTCTAACTCCTTGAATATATTGTGGTGTTCTTGTCTCATGCCTTTGCTTGGTGGTCCCTGCCTGGAATGCCCTTCCTCGACTTGCTTGCCTGATAAAGTTGTGCTTATCCTTCCAGACTTCAGATGTCATGTCCTTGGTAAATGCCACAGGGGGAGGCTGTTCATGAAGTCTGATCAAATGGCTGCCTTCATATTGAGAAACACACCTATCACTGAAGAAATTGAAGTGGGGTTGCCTCTTTAGCTATAGCCTCTTTTGCGAAATGTCCTCACTGTTGACGCTCTCATGACACTCAAGTGCATTGGTGGGGTTTCTAGGACTTTAAAAACTATTTTAAAAATGTAACTAGATTATAGCCACTTTCAAGCAAGTTTGGAACTTGCTAAAAAGGAAAAATATGCCTTTGCTTTTATTGCCCTAACAGGACCACAGTTTAGTTAACGATGTCCATATTGTTGGCTGGATCCCAAATTATATAATTATTTCCTTAATTCTGGGACATTTAAATCGTTTCCAATTCTTGTTACTATAAATAATATTATGAAAGCATCCTTTTTTTCCATATATTTTAAAATTATTTCCATAGGATTTATTATTCAAGTTGCAAAACCTGGGCCAAACAGCACAAATACTTTTATGGATCATGATACATATTACAACTACCTTCAAAATGATTTTATAAATACATTATGCTGGGAGACATGTAAGGACCTGTTTCACTTCATCCTTGTCATTCTTTTTTCAAAATTTTAACTAAATGTCTCATAATTGTTTTTGAAATCTAGGTCTTTTTATTTTGAATTATATATATTCCATTTTCTAAGTATTCTTGGTAGAAAATGTGCTAAGATATATAATTTAAAAGTTGACTTTTATTCTCCTGATCCATCCATGCTGTTGCAAATGGTGAGTTTCTTCTTTTTTATAACCGCATAGTATTCCATTGTGTAAATGTACCACAGCTTTTTTATCCACTCATCTGCTGATGGGCACTTGGGCTGTTTTCAAATCTTAGCTATTGTAAATTGTGCTGCTATGAACATAGGGGTGCATATATTCTTCCTGATTGGTATTTCGGGTTTCTTAGGATATATTCCTAGAAATGGGATCACTGCGTCAAATGTGAGTTCCATTTTTAATTTTTTGAGGAAATTCCATAGAACCATGGAACAGACTAACGAGTTTTAGAGGGAGGGCAGGGTTGGGGGTAGGGGGAGAGATTAACTGGGGAACTTATATGCATACTAGTGGCCCGGTGCACAAAATTCGTGCTTGTGGGGGGTGTTCCCTCAGCCCAGCCTGCACCCTCTTCAATCAGACATCCCTCTCGCCATCTGGGACTGCTGGCTCTTAACCACTCACCTACCTGCCTGCCTGATTGCCCCTAACCTCTCTGCCTGCCTACCTGATCGCCCCTAACTGCCCTCCCCTGGGGGCTTAATCTTGCTCCCAAATTCTCTCCCCTGCCGGCCTCATCTCACCCCAAACTGCCTCTGCCTGTCTGATCACTCCTAACTGCCCTCCCCTGCCGGCCTGATCTCGCCCAGTCTCTGTCTCTCTTTGTTTTTCTCAGCAGTCCTCCCTGCCTCCCTGCTTCCCTGTGTCCCTCTTCCTCTTTCCTGGCTGGGAGGGGGCGGGGCCAGAGGGGGCCTCTCCACCCTCTGCTGGCCCTCCCTTCCATCCAGGCCTCTTCAGGCCCAGTCTGTTTTGTTTCCTTATTCTGAGAGAGGCTCCGGGAGTGAGCAGGGAGGGCGGGAAAGAGAGAAAAGGCTGTGAGCTGGTGGGCCCTGTATGTGTCTGTGTGTGTATTCGGTTGTGGGTGAGTGTGACTGCCGGCCCCGCCTCCCCCGTCCCCGTCTCCCCTGCCACAAGTCCCACCCACCAGAGCCTGCTGCGTGTGCAGCCTGGGCGATAGGTTGTGGATGTGACGGACCCTGGGTTTTTATATATTAGGACTAGAAGCCCGTTTCATGCACCCAGGGGATCCCTCAGCCTGGTCTGTGCCCCCTTGCAGTCTGGGATCCCTCGGGGGATGTCTGACTGTCAGCTTAGGCCTGCTCCCCGGACATCCCTCTCACAGTCCAGGAGCCCTTGCTCCTTACTACCCGTCTGCTTGCTGCTCCTTACTGCTTGGCTCTCCTTAGTGCTGCTTCAGAGGTGGGAGAGGCTCCCACCACTGCCACTGTGCTCACCAGCTGTGAGCCCAGCTTCTGGCTGAGCGGCGCTCCCCCTGTGGGAGCACACTGACCACCAGGGGGCAGCTCCTGCATTGAGCATCTGTCCCCTGGTGGTCAGTGCACATCATAGTGACCGGTCGTTCCGCTGTTCGGTAGATTTGCATCTTAGAGTTTTATTATATAAGATATGCATAGCCCATGGGCACAGACAATAGAGTGGTGAAGGCTTGGGAGGAATGGATATAGGGTGGAGGGTGTCAATGGGGAAAACAACAACAAAAAAACAAAGGGGACATTCGTAATACTTTCAACAATAAAGATAAATTTTTAAAAAAGTCGACTTTTAAACTTAGATTCTTTTTACAGTTCAAAATATTGGAACTTGATTGCTTTCCATCTCCTAATTAGCAAATTCGAGATAGGATGAGTCCTAGCATCCTTTTCTCATAAACTTAGTATATCCACCTTATTTCTGTCCGTGCAGCTGGTTGCTAGAGTGAAAGGTGTGCGGATCACATGCTGTTCATCCTATGTTGGCTAAGAAAATAACTCCATCTCTGCAGTGTCTGGCACATCTCGACTAAATGTGAAGCTTAGAAGTGTTTCAAGGGTTTCCTGTTTCAAAATTTAGGATACAGCTGAGTTGCTTGCATATGTAAGCATAGAATGCCTCACCTGGTATTAGAGCTTTTAGGTTCTTTGATTGAAGAGTGTATATGAGGGAATGTAAAGGGTTCTCATTTAAATGCAATTAAAGATTTGATAGTTTTCCCTCTTTGTTCACTAGAAAAGATTTATAGTATGGTCAACGGAAATGCCAAACTGCCTCTCAGGCATTGTATCTGCATGATGCCAGCTTTTGCAAGTGAACTGTAAATTTCATTCTCACGGTTGCATGGATGGCTGGTCAAATTGATCCACCTGCCTTAATGGATCATTGTGTAACGGGGCAGAAAAACAGGAAACTTGATTGAAGCACCATTTTGATCAGAGACTGAAATCAGATGATGTGAGTGCTCAGGTTATTACGATGTCCTCCAGGAACTCTGTCTTGTGTGACTTCATTTCAGAGTGGAGCGGAGCTCTGCTGACCTCACCTCAATCATGTTCATGACACACAGGATTGTTTTTCATGGTATCAACAGCTCATGTGTTTTGAGATAAGGTTTAGTTTTCCCAAAGACATGTTATAAATGCAGCACTTTCATTTCGATAAATTTTCATGTAACTTTTGAATTGGGAGACTATCCATGGTTTTCTCAAGGGTGAGAAAAACAACAACAGTTCTCAACAAATGAGAATTTGTTGTGGAAAAATGCACTTTAATTTTATAATTGTTCATCTCTGTCCAATCCTAGTTCCTTCTCAGCGTCTCACAACTCTCCTTCATGTACCTGCTGGTTCACCCACAACTTTCCCTGGCAAAACACAAGAGTCCTCTGCCCACCAGGGAGCGGGGCTTGGACAACATCTTCTGCTCTAAGTGTTGTTTCTCAAACAGTGGTTTCATCTGATTCTTAGGGGGCAAATAAAGGAGCTGATATAAGGAACCAAACGACTGCACGTGTGACTAGTCAACTTGATCCATTAGCCTGAAAGATCATTGGGTAACAGAGTTAACAACAAAAACAAACAACCTGCTTTGCCTTTAAGCTCTGGGGCTGCAGTGCCCGGAGGTCAGCCAAGTCTTTTCTGTTCAGCGGTGATAGTATGGCAGCTTCCCCAACCAGCCCTCATCTTGGGAGGAACCTGGCACTTAGGTGAGGGTGTGGAGGTATGGAGAGAGAATCTGCCTGTTTGGTCTTCTTCTGCTAAAATCTTTACCTTGGCCTTTTTCTTTTTTCTTTTTTTGACCCTCCTTGATGCTCCCCGCTCTGCAACATGCATACTTTGCATGTCCATTGCCCTATTCCCTGAATCTCTCATGCAGAGGGGAAACCCAGCCGTATGCTCTACCATATTGTCTTATTTCTCATAGTCAAGTCTCTTGGAGCTGTACATCTTTTCCCAACAGCCTGGCTTCATATTCATCTGATTTTTGCACTTGAAGATTTATTGTGTCCCGAGGCTTCCTTAGCTTAGTCTCATCAAGATGGAAGTGAATCCAGAATCATAGCGGAGCTTTGTTAGTCCTCCTCATGAGGGCCATACCTTTGCCATGATAGTTTCTCCTGCTCCTGCTGCTATTTAAAAAAAATAATGTGTCCTTTTGTTACTTTTCCCATGTTGAGTAGTCAAGCTTTTTTTGGGGGGGGGAGGGGGAGGAGTTACTGACACTTGCTTCAGTTGTTTAGACTATGGGGAAAGGTTTACCCTCAATGTAGTTTATGTGTAGGTAGATGACTATATCAAAGAGTGGTACAAAAAATGATCTGGAAATGTACATTTGTAAAATTAAGCCAATATAAACATGAATGATGCTATTGACTTTTCTTAATAGAAACAGCGTTTCCTGGCAACAGGGAATAGAAACATGAATTTAATTTTTGGTGACTTATTACTTCATAGGAAATATTCCATTTCAGTATTTGTAAACAATGTACAATGGCCATTTATTCATTTATTTAATCAACACATATTATTTGAACCTCTTTTATGCGTTGGATTAATGGAGATACAATGATTAATAAAACAGTTCCCACCTGGAGGGATGTAACAGTGTAAGGAAAGAGATACAAAAGCAGGTCATTTGAAAACAATGTGATATATCTATTAACACAATATATACAGAGGATTAAAGTAATATAAATGCATAAGTAATAGAATGAGTGAATGAATCTGTCCATCCATTTCCTTTAATTAATGGGAAGCAAGTACTTTAAGGGCAATTGACTACTTCTTAGATGTGCCAGTTTGAAACTACATCTGCAAATTTTTATTTATGTATTTTATTTTTGTTAAATAATTTTTATTGATTTCATAAAGAAAGAGAGATAGAAACATCAATGATGAGAGAGAATCATTGATCAGCTGCCTCTTACACATCCCACACTGAGGATTGAGCCCTGCAACCTGGGCACGTGCCCTGACTAGGAATCGAACCGTGACCTCCTGGTTCATAGATCGACACTCAACAACTGAGCCACACCTGCTGGGCACATCTGCAAATTCAAAGCAAAGACATAAAGTGATGCAGACCCTGCCTTGCTCGCTGGAACGCTCATGCTAGAGCCCCAAGCACCATCTGTGAGGAAGCCCACAGAGGGACTTCCTGGGGAATCCTGGGGATTACACGAGGAGAGAATTGCCTGGCCATCCCCCAGTTGTTCCAATCCTCCTATTGTTCCAGCTCTAGCCACTGTTTGATGGCATCCACAAGAGAGGCCCCAAGCCAGAATTACCCTGTAGAGCTTTTCCCACAAAAACCATAAGAGATAAGATGCTTGTTGCTGTTTTAAGCCACTAAGTATTGGGGGGATTTGCTACACATCAGTAGATAAGTAAAACAGATTTTTTACTTCGTAGTGAAGTTCTGCTATAACAAAAACTTAAAACGTGGCATTAGCTTTGAGTCTGAGCAGCAGGCAGATGCTAGAAGAGCCCTGAAGAAATTGTTTGCAGCAGCTGGATGGACCTTGAGGAATCTGTTGCAAAAGTTTAAAGGAAAGTGAAGAAAACTTTATTGACTACTTGGGGGAAAGGAGGTCTTTGTTCACATGATCGTGGAAAGTTTAGCAAAATTGTCACCTATAGTAATGTAGAAAAGAGAAAATGTACCAAGTGAACTGATGGATCCGGATAAGAAAATTTGCAGGCAGAATATTGAAAAGGCCAACTGGTTGCTTTCAGATGTGTGTGCTAAGATACAAACACAGAGAGATAAGCCCAAAATGCAACTGTTCAGTTTTCAATAAACATTTAGAGAAAAATATTAAGATGCCAGGACTCCCTATGTTGGAAAATTAAAATGTTCTTTATTCCTAGTCTAACCAGATGGCAAACAAAACCAAAACCAAGAAACCTTCTCAAATTAAGGAAGAGTTTCAGGGCAAAGATTGAATCCAAGGTGGTCCTATAACATCCCTTATTAAGACCTCAGAAAGACATCAGGTGGTGCCTCGTAGATCCTTTCAAACAGAACACAACATCTTCTAAGGATCTTATGGGCTTGCCTCACAGACCCTCTCTGTTAAACAATAGGACTTTTAAGACTCTTAAGGGCATTTTCCAACAGCAACCTCACAAGAAGCCCAAGGTAGAGAAGGCTTGCCTTAAGAGATTTGTAGAGCTTTGGTTTAATGGAGTGGATTATACATTACATACAAAAATCCCACAAAAATTTTAAAGGAATTGTATCAGCTTGAACTGAGACAAAACAAAATGAAAAGAGGCCTTTGTTCCTTCCAACTAATATGGACAGGAAGGGCTGAGAAGCCTACTCATCTGCAAACAGGCTAGTTTTTATGGAGAGTAATAATAACGTTAGAGGGTGAAACCAACACAAGAACCACAGAGTACCATAATTTCTTGGAAGGACTGGGCCTTAAGCAAGGAACTGGCAACATGTGCCCACGAGCCAGAGACTACTGAGTGCCTCTTGTTTTCTTCCTTTATGAATGGGAGTGTCTATAATGCTTGTCTAAAGTCTGATCCACCCTCATATGTTAGGTATGTGGGACAGACAACTTGTCATTCTATTTCATAAGTCTTCAAACTGAGAGGATCTGTACCTAAAAACCACACCCAAAGAACTGTACCTAAGGAAGGTAATTTGCACTTGATTTGAATTAGATGATGAGCTTGTGAACCTGAGACCTGAGACCTTGATGCCATGAAACTATAAGGGTCTCGGGAAGGAGGTATATGTATTTTGCTTGTATAATTTGTGCTTAGAAAGCGAGCTGCTGTGGTGGTTTTAAAATATACCTGCAAATACTTTGACACTCCTGTCAAGAGATCCTTCTTCTTGAAACTGGTTGGGCTTTTGAAATTGTTTTGACCAACACAGTAGGGCAGAGGGATGCTATGTGAGCAAGGCCACAACTGGATTTGAAACATCCCCTAAATCATTCATTAATGTTTCATTTACTCAATAAATATTTTATTGTGTGTCAACTATGTGTCAGGCACTGTGCTAAGCAATGAGACCATAGTGGTGGACAAGAGAGTGAGAATTCCTGCTTGAATGAGCTTGCATTTTTATGAGAAAATGATAATACAGAAGGAGCAATTATACATTTTGATGAATGTAGAGAAGAAATTTAAGAGAATGCCAGGATAGACTACAACAGGGAATGCTTATTCTAGAGAAGGTGTTCAGGAAAGTTCTCTCCAAGAGGAGACATTGGAGCTAGAACCTGTAGGTTGTGAAGTAGTCAGCTATGTGAGGAGGAAACACTTGACATTTTTGAGAGGATATGTGTATTTTTCATGTACCTCATCATGTTGCATCACTTCCAAAGCCTTAGACCAGTGGTTCTCAACCTTGGCTGCACATTAGAATCACCTGGGAATCCTTTTAAAATCCTGATTTCTGGGCCTCGTCCTCCGGAAATTCTGTTTCTTTGTTATGGGGTGGGGCCACAACATTAGTAACAAAGAAACAGAATTTCCGGAGGATGAGGCCCAGAAATCAGGATTTTAAAAAGATTCCCAGGTGATTCTAATGGGCAGCCAAGGTTGAGAACCACTGCCTTAGACCAATAGGACTGGCAGTGAAAAAGCTCTGTGTGGGTCCCTGAGAGCGGCTCTTTAAATTGTGTAACTTTGGCATCTCTTCTGACTCTCCTAGTCCTGGCCCTGCATGTGGACCTACACATTTTAGGTCTATAGTGCATTTCTGCTTAACAAGTTTAAGACTCATTTAACTGTGTAGGCTGTGTGGCTCAGGGGTTGAGCGTCAACCCAGGATCCCAGAGGACACCGTTCCATTCCCATCAGGGCACATGCTGGGGTTGCTGGCTCCATCCCCGGTAGGGGGCGTGCAGGAGGCAGCCAATTGATGATGTTTCTCTCTCATTGATGTTTCTCTTTCTATCACTCTCTTCCTCTTTTTAAAAATCAATGAAAACATTACAAAAAAAGACTCATGTAACTAAATAAAAGAATCAACATAGACACAGATACACAGACATACATACCTAGGAAAAAGGTATGTATTTTAAAATATTATAACTAATGGGAATTTTATGATAAGTAGCAGAACTGACTTTTCTACTCAGATAAAGGACTTGCTAAGTTACAAGCCTAGGATTACACAGTGTATGAGCAGTCTCATTAAGCTCATAATATTTTACTACCTGTTAGGTGATGAACTAATCAGCTGCAAATGGGCAAAGGCAGTGATATCTTGAGAGAGAGAGAGAGAAAGAGAGAGAGAGAGAGAGAGAGAGAGAGAGAGAGAGAGAGAAAGAGAGAGAGATAGAGATAGATGTTCAGTCAATGATCTCATAGATGAATTGTGAATGCTGCTCCAGCAGGGGGGTTTTGGAAAAATTCAATATTCACAGAGTCCTCTTCTGTAACATAAGTATTTGTTTTGGTCATTTTCTTTGAAACTCCCTCTCTCAGAGATTTGAAGAGTATGTTAGTACATTGCACTCCGAATGTATCCCAGCCAAGTTGAACTGGGAATTCTCCCCTACCCCCTTCGTTAGTGGACTCCTTTCCCTTTGCAGGTTCTAAATCATTCCCGTGACACTACAGACATTCGCTGAGGTGAAACTGTGACACTGCAGACATTCGCTGAGGTGAAACTGTGACTTGCCGACATGCCTGGGGAGGTGCTGCAGAGCAGAGACCTGAAACCAGTTCTGTCCTTTGGGAAGAGACAGTGTGTGTCCCCTCACTTCAGGTTTTATCTTCCAAGTGTTCTTTTGGTATAAGTTTTGCTTATCCTATCATTGTTCATTTCTCTCTCGCTTTCTTTGAGGGATTATTTTTCCAGAGAAAAACGTGGTTCAAGGTCATTTCTAATTCCCCACATTTATTACTGTTGGGTTACAAATGTCTTTTTACTCTGACAGTGTGAGCCCTTTTCCCTTCTGTAAGAACTTAGTGCGTGTAACTGCTCTTCTTTTCACACACTTCCTCTGGTAGGCAGTCCTGCCGCCTAATCAGGCCCAGGACTGGGAGACCAAGGAAAGCATGGATTCTATTTTTCTAAAAAGCTCAGGCCAACACATGTTTATTGAATGACAAGCCAGGCATTGTCTCCTGGGGGCTGGTGATCTAGAGTTTAGTGAATCCCTGGAAGAACTCACAGTCTAATGTAACTACCTCTACATAAATGTGTGCAGTCAAGAGGTAATTATAACACTAGTGTGTAAATATCACAAAGTTTAGAGCAGGTGAGTGGGCAGGTTACTTAGAAGTGGAGTAATGATGAGTATTCTTTTGAAGGAGAATTTGGGCTTTTCTAAGTGGACCAGGTAAGGAGATTTGTTAGGTCATTAGTTTGTCCATTTGTTTGTTCATTCATTGATTGATTCGTTGATTAACTCACTGATTCATTCATCAAATAACACTGATGTGCCAAAAATATTCTAGGTAGTGATCATACAAAATGAATAAGAAGGTCTCTTCCCTCAAAGAGCTCAATAGATATGGAAACAAATGCCTGCTATGTTTTAAAGTGTCAAGACAGAAGCCTATATATGGTACCCTAGGGGCACGAGGCGGGGGCACTAACTCTTCCTGGGAGAGGCTTCAGGAAAAGCTTCATAAAGGGGTAATGTTAGAACAGAATTTTAAGAGACAAGTGACTATTCACCAGGCTCATATGAAAGAAGGTGAAGGCAGGAGAAAATTTCGGGCAGAGCATGCACAAATCGCCTGCACACCTCGGGGACCGCAAGGAATTCAGCCTGATTGGAGCGGCAGGTGTATGTGGTGGGGCACGGGGGCAGAAAGCCAGAAGCAGTGGTGGGCGGGGCCATGTCTGGAGGACCACAGACTGGCAGGAAGGCGAGACAAGGTGAGGTCACTTGCAGACAAGGGATTTGACCTGTCTGAGGTCGGGAAGGAGAAGAACCTAGAGAGGAGGAGGGCCTGGAATGCTGGTGTAAAGCAAATGAAGCTTTTCCCTGTCAGTGATGGGGAGCCATGGATGGGTTTAAGAAAATTGTCAATTTAGATATGGTAGAGTTTGCTATTCTTGGTGTACCACTCCATGAATTTTGACAAATGCATATAGTCCTGTACCAACCCTCACAGACAAATGTCAAATAGTTCCATCACCCCCTGAGTACTTTAGGGTTAGGGTGCTCTTTGGAAGTCACCACCCATCCCAGGCAACCACTGATCTGTTTTTAGTTCCTCTCAGTTTGACTTTTTCAGAACGTCATATAAATGTAATCATATAATATGGCTTCTCTCACTTAGCATAATGCTTTGGAAAAGCAACCATTTGATGCGTGTATCAGCAGTCCATTTCCTCTTATTGTCCAGTGGTATTCCATTGTACTTGTGCACTATAGGTTGTTTATCCATGTCACAGTTGAGGGCATTTGGGTTACTTTCACTTTTTGGTGATTATGAGTAAAGCCTCTATGAATATCCAGGCATCATATTTTTTGTATGAATGTAAGTTTTCATTTCTTTTGGGTAAATGCCTAGGAGTGAAATAACTGGGTCATGTGGAGAGTGTGTATTTAACTTTATAAGAAACTGTCAAACTGTTTTCCAAAGTGCTTATATCCTTTCATTACTACTGGTAATATACGGTAAGAGTTCCAGTGGCTCTGCATCCAGCTCTTGGCATTGTCAGTTTTTTTTTTTTTAAATTTTAGCCATTCTCATAGGTATGTAATGGTACCCCACTGTGATTTTATTTTGCATTTCCCATATGATTAGTGATGTTAAACATTTTCATGTGCTTTAATTTTCTTTTTTGTTTGTTTTTGCCATGCATATATCTCCTTTGGTGAAGTGTGTCTTCAAATCTATTGCCCAATTTATTTTACTGGGTTGCTTGTTTTCTTAGTATTGAGTTTGGAGGTTTTAAAAAAAACATATTCTGGACACAAATCTTTTATCTGCTATATGTTTTACAAATATCTTCTTCCAGGGTGTGGTTTGTCTTTTTATTTTCTCAACAGTGACTTTGAGAGAGCAGAAGCTTTTCATTTTCATGTGTTTAGTTTATCTTTTTTTTTTCTTTTATGGATCCTGCTTTTGGTGTATTTTCTAAGAAATCTTGGCCTAAGCCATGCTTTAAGGATTTTACCCTATATTTTCTTTTAGAAATTTTATAGTTTAAGGTTTGCATTTAGGTCTATAATTTATTTTGGGTTATTTTTTGTATAAGGTAAAATATATGGGTAGAGGTTCATTTATCTTTTCTTTTCAGAAGACTTTATCTTTCTAAAGCAGTTTTAGGTTCATAGCAAAATTGAGAGGAAGGAATAGAATTATCCATATACCTCCTACCCCTACATTGTATTTTAGTGCTGAATAATATTTCCTTGTCGGGATGTACCTTAGTTTATTTATTCACTCACCTACTGAAGGACATCTTGGTTGCTCCCACATTTTGCTAATTAGGAATAAACATGAGGTTCATTTCTTTTCATTAAAGATTGCATTTAGAAAGCTTGCTCTAGCAGCAGTGTGGAGAATGTATTGGAGGAATAAGAAAAAGATTGGGTTAAATGTTGCTCAATTAGTTTGTCTCTTATTGTTCTAGGATGTGTTGTACATAAGTAGGTACATGGGGAAAGCTTTTACAACATGGTGATTGCTGGCATTACATGAAACAATTAAATTGATTTGACCAATTTGAGAGGTAAAGTAATTTAAAAAACATACCAATCAGCCTATTGGATATTTGACTCTGTGATTTGGCTATGTAGACACAGCTTGAACCCTTGTTTTGACCTCATACTTACTCCCTACTTTATTATTTAGTAGATACAAGGAATTTTAAAGGAAGAGTGTTTTCTCTTTTATGCTCCATGACTATATACAGTGTATCTGAGTGAAATGATTCGTAGTGTGCTTTGCTAATACTCAGGGTAGTATGATATTAAGGGAGGACAGATTTACTTTGGTCGAAGGAAAAAAAAAATCTTGTTTTAAGAAAATCTAGGTATTGGCTTGTGAGAGATCAAATCACAGAGATCAGTTGTCAAATGACAACTAATGTCTGTAGACAAGCAAAGATGATACATGAGAAATGGAGCTATTTCTTTTGCCCATGTTAAGTGTTCATTTTCAGTGAATAAGTAACGTCTATGTGTTTCTTGATTTCATTTAAATTGACTGAGAAACTAGCAAGTGGGAGGTAAACTAAGAGGATAGTAGTTTTAGGCTATGGAATCTGACACCCAGGTTCAAATTCTTGTTTCACTAACTGTGACATTGGGAAAGTTAATTAAATGCTATGATCTCATTTTGTCTTTTGTAAAGTGGAAATGATAATGATAGTACTTATATATTGGGTTCTTGTGACATTGAATTGAAATAATACCTTAAAATGCTAAACCAAGACTGTGATCAATAAATAAGAGCTATTATAAACATGAACAAAACCAAGAGCCTACTTTAAGGCATTGTGCAGGATTATCACAATGAAATAATACATGGCTTCCTTCCTCAGGGATTTTACAATTTGCAATCTATTTGGGGAGGTGAATATGTAAAGAGCTACCACTTAAAACTCAGCCAGAATGAAATAAGTGTTGTATTCCACTTACAATATGAGATGAGGCTAGAGTGATTAATGATCCTTGGATGTAGTAGAGCAGTGGTGTTCAGCCTTTTTCATCTCGTGCCACCCATAAACTAATTACTGAAATTCTGCGACACATCAAAACATATCTATTTTTTGCTGATCTGATAAAAAAAATAGGTATAATTTTGATTCATTCCCACAGGTGGCTATTGTTGGGGTGGCTGTCGTTTTTTTTTTGTTTGAAAAGATAAGTGAAAAGAAGTCAGTGCCCCTGACTAAATAGTCAGGTATTGTATGTTTTAAAGATTCTTGCAGCACAGCCTTGTATAATGGCATACCAGTTGAAAATCGTTGTATTAGAGGATGCTTCAGCCAAGGGTAACGTCTGATCTGGACCTTGGAAGAGGATGAGGGATGCCATAAATGGAGAAGCAGAGGAAAGTGACCTAGACATGGGTCCAGAAAGGGTATAAAGAAGGATTCTCTTGAGCAGGAAGGATAGGGGGTGATGGAAAAAGAAATAATGGGAAAAACAAATAAACAGCAGATATAAAGGGTCCAAGATGCCAAGGGGGAGAGGTTGGATTTGGTTCTACTTACTCACAATATTTTATAACTTTTTTCCTATGAGTGCTCTGAAAAAGCCAGCCTGGAAGAAAACTCATGCAAAGTTTTATTTCCCCTCCTTTGGAAAAAAAGAACCCAAACAAACCACCCTTGTAAATCATTAATGGCCCATTTTATAAAGAAGATTACAGTCTTGAGAGTTACTATTTTTCTATTCAGCAGAGAAATAAAAAGAAGCACATTGAATTATGTAAAATATGAATTGGTCTCTGTGCTCCAGTACCTATCTGGGGCAGATTTATAAATACACAAATCACATAAATGACCATTGTTTAGCAACTTTAATGTTAAAGAACTTTTAATGGCAAAGCAAGAGTATTGAATGAATGTTTTAAGGAAAAAATGGTTGTAGTCTGGAAATATTAAGATTATCCTTGTATTCATTTATGTCTAACCAGTATTTGAAAATTTTCAGTTTTCTACCTACTCTGCCAATGCTTAAACCATTTGAAATATTGAGAACTTACTTCCTCACTTATTATCCTTAAATACATTTTAAAGGTAACAGTGAGATCTTAAGTTATTTGATCACTTTCACTGTGCATTTAATTGAGGTAGAACTAATAACTTGATTTTAAATAATGAATTCAATTCATTTAATTCAGGTATAACTAATACTCAGAATTAATTTCCAAGAAAGGTTTGATTAACTCTAAAAAATTACACAAGATTGCTTTCCTCCAAAGTTTGCTGACTCCTAGAATAATATTGGGGAGTAGTAGATGATAAGAATTTTTAAAAAAAATTTTAGATTAGACAAGTAATACTCTAATTAAAAGTTGTAGTTGAAGGAAAAATTGTCCTTAGAATTAAACATAAAAATCAACTCTTTCAGTGTTCCAAGAATATTTAATTCTCTTAAAGAAACGTACTTACTTCCCGACTAGGAATTATATAAATTCTCTATGGCATCTTGAAGTTATTATTGAAAATAAAAATAGAAATAAAAACTCCCCTTACAAACTTTTTAGGGAAAAGTTTGAAAGCACTCACAATGTTATTCTTGCATTGACAGAGTACCCACCCCCCATTTGAGAGTTAGCATTGGCTTCCAGAGTTTTCTACTGCTGCATTTCTTTGGGCTTACCCTCCAAAGAGATTTTCTTGTCTCATCAAAACTAACCTGGCTGGTGTCCAATTTCCTTAGTGCTCAGATAAATGACTGGCAATTCTGTTAAAATATTTTTAGGGTCCAGTATTTATTTATTTGTTTATTGACATCTAGTGTTTCATTTCTGTAGTGCTCTGATAAGTGACTGGCAGTTCTGTTAAATAAAGTTTAGAGACTAGTGTTTAGGCATTTGTCCATTCACTTGATGCTTATTGATTGCTATGTATGTATTTATCACAATTTATAAACACATTTTCACTTACTTTAAAGGAAGTGTGAAAATAATGTAGACTTTAAAATCCAATGTTCTGAGTTCAAATTCTGAGTCTACCCTTACCCTCCCAAGTGTCTCGGCTTTTCCATAGGAATTTCCTGTCTTGGTTCATGTTTCAGGCTTTACTAAAATTTCTCAAACAAGCAGTATCTGTCTTTGGACCCTGCACCTCCAGTGGCAGCGGTCCTTGGTTTGTAGCTTGGCCTCTTCTGGGCAACTGCAAGCCCAGTAAAGTAGCAGTCATCTGAGGATTGCTTTGTAGCTCATGCTGGGTAGCTCTGGGAAGAACACAGGCAGTGGCTAACCTTAGCCTACACCTCCCAGGAGGTCACAGAGCCAGAACACCCAATGGACATCTTCAGATCACATCAAAGCACCATCCAACCACCTCCACAAGCGACACACTCAAGGGGCAGACTCAGCGAGCATGCTGAAGTAAGTCCTGCTCTGTGGGGTGGGCTGATCCTCCATGTGGGTGGGCCTCTGCAACCAGTTGATCGGCCTGGATCAAGGCTCAACTACAACAGGAGGGTGCACACAGCCCACATGGGGGTGGGAGGTGTGTACCTGGAGTGCTCAGCTCAGGTGAATGGGGAGGCTGTGACACTGGACCCTATGGGATACCTACTACATAAGGCCACTCTACCAAGCCCAGGAGATGTAGCAGTTCTACCTAATACATAGAAACAAATATAGAGAGGCCTCCAAAATGAGGAGACAAATAAACATATCTCAAATGAAAGAATAAAACAAAACTCTAGTAAAAGTACTAAACAAAACGGAGACAAGCAATCTATTAGATGCAGGTTCAAAACACTGGTTATAAGAATGCTCAATGAAAGTAGGGGAAGAATAGATAAACTTAAAACTTCAACAATGAGATAGGAAACATAAAAACAGAATTAGAAAACATAAAAAAGAACCATTCAGAAATGAATACATTACAGGAATCAACAGTGCAGTAGATGAAAAAGAGAATCAAATCAGAGATTGGGAAGATGAAAACACCCAATTAGAACAGCAAAAAGAAAAAAGGAATCCAAAAAATATAAAGTGTAAGGTGCCTCTGGGACAACTTCAAGCATATCAACATTCTCATTATGGGGGTGCCAGAGGAGAAGAGAGAAAGGAAGATATTGAAAACCTATGTGAAAAAATAGTGACAGAAAATTTCCCCTACCTGGTGAAGGAAATATACATACAAATCCAGGAAGCACAGAGAGTCCCAAACAAGATGAACCCAAAGAGGCCCACACAAGACACATCATAATTACAATTACAAAGGTTAAAGACAAAGAGAGAATCTTAAAAGCAGCAAGAGAAAAGCAGTTAGTTACCTATAAGGGAGCTCCTGTATGACCGTCAGCTGATTTCTAAACAGAAACTTTGCAGGCCAGAAGGGAGTGGCAAGAAATAGTCAAAGTGATGAAAAGCAAGAACCAACAACCAAGATCAGTCTACCCAGCAAAGCTATCATTTAGAATTGAAGGACTGATAAAGAGCTTCCCAGACGAGAAAAAGCTAAAGGAGTTCATTACTACCAAACCAGTAGTATTACATGAAATGTTAAAGGGTCTTTAAGAAGAAGAAGAAAAAAAGATAAAAAATATGAATAATAAGATGGCAATAATTACATATCTATCAACAGTTGAATCTAAGAAACAAGATAATTGAACAAGCAGAGTAGAAACAGACTCATAGATAAAGAGAACATTTTGACGGTTGCCATATGTGTGTGGGTTTGGGGGGATGGGTGAAAAAGGTGAAGGGATTTAAAAGTACAAAGAGTTATAGCAGTCACGGGGATGTGAAGTACAGCATAGGTAACATGTCTCTAATATTCCAGTAACTGTATGGTGTCAGATGGGTGCCAGATTTATCAGGATGATCACTTAGTAAGTTATATAATGTCTAATCACTGGGTTGTACCCCTGAAACTAATATAATAATGTATGTCAACTATAATTGAAAAATTAAAAAATTATTTAAAGTAAAAAAAAAAGTGCTGCAGTAATATCTCCCATCCCACGTGTTCTTGCAATGTGATTTTGGCAGTCCTCCAATTGAAAGGTGGGGTCTACATTTTCTCTCCCTGGACCTGTGTCATCTTGTGACTGCCTCAAGCAAGGAAGTGACAAGAGTGACATTATATGACTTCGGAGGCTAGAGCATGCAATGACATACACTTCTGTATTGCTTTCTTGGGACACTCACACTTGGATCCCAGCCTCAATGCTGTGAGGAAGCCTCTCTTAGCTCATATAATGAGGCCACAGGTAGGTGCCCTGAAGGACAGTCTAGCTGATGTCCTAGCTGACAACCAGCATCAACCACTAGTGAGTGAAGATGCCTCCAAAATGAGTCCAGCCTCCAGACTTTGAGTCTCCTCGAAGAGCAGAGATAATGACATCTCTGGTGTATTCTCTCCAAATTCCTAACCAAACAGAATCCAAGAGCATAGTTAAATAATTGTTTCATGCCAACAAGTTTTGGGGTGGTTTGTTAGCAATAGCTAACCAGTACAAGATGGGAGTATTTAATCTACTCCAAACCTATTCTTAGTATTTTAAAAGGTTGTAAAAAAATGGAACTGTGTTATTTCTTATTATTTCAATAGTTTTACATTGTGATGGAAAGCTGTAGTTATTGCTTACTGGAAATCAAGAGCAGAACAGAAATGTTTTTACTTTTTCTCAAGTAGAATCAAATATAATGATGGCAATTGTCCTAATTACTGCCAACATCACCCCCAAAACTTTTGAATAGAGGGGCTGGCTGTATTCCTGTTTGTTTACACTTTTCCAAAGAGTGAGAAGTGAGCCTCTTCACCCCCCTGAATGTCTTCAGAGTGGAATCCCATGTGAATTGTTTTTGGTGCTACTCTCTCTGGCTTCCCATCTTTCAGAACCAGTGATGGGCAGAAAGCAGATGCTCTGTGGATACTTTGGGAAGAGAACAGAAGAAGCATTTTCTTCGACTTTCATCTTTATATGATACTTTGGACAATTGACTTTTCCTGAACCCAGATATTCAGCATTATAGTTCATCTCCTCATTTGTTCAAGAAGATTGTATTAGTTTTTTTTCCCAACCCCTCTCTACCACCTCTGGGCCTTTGCTCAAAGAGTTTATTCTACCAAGAATAAACTCCCTAGCCTTCAAAGTATAGTAGAAATTTACCTTTTTTATGAACGTTTCATGAGTAAGAGGCAGCACTTAAACCATCTTAGCACTTTGTTGGCACATCTCTTAGAATTCTTAACACCACCAATGCCTGTTTCCCTGATTAGGTTTCGATGCCATTCTTGGCAGGGTCACCATCTTATTCTCCTTCATGACCTCTTCTGTGGTTTCTCAGGAAATGCTTGCTGAATTCCATAAGGCAGCCTGAAGTCGTGCCAAAATTGTGCAATCAGAGTCAAGATGTTTGGCTCTCAGTCTCAGCTCAGAGCCAGGTCTGTCAATAGCGGATTCCAGAAATGGTGTTGTGACCCTAGAAGATTCTTCACCTTTCTGGGCCTCAGTTTGCTCCTCTGGAAAACGAGAAGTTGAGAGTAGGTTAGTGCTTTTCAATACCACTGGTGCCCAGAGGGGCTGACACATGCTTGGTTGAGCATTCTTGGCTGGATACACACTTTATAAGTTGCCTTCCGGTTCAAGAAATATATGTGGGTTGTTGGATATTGCTGTGGCCTGTGGAGTTGGATGGAAGGAAGTGAGCAGATTGGAATGACAGATTAGCACTTCAGAGACACAGCAAAACAGAGTTGAGGCAACTCTCTGAATATTAATAGCTAACATGTATGAAGCAAGGCACTGTGCTGAGGGCTTGGAATGCATTCTCATCCACTCTCACAATACTCTTATGAGGCACTACTGTTATTATCCCCATTTTATAATAAAATAAGTGAGGCTTAGGGAGGTTAAATAATGGACCAAGTCACTGAACTAGGTTACTAAGCACTGGGACTGAGTTCAAACCCAAAACCTGCATTCCTAAATAACCACTGTCTGCCTGTCTCTTAGTTTTTGCTTTTGTTGTGGGGAATACGCTTATATTGTAAGGTGCTGGTCTATGGTTATTAAAAAGTATTGACTTTATTTGTCATTGCAATTCCTCTCTATTACCAGTGCCTAGCAAGTGATGTATACACTCACACTTATAATTTTTATTAAGACAAGGCATGGAGACATGATGAGTCATTTAATTTTGGAGCATTGCAGCATGCCACTCTACATTCACATGACGGGGGCATCATTTTATCCTATCACATATACTAGGGTGGATTTTGTTATATGAAAGGAATTTACTTTCTGGAGGAAATGGTTGGAGTTAAAGGAGGATCTGATGTCACGAGATTACCAAAGACCAGGAAATGTAGCAAATCTTGTGGAAACTCACCCAGAGTTCTCATTAGTGGGGAGGGAAATGATATTCCGTAACTGCATCGATAGAACGATAACCCACTTCCATTTGCAAAACGTTTCACCCCACAGAGTGATTGAGCAATTAGCATTTAGTGCACCCCTGACACAACACATGTTTCTATATGTGAACAACTCCCAGGTCTACCTTTTATCCCAATCTCCCCAGCACTGTATCATTTGTAGCTGCGTTTGTAATGCCTCTGCCTGGTGAAATGGCTTTTGGCTCCTGCAGAGCATGACTGATTCCCCCCCAGGCTTTTCTAGCACCCAATTTCCTAGTCTTTGTTGGCAGAAGGCCTTTGTCCTATGCATACTTTGTCTTAAGGTCAATTCTGCTCCATCCATTTATGTGCTATCTGCCCACTGTTACCCAATCTGGTGATTCACTTCCATGACATTTCCTAAAAATCTATTCCCACACTTTTCTTTTATATCAGGTCCATCTCTTAGATTCAACAGCCCAAACTTACGTGCTTTTCTACAGGATTATGACCTCCCCACACCTTGTTCTTCCTGCCCCTTTGGCCTCTTTTACCTCTGATCAGTAAAAAAAAAATCATGTCACAAAGTGGTAAAGTGATGCTCTCCCTTCAAAGGAGTGTGTGAAGCAGTGTAAGTGGGTCTGTGTAATCAGCACTTGTGCTTGGGGTCATAGAAGAGGAAGGTAAGGCAATTGAAAAGGATGCCAGTAGGCTGGGTAGGGGGGCGGGGACCAGGCATTGGTCAAAGCCTTTGGCTCCTACAAGAATGCTCTCTTCTGGGAGCATTGGCACACGATGTCAGGGTCAGGACATTGGAGCTCTGGCCAAGAGAGGACTTGAAGACATGGACAAGTAAGTCAATACAAACTGCTTGAATTTAATTGAAAGATTTGCAGTCCTCTAATCACATACCCTGTGAGATGAACAAGTAGCTAATTTGCTGTTTCAGATACACCTTTTCTCTCACTTCAACACTAAATCTCTCAGAGTAGCAGCAAAGGGGACCCAGATGATGCAGATTTTGGAACAGGTAGGGTTTGCTTGGAAGTTTGGGTGGAGAAGAGAGAGACAAGTTAACTCTGCCCAAGTGGGCACCATCTCAGAAACCTGGGGCAGCTGAGGACACTCAGCTAAGGGGCACCTGGCAAAGTGGGGGTGAGAATCTGAGAAGCAAGAAGGGAGACCTGGATTATGAATTTCCCCCTAATACCGTCAGCATTCTGACGATGTTTATTTTGACAATGTACATGCCTCTATATGGCTTGCAAACAACAAGCGCTTCATTTAAGTTCTTGAATTGCAAGAGGAAGAGAATATTTGGAAATATGTCCTAGTTTTTTCTTCTCCTAAAAAACAGAGCATCTATTTTTCATAAATAATGCATTTATGAAAAAATCTATTATACTTGTGTGTTGGCTCTCAGATCTATAACCCCCACCCCTTTCCCTTGGACTCTGTATATTACAACTCTTCAAACTACATTTCCCAGGCTTCCTTGCCAACTGGTTTTGGCTCAGCCTGTGGGAAGCCATGCAGGGGATTGGAAGGCATAGGTGTAGTGCAGGGAACCAGGATATCTCCTCTCCCCTCCCTTTGCTTCAAGTGTTCCCAAAGAGGCCCTGTCTTCTCTGCTGGGAGCCACAGATCCCACTGAGCGGCTCTGGCTCCTGGTGTTGGTAACACTACCTCTTCTCTTTCTCCTCCCTCTTCTTGGAGCTTTTTGATTCTGCTAATTGCTGGGCTCACTGTTCCCTGTGTACTTTTCATCTCTTATCAAGCATTTGCAGCTAGTTCCCATATGAAATTCTTAATACTGAACTACGTGGTGTGGACTGTTTTCCTAGCTGAACCCTGACTGAGACATAGATTTGACCAAAAGATAATTTTGTAGAGAATACAAAGAATATAAAGTCACCACTAATCCCACTACCCAAAGATAACTGTAGTTAACATTTCGGTGTATATCCTTCCAGTTTATTTTTATATGCATAGATAAAAAATATTTATATGTTTCTTATGTAATGACATCATTATCTATATATATAAAAGGCTAAGTGACCAACAGTCCATCCAACTGTCTGACCGACTGGCCGGTACATATGATGTGCACTGGCAATTTAAAAATAAATGTTGACTCGCGCATGCACGATACATATAAAGCTCTCGCTGGTGCCAATCGCATGTCTGTTTTAACTTTATGATACTATGTTATATATACTATTTTGACATGTAACTTTTTGCAGTAACATAATTACCACACAAATCTTTCTTCTAATTAATTTCCTTTCAGTGTGCATGAATCTGTGCACTGGGGCACTGGTATAAAATAAACATATATGCATTTTTTTTTCCTTTCACAAGTTTGGAGTCATATTGCATTCTTTGCTTTGTAATCTTTTCTTTTTTTCTCACTTAATATATTGGAAATATTTGTCTAAATCACTAGGCATTTTTACATAACGTGATTTTTAAATGGTTATTTGTGTGACTTCAAATTGATGTAGTAGAACTTATTTAACCAGTCTACCATTATTGGTTATATAGATATTTTGTTTCTGATATTTTGTTTCTGATATTTTGCTATTGTAATATTACTGTGAAAATTGATAAATAGGCATCCCATTTAACATGGAGTTGGGATGCTAGTAGGACTCTCACACATCTGTCACTCAACACACACTTCAGATCTCAACAGGAAGAGAAGTATCTTGCATCTCTGACAGGAAGTGATATGCATTGCTACCTCAGCAGGTGGAAGGAAAGATCCCTCCTGGCCCAACAGCTCACCCAATGGGAGATGTCCTAACTCAGCCAATGAAAAGTCACTACACTTTGAACTTAGTTTTCTTTGCAACAGCCACTTCCAAGACCATAAGAGAGTATTCCTTTCTTTGGTTTCTCTGGGCTTGTGTGTGGTTTGTCTTTAGACCAAATGTCCTCAATTGCAATTCTTTGTTGTTCCCAAACAAACCTCTTGCTGGAGAAATATCTGGCTGTCTATTTGTTGAAGGTCAATACTATTGTATGCCATTTCGGGGGGTGTATTTCTGATTGTTTCTGTAGGATAGATTAAAAATGTAACTGCTAGAAGAGCAGGGGCTTGACTGGTTTGTCCTCTGCTGGATTCCCAGTGCCCAGAGCAGTGCCTGCCCAGTTGTGGGCGTTCTCGATGAGGTGGAAATAGAACGACTGTAAGGGACACGCACAGTCTAGAGACCTCACACATGTGGACATGCCTCTCTTTTGAGGGCCAGAGCTGATTCATCACACAGAAAGCAGTTGGCTCAGAACTGGCTAGCTGCCTGGTGAGTCGCAGAGGATGGGGCCTTCGGGCTACCACAGCTGCTGGGGGTCATTCAGCTAATGGAATCTGCTTTGTTGCGACTGCGAGCCAGCTGGACCGGGAGCGAAGGCCAGGGCTGCGGGAATTCCTGTGAAGTCCACTCCTGCTCCCACAGGACATCCGCTGGCTGCTTTACTGAGGCTGTTGTAACTGAGCGGAGCCAGATCTCAGGCCCCACCAAAGCTGGACAAAAGCACAGGGGAGAGTCCTTCTGGTCCCAGATCTTCCTCATGCAGTTCTCAGGCCTCCTCGACTTTGAGCTTTGGAAAACTGAGATTTTCTTAATTTAGGGCTTTCAGCTAAACTCACAAAAAGTACACTAGTTTGAGAGTGAAACCTGGTTTCAAAGAAAGGTTTGAGTGTATATTAGGGAAGTTATGTCCTTTCTGGTAAAGGAAGTTACTTTCTGTACTAAGTTACCAGTTGACAAATTTAAATTAAGTATTTTTTTATTAATTTTTAAAAAATTTTCTTCAGGAAGTGAGGCACCCACGGGATGCTGGAACTTTTAGGTCTCAACATTTATTCTTTGGTTTGCCTACAGCCAAATAAATGACTGTGCATCCCAAGCTAAATAACAATAACATGCCCATAAAATAAAAAAAAACCAGGAGACAAAGTGGAATGCGGAGAACAAGCAGATTTTATTTCAGGGATTAAACTGCAGCATGAGGATGTTTCTCTGGACATCTCCTAGTCCTGAACATCCTGGTCACCATCAACAATTTCCAGGGACTTAAAGTACTTATATATAAAAGGCTAAGTGACCAACAGTCCATCCAACTGTCTGACCGACTGGCCGGTACATATGATGTGCACTGGCAATTTAAAAATAAATGTTGACTCGCGCATGCACGATACATATAAAGCTCTCGCTGGTGCCAATCTCATGTGTGTTTTAACTTTATGATACTATGTTATATATACTATTTTGACATGTAAGTTTTTGCAGTAACATAATTACCACACAAATCTTTCTTCTAATTAATTTCCTTTCAGTGTGCATGAATCTGTGCACTGGGGCACTGGTATAAAATAAACATATATGCATTTTTTCCTTTCACAAGTTTGGAGTCATATTGCATTCTTTGCTTTGTAATCTTTTCTTTTTTTCTCACTTAATATATTGGAAATATTTGTCTAAATCACTAGGCATTTTTACATAACGTGATTTTTAAATGGTTATTTGTGTGACTTCAAATTGATGTACTAGAACTTATTTAACCAGTATACCATTATTGGTTATATAGATATTTTGTTTCTGATATTTTGTTTCTGATATTTCCAGGAGACAAAATTACTGTGAAAATTGATAAATAGGCATCCCATTTAACATGGAGTTGGGATGCTAGGAGGACTCTCACACATCTGTCACTCAACACACACTTCAGATCTCAACAGGAAGAGAAGTATCTTGCATCTCTGACAGGAAGTGATATGCATTGCTACCTCAGCAGGTGGAAGGAAAGATCCCTCCTGGCCCAACAGCTCACCCAATGGGAGATGTCCTAACTCAGCCAATGAAAAGTCACTACAATTTGAACTTAGCTTTCTTTGCAACAGCCACTTCCAAGACCATAAGAGAGTATTCCTTTCTTTGGTTTCTCTGGGCTTGTGTGTGGTTTGTCTTTAGACCAAATGTCCTCAATTGCAATTCTTTGTTGTTCCCAAACAAACCTCTTGCTGGAGAAATATCTGGCTGTCTATTTGTTGAAGGTCAATACTATTGTATGCCATTTCGGGGGGTGTATTTCTGATTGTTTCTGTAGGATAGATTAAAAATGTAACTGCTAGAAGAGCAGGGGGTTGACTGGTTTGTCCTCTGCTGGATTCCCAGTGCCCAGAGCAGTGCCTGCCCAGTTGTGGGCGTTCTCGATGAGGTGGAAATAGAACGACTGTAAGGGACACGCACAGTCTAGAGACCTCACACATGTGGACATGCCTCTCTTTTGAGGGCCAGAGCTGATTCATCACACAGAAAGCAGTTGGCTCAGAACTGGCTAGCTGCCTGGTGAGTCGCAGAGGATGGGGCCTTCGGGCTACCACAGCTGCTGGGGGTCATTCAGCTAATGGAATCTGCTTTGTTGCGACTGCGAGCCAGCTGGACCGGGAGCGAAGGCCAGGGCTGCGGGAATTCCTGTGAAGTCCACTCCTGCTCCCACAGGACATCCGCTGGCTGCTTTACTGAGGCTGTTGTAACTGAGCGGAGCCAGATCTCAGGCCCCACCAAAGCTGGACAAAAGCACAGGGGAGAGTCCTTCTGGTCCCAGATCTTCCTCATGCAGTTCTCAGGCCTCCTCGACTTTGAGCTTTGGAAAACTGAGATTTTCTTAATTTAGGGCTTTCAGCTAAACTCACAAAAAGTACACTAGTTTGAGAGTGAAACCTGGTTTCAAAGAAAGGTTTGAGTGTATATTAGGGAAGTTATGTCCTTTCTGGTAAAGGAAGTTACTTTCTGTACTAAGTTACCAGTTGACAAATTTAAATTAAGTATTTTTTTATTAATTTTTAAAAAATTTTCTTCAGGAAGTGAGGCACCCACGGGATGCTGGAACTTTTAGGTCTCAACATTTATTCTTTGGTTTGCCTACAGCCAAATAAATGACTGTGCATCCCAAGCTAAATAACAATAACATGCCCATAAAATAAAAAAAAACCAGGAGACAAAGTGGAATGCGGAGAACAAGCAGATTTTATTTCAGGGATTAAACTGCAGCATGAGGATGTTTCTCTGGACATCTCCTAGTCCTGAACATCCTGGTCACCATCAACAATTTCCAGGGACTTAAAGTACTAATTCCATCCAATGATTATTTATTGATCACATATTAGATGCTCAATGTCAGAAGCTGCCTCCAGGGAGTTTCACCTTAAGAAGAGGGGGTGACAGTACAAATTCACAACTCAGCCAACAACAGAGAGCTTGGTTAGGAGCCCAGGGCTGGGCTGCCTGGCCCCCGAGCTTACTCACTGTGTGCTCTTGGAGACCCTGTCAGTTCTCTCTTGGATTCGGTTTCCTAGTCTGTAGAAAGGGTGTGAGATCCTGCAGAGTTGATGGGAGAATTAAATGAGTTACCAAATTGTAATGCATTTGGAACACTGCCTGGGCCATGGGACATCCACTTTGCAGTTCTGTAGTTTCTTTCCAATGCCAAGTCTTCCTGCTGGGTGAAGTGGGGGTAACCAGGAGCATTGTTACCCAGTACCCAGTCTGTTACTGGAGTGTGTCCCCCAAATCTGCAGGGACTTTCTAGCTTCCACCTCTTTGTGACTTCCTGACTTTGCTTTTGAAAGACTTGGCCTTTGGTCAGTCCCTTGTCTGTCCCTTGACTGGGGGTTGATGCAGCAGTTCTGTGGGAGATAGAACATTATAAGTGGCCTTCTCCTGATGTGCCGAGCCTATGAGGATCTAAAACATCTGGCCCAGGAAGAGAGAGAGGCCTTAGAGAAGAATGCCAGCATGCGTGTGGGGTTCTCAGAGTCCATATCCTTAGAATTAGTGGCAACTGGACAGTCTGCCAGAACAAAGACTGTGGAATCCCAGATAATCCAGAGTTTCACACACATTCAGGACTCTTTGGACACCGTACCTTGAAAGATAGTCATTTAGCTTCTGCTCTAACATCATATTCATTTGTTCATTCAGTCGCTCATTAGGCTGTGGGTTCTGGAGACTTCACTACCTGTCTTATTAGACACCACAGTAAACCTACCCAACTTCCTTATTCTGATTTTGCAAAAAACCAAACCAAACCAAACCAAACAAAAAACAAGTCAAATCCCTATTTTATATATTTAATGGTGTATGTTACTTTCCTAAATCTTTTCCTTTTCAGGCTCATTGTTCCAGATTCAGATCATTCAATATGCAGGGTGGGGCAAAAGTAGGTTTACAGTTGCTTGTATGGAAAATAATACAATAATTAACAATAATATAAGAATAAAGTCTGTGCTCTGTGTACTCACAACTTTTGCCCCACCTTGCATATAGCAAGATCTCCCCACCTTATGCCATTTGACTTCTTTGCTTGGAAAGAATCTCAGTTTGGAATCTCTTTTTAAAGACTCAATACACTACATCCTATATAATAAAAGCCTAATATGCACATCAACCAAATGGTGGAATGACCATTGGGTGGGGGGTGGGGCTGGTGAGCGGGAGGGGTGGCATCAGGCCAGCCAAGGCGGGTGCCATTGGGCAGAGGGAAGGGATGGTGGTCAGGGGGTGTTGGCAACTGGCTGCGGCAGTGGGTCTATCAGGGGGTGAAGCTGGCTGCTCACTGACCTGTGCCATCCCCTGATTGGCCCACCATCGCCTCCTGCAGAGGCCAGACATCCCCCGAGGGCTCCCAGACTGCGAGAGGGTGCAGGCCGGGCTGAGGGATCCCCCCAAGTGCACAAATTTTTGTGCACTGGGCCTCTAGTGTAGAATATGTCTCCTTGATGCTTTACATTTATCACTGTAACCCAAGACTGTTTTAGCTTTTAAAGAGAAGTTTTTAAATGAGCCATTATCCATCCAGGTTTTTTCCACTCCATAGTATGTAATTGGCTTTGTGAACCAACATAAAACTATTTACATGAATTTATTTTAAGTAACCTCATCTTACCTATTGTCTGATAGAATTTTGAATTTGCCAGTTGGAGATATTTGTGCCCTCTGTAATTTTGATAAGCATGAGACTGAATAAGAAATGCCAAAGATAGCACACTATCATTTAAATGGTGTCAAGAATATAAGGTGGTTTGAGGATTATGGGAGAAGAGGCATCTAAAGTGCTTTAGGGCCCTACTACAAATTGTGCTCTGAGATCTAATATTAAACACTCTTTGGCTTTTGGACTCAACGAGTTGATTCTTCCCATGAGTCAGAGTCTGGAGTCACTACCCAAGTTTCAAGGTCTTCACTTATTAGCAGAACGACACTGGGAAATTTATGGAACCTCAGTTCTAACAACTGTGAAGTGGAGAAATGTCTACCTGAGACATAAGTAAGATAAATTATGTAAAAGGTTTACCTCAGTGCCAAACAAATGGTAAGCATTTACTAAATGTCAGTTACCTAATATGTTATTTCATTTCTCTATCATATCCACTAGATACCACAAGGACTGAAATTTCATGATCATAGTTACAGCATTTTTCTATCTTTGATTTTTCTGGAGCTTTTCTTACTTTTGAAGACTTTAAAAAAATTAATTGGCAGTGATCTCGAAATGAGCCTGAAGATTGTTTGAAGTAGCAACTGAGAGCAATTATGACTTCCTGGAGAGCACTAGATTAGCTCAGTGTCAGACAGATACTATCATTAATTTGGAGAGTGGAGAGAAGGAAAGCTAATCTGACTCCATGGGAGCAGAGAGTCAAACCTGGAAGTCAGACAATAGGTTTTTTGAAAATTAGGTATGCAGAAATGGAAGACCATACAGGATAATTTTATTAAATTAGAATACAGGATCTTCAGCTTAACGCAGGGGTTGCAGCTCAGTGTGTGGTGGCTGATTGTTGCCTTCACCTTGGACATCGTTTATCCAATATCATTATCATAATTCAGGGCTGCTGGGGTCAGACTGCCCTGGCTCCACCATTTATCACTGCGGGGAAGGTCCTAGATCAGTGATGGCGAACCTATGACACGCGTGTCAGAGGTGACACGCGAACTCATTTTTTTGGTTGATTTTTCTTTGTTAAATGGCATTTAAATATATAAAATAAATATCAAAAATATAAGTCTTTGTTTTACTATGGTTGCAAATATCAAAAAATTTCTATATGTGACACGGCACCAGAGTTAAGTTAGGGTTTTTCAAAATGCTGACACACTGAGCTCAAAAGGTTCGCCATCACTGTCCTAGATGAAGCTTTGGGCCGAGTCTCAGCTTATCATTTAAATGGTGTCAAGAATATAAGGTGATTTGAGGATTATGGGAGGAGAGGCATCTACAGTGCTCATTATGGTTCCAGGTCCATAGTGAGTACTCAATAAATGGTAGCCATGTTTTCAATTATGTTAAGAGAGAATTTCACAAAGGAACTGCCCACAAAACATCACTGATTTCTGACTGAAAATTATAATTGGTACCTTTTCCAGACTATTGGCTTTTTTTTTTCTGGCCGAGGATATAACTCTGTGACTGGATGACAGAAAGAGTGCTTTCTATTAGTGGCCTGCAGATTTCCCTTTCCCTGGAATTCAGCTTATTAGCTGCCTGGCTAACTGCTGGAGCCAGGAAAGCATGTCCCATATATGACACTGTTGTCAAGCAGAGGAGACAGATGTTTCTTGGCTTCCCCTCCCGGGGACTTAATAGCTCCTGAAGGTTAGCCCTTATTGACTCATTAAGCCGTGTCTGCCTGGGGGTCAGTGGTGGCGACACTGTGTTAACCCCTGCAAGCAGCCGTCACCAGAGCTTTACAAAGGGAGACATTGCCTTTGAGAGAAAGACAGGTGATACAACACACACACACACACACACACACACACACACACACACGCATATGCATGCATGCATGCACACCATCCTCAGATGGCCAAGGTTCCCTGGAGACGAGGAAAAAATATGCGTCTTCTTAAAGGATTGGAAAAGAAAACCCTTTGTTTTTTTTCTGTGTGGCTTGTTGGTCGGAGATCTCAGATTCTCTCCCTGGTCCTCACTCTGACTTGAATGTCTCTATTTGCTAAAGAACACCGCTTAGATCCAGCATCCAGGACAGCGAGCATCTTAGAGGCAGTGCTGCCGTGGCCACTGCTGGGACAGTGATGAAACCCACCGGGAAAGGAGAAAAACCCAACGCGATTCTCTCTTTCAATGAAGCATTGGAAATAACTGGTTTTGTTTTTGCCTTTCTCTCTCTGGCGTCCCATGTATGCCATAATGGGAATGGAAATTATTCCATTTGATGTTTCCAACTTAATTCTTCTTAATCTATTTTGATGTGCTTCGATTCTTTGCTCATCGAGTCTGGAGGTACCTAATTTATATGCTGCTCTGCTGCTGGTTCCCCAGGTACAAGCCATCCTTTCTGACTTGTGACTTCCTCGGACTCCAGGAAGTTTCTAGGATAGATGTGAATGTTTGGGGACAAAGTGTGCTGTCACCATCAGCAGAGAGCATTTACTGAGTGATTGTAAAATGGTCCCTAGCGAGGTTCCATACCATTTTCTTAGGCACTGCTGGCTTCTGGTGAATACCCTTTAGTAGGTGTCAGAAATCAGGTCTATAATAATCTATTCTAGAACTTTGTTAAGCTAAACCTTTGTGATAATGTGTGTTCATTTCTAATTATCACCTGTAATGATTTCTCTGGAACTATCAACTTCAATTTATTCAGAGGGAATAGGTGTTAGCTCCCTTGGGGTTCCAGCCTGTTTTATGTGGTTCACTCTATGCTTCCTAATTTGAAGAACATTTTCTTTGGAGGCCAGATAAGGAGTAGGTTTCCTGTTAGTAGTAAAGAGAATGGATAAAGGTTGGGGATATGGATGGGGTTATGAGGTACATGTGGTTAGTGGCTACCATATTGGGGAGTGTAGATAATAGAACATTTCCACCATCACAGAAAGTTCTATTGGGCAGTGCTGGGTTAGATGGGCAAAAGAATAGGACCCTCTGCTGGCCTGGAGGTCTCCTTCAGTAGAAGTCAAGAGAGTGCTGTAGAATTCTTTAGGTTTCTATACACCCCCAGCCCCTGCTATCTCTCTGCTAATACTTATGTTCTTTACCTCCTCAACTGCATTGGGGCTACTGAGACTACTCTCATAAATTCACTTGTCACATGAAGCCCAGGACTGCCCAGCCATCTTCATCCCTGGACTCTAATTCCCTTATGACTCTACCTCTTCTCCTCAAATGATTTGACTGGCCCCTTGGAATTTAAAATCAATTGTCAGCACAATTCCCCATATCCTCAAGGCTTCACTGAATCCTCTCTTCACCTTCTTGATCTCCTCAAGACACTGCTTCCCCTGCAGCCCTCTCAAGAATTTGCTATTTTCCCTTCCTTTCTTGTTGTACAGTTGGGCTTGGAGTTGAGATAGGTGAATTCCTTTGCTCCTCATTTCCACCTCTGGATTATTCTCTCTCTCCTCAATAAAACCACTCAGCTACAATTCTCATGCCATCAACGTGATTCACCCAGTAGTCCCACTTCTGTTTTGCAGTCAATTAGCACATCTTGGACCACTCAGCCTGATCTCTTGAAGATGTTAGCTTTGGCTCACTGCCATTCCCTCATCATTCTTTCTTAATTGTTGACAATTTAAATATACATGTAGGAGATTCTTGAGGTTCTCTCCTCCAATTATCTTGCCCTCTGTCCTATCTCAGCAACTCCCTCTCATAGTCAGTCATACTCCAAGAGACCTTGCTTTTACCCTTAACTTGAACCTTGCCGGAATCTCAATTTTAAATATCCAATTCTCTGACCACCTTTTCCAAGTTTATAGCTCAGTTTCTCTGGCAGTTTGACTGCAGGATCTTTACTCTAGTGTCTCTGCCAAAGTTAAACACCAAAGATAGACGCTCTGGGTAGGTAAATCAGAAAGAGGGGTCCTCCCTGGGTGATGCAGACCCATGCCAGGGCTCATGGCTCAGGTCACAGCCTGGATTTCAGCCCCCTTTCAGCTGGGCACTTTTGTGCAATGCACAGACTTCACAAGTGCACGTGAAAACCCTATGTTAATCCATTTACCCTATCACATTTTAACTGCCCCCCACCAGCATCCCTATAATCTCTCTCCCATCATTACCTAGTTTAAATTACATGACCAATCATTATTATCGTCCCTTTGCTCACAACCTCAACTCCCATGACCACTCCTTTCTTTGTTGTACTCTCTCTCTAATCCTCATTAAATTCAACTCATTTTTTTCTCCATGCCTATAGCTCTGCTATTAGCATGAATAAGGAAAAAAAACACTTAAGTGTGCTTCCTGTTGGCACCTCAAATTTATGATCACTATCCTTAAACGGGCCACAATTCTATCCATCGATTGTGGTGTGTTTTCTTATTGAATATAATTTTCTATTTTCCTAGAGAATTCTTTCTTTCCTTTTCCTTCTTTTCCAACCATTTAAAAAATATTTTTATAGATTTCAAAGAGTAAGGGAGAGGGAAAGAGAGATAGAAACATCAATGATGAGAGAGAATCATTGATCGGCTGCCTCCTGCACACCCCACACTGGGGATAGAGCCTGCAACCTGGGCATGTGCCCTGACCTGGAATTGAACCGTGATCTCCTGGTTCATAGATTGATGTTTAACCACTGAGCCATGCCAGCTGGGCCTTTTCCAAGCTTTAACATACTCTCCCTCCCTCAGTTTTAGCTGATGACCTTGCTTCTACTTCAGTGAGGAAATAGAAGCCATCAGAAGAGCGCTTCCACAGTTCTTCCCAGCACACCTACCTCCCATCTACATATGTTTCCATACACTATGCCTTTTCTGCTCGTGTCCCTCCACATGAGGCCTGGATCTCATTGCTGTTGCCTACTCAAGGACATTCCTGCAGGAATTCTCTCTGCTCTTATCTTTACCACCAAAGAATGCATCGCCATTGGCTCATTCTTGTCAGAGTACAGACATTATTTCCTTCATCTTAAACACAGCTCTCCATAGATCCCATGCATCTTCAGTTATTGCTCCATTTTTATATTTCCTTTAATAGGAAAAATACTTGAATGTGTTGTCTGTATTTGAGATCTCCTTGATTCTTCATGTTCCCACTCCACCAACACTGCTTTGGTTAAGGTCACCAATGTCACCCACATTGCTAAATCCTGTGATCAATGATCATCTTCTTCTTATTGGCCTAGCAGAGGCATTTAACATACTCAGCTGGTGTTTTTTTCTCGGAATATTTTTTTACTTAGCTTTCAGGACAATGGCTTTCCTGGTTTCTTCTTGCCTACTTTTCTCCACAGTGACTTTCTCATCTCTAAACTCTAAATATTGGAAAGCCCAGGGTCAGTCCTTAGTCCTTTTCTCTTTTCTATTGTTCCCAACCTGATACTAATATTATCTGCTCTCATGGCTTTGAGTAACATTGTTTTATTCCAATTTAATTTGTTTTTTGAGTTACATTTCTAATGTTGATGACTTTCAAATTTATGTTTTCAACCCATTTACTCCTCAGAATGTTAGCCTTGTACTTCATACTCCAATTGCTTACTTAGCATCTCCACTTGGAGATCAAATAGGAATCACAAATTGAACAAGGTCAAAGTAAACACTTGGTATTTATCCCTTCCCTCCAAACACCTTTCTTTCCTATTTCTATAATGGCAATTCCATTCTTTTAGTAGATTAGCTCCCATATCTTGGAGTCCTTGATTTATGTTTTTTTTTCTCACAGCATCAACAAATCCTTTTGGTTTTGCCTTTAAAATATATCCAGCATGTAATCACCCCTCACCTTCCCTACTTCCAGCACCCTAGAAGAGCCTTCATCTTCTCTTATCAGATATTTGCAATAGCCTCCTAACTAGTCTCCCTGCTTTCACCCTTGCTCTGTTTTAGTTTGTTTTCTACACAGAAGACAGGGTGATCCTTCTCAAATATAAGCCACATCATATCATTCTCCTACTTATAACCCTGTAATGGCTTTCTAGTTTACTCAAGATAAAAGCCACTGTTCTATCCATAACCTACTATATGATCTGGTTCTGTTACTTCTATGCCCAATTAATCTCTGGCCTCCTCTCTTCCAGTTTTCCCCTCTCACTCTGTTTCAGCCACACTGCTTCCTTTAATTCAGCCGGCAGCCTACTGCCTCAGGACCTTTGCACTTGCTGTTTCTAGGCCCCAAATGTTCTTTATCCAGATAACCACAGGGCTCATGCACTCATTCCCTTCAGTTCTTAGTTCACAAGTCTCAGTGAAACCTTTTGTAGATATTTTATCTAGAATTTCATTCTCCTATGCATACTTTCTATCTTGTCTTTGCTTCCTTTTCTTCTTGGCTTTATTTTTCTTCTTAGTTACTACTTATCACTACCTAACATATATTATATATTATTTTTTCTCTCTTTTTAAAAATATTTTTAATTGATTTCAAAGAGGATGGGAGATGGAGAGAGAGATAGAAACATCAATGATGAGAGAGAATAATTGATCAGTTACTTCCTGCATGCCTCCCACTGAGTACCGAGCCCACAACTGGGGCATGTGCCCGGACCAGGAATTGAACTGTGACCTCCTGGTTCAGGGGTCGATGCTCAACCACTGAGCCATGCTGGCTGCACTATTTTATATTATTTTTTTTATCTGACTTTCCCACAAGAAATTAAGCTCTGTGAGAGAAGAATTTTTTTTATTTTCTGTGTTTGTTTTGCTTACTGCTGCATCTCTAGTTCCTAAAAAAAGTGCCAGTCAGTCCTTCAGCAAGTATTTAGCAAATCTTTGTTGAATGACTAATTGAAGGTAAAAAGGAATTGGTCAATACTGCCTCCTGTTGCAAAGAATTATAACCTATTGCTTAAGAGCAGGAACCAAAATTTTGCCTGTGTAATCTTGGGAAGGTTAATCTGTTTCCTCCTGTGTAAAATGGGGTAATAAGAGTTTTTACTGTAAAGGGCCGTGGGGAGGATTAAGTGAGACAATATATGAAGGGAAATAGGTGTAGATGAGATGTGTAGAGATGAAATGTATAGAGTAAGTGTACAGTAAGTCTTCAGTCTCATCATTATTATTGTCCTCTGATAAATTATGTCATCTTCCCATCTTCCTATTACACTTTCCTCATAAGTTGGTTAAAAGTACAGTATAAACCCACTTATAGGAATCCCAACCCTACTGCTCATTAGCTATGTGATTCAAGGCAATTTACATAGTCTTTCTGAACCTCAGTTGTCTCATCCTTAGACTAGAGATAATAATTATTTGCTTTGCAGTGTTGTAATAAGGATTGAATGATTTGTGAAAAGAAGTTTGGTATCTTCCCCTGACACATAGTAAATGCTCAATAAGTGGTAGATCTTAATGGTATTGTGGGGGTGCAGGATACGGAGGAGGCATTTTGGCAGGGCAAGCATGAGCCAGGCTGTGGAGTCAGCTGGACTGTTCACATCCAAGTTTTAAAGTTGGAGCTTCCCTGAGAGCAGTCTGTGCCATCACAGTCTTCAATTCTGTTCTTCCTTTTTCTCACCAAGATCACTCAAAGTTTTTAGCAGGGATTGCAATTTTTAGAGTTTCTTGAGATGTGTTTCCTTTTATAGCTTCTGTCCTCCATAAGCTCTTTTTTTCTGATTTTTAAAGATCCTCTCTAGAGTCTAGGAGAATATCTATACACATATATTCCTTTTTTGGGGGGGTTTGTTTTTTACTTCAAGAAACATTGTCACTCCCTTCCATATCAATAACCAGCTCTTCCTTGTTGAGTGGAGTCACAGAGAGCAGCAAATCCTCTTTTTTCCCTCTCTACCTTTTAAGCATCCAGCAAAGACACTGATATTAGTTATAGATTATAGGACAACTATGTGAAGTTGTCTAAACTGACCTGTTTTTTTTTAAAAAATGTTTTTATTGATTTTAGAGAGATGAAGGAAGAAGGAGAGAGAGAGATAGAAACATCAAGGATGAGAGAGGATCATTGATTGGCTGCCTCCTGAACACCCACTACTGGGGATCGAGCCCATAACCCAGGCATGTGTTCTCTTGGTTCATGGGTCAACACTCAACCACTGAGCCACACTAGCCAGGCTAAACTGACCTGCTTTAAACTAATGTTCCCTCAAGCCAGACTTAACCAGCTTTAGTACAATATTGAGAATACCAGTAAGATGATTATTCAATACCAACCACTTTCACCTCACCTCACACATTCTTAGGTATTATTGCTCAAACTCATCTGCTGTTCTGATTTCAGAAGGAACTCCATGAATGGAAGAATCCCTTAGGGGACAGAAGGGAGAGTTAAATCCTACACTAAATATATGAGCTCATCTTTTGAGAATCCTGCAGAACAGAGAGTGGAATTTTGCCAACATTTTACATTGACCAGGCAAACGTTCAACATTATCTATTTCCTTTCTCTTACATGGATTAAATATCTTTAGAACAACCTACTAGAAAACTACAGAGCAGAAAGACCACCCTCATCCTACTCATGGCCCAAATTTTAAGTGTAAAAATGAAGTAAAATGGTTAGACAGAGAAAAATGTTTGAATGTGATTTTTAAAAACGATTTCCCCCTCCCCCCAGGTGAAAGTGTTAAAGTTGGGTGGTAACATAAATCTTGGAGCTGATAAGGGACTTTCCAACTGTAGAGTATGACATACTTTGCTATATATTTTCTGCCATAGTATGATACAGTTTTAGAAGAAAGTGAACATGATTACTAATTAGCTTGAATTTATTTAATTTATGAAATAGAAATCTCTTCTTCAGTATTTTGTTACACAGAGCAATGCCCTTCCTCCTGCAGAAACGAAATAAATACTAATTGAATTGGCAGTTTTTCTTCTACTGAAGTAAGAACTTAACTTCTCCCCCTCAAATCTGCCCTTTTCTTTTTATGTAATTCTTAAGTATCCACCCTGATTCTATTTCTCCCATATTCATCCAGCTCTTGAAAAGAAGCTAAAAAAGTAGAAGTAAAGCTTTTGAAGTTTGCTCCATCATTTCTGTTTTTAAAGAATGTCCTTGAAAAACATAAAAGATGTTCTTTAAAAACAAAAAAGATAGAGCAAAACAACATTGAAGCTGAACTCATTTCTCCAGACACTTCTGTTAGCAGTGCCTCCATCCAGAGGGTCATGCTGTGGGAAGAGGTCAGACTTCTGAAATCAGGACACATTTTTTTTCTGAGATGTTTAGGATATCAACAATATTAGTAACTCACTGCTTAGTCAAATGGCTTGGTACATGGGGGAAACTTCTAGTTTCCTGGCACCAATTGGGAAATGACCTTTTCCTCTCTTGATGTCAAACTCAAAGGTGAACTATAGTCTTAGAGCCCACCTAGATGTCCCCATTCTATGCAATCCCAAAGTGTTCAAGAGCACTTTTTAACCTATACTCATCTTAACCCTTAAAAGTCTTGCATTATTCTTTCTGGACGTACTGTCTGATCAGTTTCCTCCCATAGGTGCCCGGACTGGGGATCCAACCCATAGCCTAGGTATGTGCCCTCACCTGGAATGAAACCTGCAACCTTTTGGTGTATGGAACGCACTCTGAGCCACTGGGCCAGGGCAAGACTAAGTCTTAAACATCTTTGAGGTAGATATTTTAATGAGAGTTTCTCAAAGTGTTACCCTTAATATCATACATCAGGAACATCTGGAAAGTCTAACAAGATGCAGATTCGGAGGTCCATCCATATTACTGATCCAGTATTGGCTGTAGTGAAGACCAAGAATATGGATTTTAAGTCTCCCCATGTGATGCTTATGCAAACCAAACTTTGATAATCATAGACTCACAGGCACAGGGCAGATATTTGATGACTGGCCTGGAAAACTTCCCGCTGATACCCCTCAGATACCCCCAGAATAAGTCCTTGAGAGCACCAGGGGCCAGAAGGCTGGGTCTGAGAGTAGAATTTGTACATGCATTCATTTAACAAACATCAATCACGAGCTGATTCTGCTGGGTATGGGTATACAACAGACAATTAGAGAGAGAGAAACACTCGCTGCCCATCGGGGATCCTACAGCCTAGTCGTATAACTTAAGGAACCTGGAAATAGTTCCTTCATCAGCGTTTTCTCGTTATTTTCCTTTTTTTCCTCTTCAGATATTTTTTCCAGCATCTTCTGTTAGCCAGACCCTGTTCTATAATGAAGAAGACAGATAAGGCCCCCTCCTCTCTCATAGAGTTTACATTTCAGTAAGGAGTAAAAGAAAATAAACAAGTCAACCCAAACCCCCAAGTTAATCACAGATTGTGACAATCACAAGGAGGTAAATAAACAAAGTAAGGTGTGGAGGGACTGACTTCAAAGGGCAAGGGCCTGGCAGAGCTGCTCCACGAGGTGGCATTTGAACTGAGAATTGATGGATGAAGGTTTTTGGTTCATGACTGCAATTGGGGCAGAGTGATGAGTCATTAAAGCACCCATGCCGAAGATGGAACAATGATGATGCTGATGACAGCTATTACTTACCGAGCATTTCCTGCATGCATGTCAGATTGTGTGTCAAACAGTTCACGTGCTCTATTGTATTCAATCTTGGCAGGAAACCTAGGCGATCGATGTTATTACTCCCACTTTCAGATGAGGAAACTGAGAAACCTCAGTGATGTTAAATTACTTACGCAGGATCACAAAGCCAGTATGTGTCAGAGGGAGCAATTACACTTAGCTCTGTGGGATGGCAGAGCCTGCACTCTTCGGCACTGTGTGCTTGTCCTCTTTGGTGGTAGGGGGCTGCTGCTGCTGACTGCAGAGGAAGCGTGATGACATGGAAAGTGCACAGGCTATGTTATGGTGACCAGGAAGGCTAATATTAAAAACATAACAGTAATGATTTGACATTGTCCAGCATCTGCTCTTTGCAAAGCACCTTATTGTCATTAGCTCATGTGATTCTTCAAAATAATCCCATGAGATTCAGACGAGGAACTTCGGGTGTAGAGAGGTCAAACCAATTGGCCAAGGTCACTCAACTGGTAAATGGTAGAACAGGATTCACACTTACAAGTTCTGATTTTCCATCTTGACTCTCTCCCTTCTGCTTTCCTGATAGAGGACATTAATGTCTGTGCAAGGGCCTGAGACACAGCAAAGCTCAGAATCATCAACCTGCTCCCCTCCCCGCCAGAGCTCTTTATAATCTGGCCTGGCTCCTGATGCCTGTGACCTTCTCTTCTTGCCTTTAGGGATACTTGCTTCAGAATCGCCGTGCTTTTCCTCCGCATGCTGATTTATGAGAGTTGACAGTTATTGGCAAGTACCTGGGCATGTCACAGAAGAATTTGCCACTTTTTCTATCTTTAGAATGCTGTCAATCTAGCATTAAATCACCTTCAATCATTAGCAAGCCAGTATGGGTTTGTCTGTCATCAGGTTTCCATGGGTGAGGAATTGCTGAAGGCAGGACACCGAGAAGCTAAGTGGTGATGGGAGGAGGATGCCTGCCTGGTGGAGAGACTGTGGCAGGCTTGGAGAGTGAAGTTTTAGCAAGGACTCCAAAACACTACCCTGGAGAGGAGGGCAGAGGCTCCCAAGGATTGTGATTCCCCTGGGAAGGAAAGAGGCCCCTTGGGATGGAAGATGGATAGAGAACCAAACAAACTTGCCAGTTTTGCCCAGTGCGGTCCTTTCTGCTAGTTCATGTCAAATCAACTCTGGCTCCACAACAATAGCCAGTCTTTATTATACGTCTCTGTGTCATGGCAATGATGGCATCGGATGGCAGTGAATACCAGGGTTATGATTCCATGCTGTTGATTTGCTTTTCAATTTTGGTTAAAATCGGAGTCTTGCCCCATTTCTGGCCAATCTTCTACGTGGAGAGTTTTTGACTCATTCTGCTTGGGCTATTCTGTGGCTTGGATGGGATTACACGTGTGTGTGGGGGGGTGGTGATCTGGCTCCATGGCCATCACCCTCTGGGTTGATTTGGGTTGGGACTAGTGGGGGATGGCTGCACACCCTGTGATGTAGGGTTGAGCTGGATTGGGTTTGGGATACAGACTAGGGCTCATTCCCTATCCACTAACCCTAAATTCTCAGATCCCTACTGGTACAATTTCAACACCTGCTAATCACTCACACTTTCTGGAATTCCTATTATCTTTTTAAACTCAAATTTAGAAAAATGGTGGGATCTTATATATTCAAAAAGTGGCTTTTAGCTTCACCTAAGTCTTTAACTTGGGTATGAAAATGTATTTTGTACCAGTGTTTCATTTTCTTTTCTATCCAGGCTAATCATGTATAATGACTGGTTATTTAGATTATGTGCATTCAAACTGTAAATGGGCTCATTGTAAAAAATGGATTAAAGCTGGAATTGTGTAATATTTTACAGAATAATGTTATTTGTGAGAAGCTAGGAATACATAGGTGGCGTCTCTAATATGTGGAGGTTGGAAAGAGCAGGAACCTAGGAGTCAGCTGACGGGGGCTCTGGTTCTTGCTTTGACACCAACTAGCTGTGTGACCGGGGCCAACCTCCTTGTTTCTTCATGCCTCAGCTTCCTCCTTTGCAAAGTGAGATCAGGGGTGAAGGGTGGAGGATTGGAGGCTGCCCAGCTGAGTCCCATGTGCCCTTCCAACTGCGATTATTTTTTCATGAAAGTGAAACTTGACTTCCACAAATTGTTGTTCCTTTATGACATTGTCAGAGGCAGCAACTTGACATGAATGAGCTTATATTTTAGCATTCAAAGGTATGGCTTTTATCCTTATTTTTTCTTTTTTTTTTTAAAAAAAATTCTTTATTGTTGAAAGTTTTTTCCTCCATTGTCATCTTCCAGCCTGCCCCCACGTCCCTAGTCCCAGGCTATACCCCGCCTTTTATCCTTATTGTAAACCACGATGGCAATCTTTGTGATGAATTCAGTTTCTGGCATGTCAGGCTCTAATTGCTGTTGTGTGATACTTGGGTAAAAAGGTTTCCATAGATTCTTTTAAATTGTAGGACATATCTCTTTTTTTTGGGTTTCCAAATTGCAACTTTGAGCATAATCTTTTCTTATTAACCCAGTCTTTGTGGAAGCTTTAGACAGCAGATATCAAAACCCTACCAGCTTTATGCAATGGCTTTAAAAAATGTTTTTGGCAAGATTTAGTGTGCTCATATAACCATAATACACAAGGGGATGACTTTCCCCGTTAGTAGAAGAGCTAAAGACCAGGCTAACAGGTTTGCTGCTGCACTAATATGAAATAATCTCTGATAACTGTAATTAACTTGTATGCTCTTGTCACAGGTTGACTCACCAGAACATTCACACCCTGCAGGATTGATATTCCTCTTTGAGATGCAAGCAGATGCTTCCAACAACCGTCTAGAGCCCCAGTGCCGAAGTCTTCGTCTTGTATGCATTTATCCTTGGCAGGAGCACCATCTATTTTAAGCAGGTATCTTGATACTTTACCTCTTGGCTATAGTGTCTTCAAAAATGCCCTCTGTGAACAGAATAGCTCTCTCCCCTACGTTACAGTCAGCCCCAGCATGTTCTGTGGCAGAGTCAGCTGGCTCAAGACCAAAGTAGCTAATCAGCACTGGGTTTATTCTGAGGCCCAAGATTACTGGCCATTCACAGACAGCTTTCCCCTGGGCTTTCTCTCCTTGTAGGCAGTCCTGTTATGCAAAAGGACTAGACAACTGTGCTTGGGAATTCACACCTACATACCATTGGATGAGAATGAGCCTATTGTTGGGCTCCATGTTCTAATTCTCCTGAAGATTCTGTAGAAGGAAGATGCTTTTCCTGGTTCTCCTGTAGGCTGCCTGACTCCTCAGGGAGAGCTGTTGTTCCTCTGCATGGGCACAGGAGAGAGTTCAGGAGACTAACTGCCTCTTACCTTTGTGGCAAAGGTGGGATTCATGATGCTGGAGCATTTATCTATTTGTCATGCAGATAAATGTGCATAGAAATAAAAATTAAGAGACTTCTATGAAACAAGGCCATAGTTCTAGATCTGGGCAACACAGAATTGTATCAGACAAGACCGATCTAACCCAATGAGAACAAGTCAGTGAAGTCTGAATAGGAGTAGTAGTGAAGAGATGCTTCAATGGGGTTTCTTAAGGGAATGGACTCTAGGGACGATGTTATGGTCACTTTTTTCTAAACTATTTTTTTGGTTTCCTGGAAGTCCATATTCTCCATGTTCTCAAGTCTGAAGGTGCTGGGGGACCAGCACCTAAGCCACTTTAGTAAGAGAATCCACTGGTTGATGCTAGTGGTATTTACCAAAAACACAAAGTGCTTCAGAGGCAAAAGAGGAGGAGTCAACTCTTATTGCTGTTTATAGTAAATATTAAAAAACACACACACATAGAGTAGTAGTTGTCAAGTTTTCTCATGTAAAACAATGTTTGATTTTTTTTCCAGGCATTAGGGAAGTCTTAACTTGTTCTTTATTACATTTTCCTTAATCTCCCCCAAATGCTTTTTTTCTAAGTCAGTCATTAAGAAGTGGTACAAATTCATAAATTTCTTTAACATTATCCAATGAGGAGGTAGATCTCACCACAACACGTGAGGAAAGGAAAGTTATACAAATTATTGATGGGAAGTTCTATGTGATTGATCACCTTGGCAAACCCAGAAACAAAATAGCTATTAGATTGCTCATGTATTTTTTTTTGTTATCAAATATTCACTGAGAATCTTTGTTGGTGCCAGCAAGACTGGAGGAGAAAGAGATTTTCCTAGATCTGGGAAAAGTTGGCAATGTCTCCCAAGCAACCACATAAAGACCTCCGTGTATTGACAGCTCAAAGATTCTCAGAGAGATAATCTGTTCCAAGACTTAGAAAATAGTGATAGAGAATCAGGACATTTCCTGAGAATAAATGACCAACTGGAAGGAATTCACAGTATTAACATCAACCAAGCGCCACAAACCCACCCGTTCCCCGGAATTGCTGTCAACTGCTCGCCATTTCTGTTGGACACATGTGCTGCTTCCCATCCAGATGAGCTGGAGAAGGAGGAACAAATGTTTCTGCATAATATGTTCCATAATATTATTTTTGTGAGTTTAAAAGTTTCATTTATAGTGAGTACCATTAACAGGGAAGTGTAATACTGTTTCTGGCAGTTGAGGCTGGAAGGGTGGAGACCTGGCGTGGTGCCTCTAGTCTGTTGCCTGTGCCAACAATCCCCACGCTCCATGCCATGTACCCTGGGGGTGTCAAATTCATAATTTTGAAAATCTCAGCACTGGAACCTATCTTCTCCTGGCAACTGTTTGAAAGTTATAGCAAATAAGTTTTAGAGGAAGTAAAATAAGTGATTGAATTAAATTAGGGGGAAACGAGAGTCAGAATTAACTGCCTGTTATTCTTCATAAAACTAATGTCATTACTTTGTAAGGTCTTTGCAATTATGCTTCAAAGCCAGAGAGTATTTCAAAATTTTCCCAATTTCTTTTAATCATTAATGATATTCTCTCTTTGTTATTTTTTTTAAAGTGCATTAATGCAAAAGGTCTGTAGAACTTGGGGACCAAGTTGGTCATCTCAGTAGCTCATCCTCTCTGGCTAAGTCCAACATTTTCCAGAGAGAATGAATAGGGATTCATACTGAGCAGATAAGCAGAGCAGCAATTTGAAGAAGACAGTGCAATTTCTAGATGGGATAATATGTTAATTTAATTACAACCCGTACAGTTAAATTGTTTGGATTATTAATCCACTGTAAAAGATAGTACAATTTATGTTTTTGTTTAATTTTAGAGCTTAAATTAAAAGGCACATTTTAAATAATTACACTCCGACATTTTTACCTTTAGAAATTCCCATTTTATTTTTCTACTATTGAATTAGATCTTAAAAAAACAGTGTATCTGAGTATAAAAAGAAATATCTGGAATACAATTGCTTAAAAATATTCCACTTTAAATTTCTAATACATTCAGAATGTGCAATGAATATTTTATGCAGAATCCATTTTTGACTTAAAGATGGTTTTATATTTAAAGCCTCTACTCAAATGTGTTCAAAAAGAATACATTTAGTCATCCATTGTTTTCATGTCCAACCTACTGTCAGAAGAAGGATGTACATTTTTCCATTTATAGAAAAAATTAATTACAATCTTCATGTGAATGTGGTATGCTTAGCTGACCTTTGATTCTTCATACGGTTGAGTAAATAAATGGCATAACTTTTAGGTTTTCCTAGGAAAATGAAAGCATGTCACTTATATCCAGAATCCGAAGGTGGGAAATTTAGATTGAAGTAATATTTATTGACTATCAAGTCTATGCTATGGACTCCCCTTCCATTGTCTCAGTTTTCACAGAAAATAGGTCAGTGTGTGCATGGGCGGATGAAGGCAGAAACATCTTGATGCAGTGACATTTGACATGGCGCATTGTCTCTGTGGCCTATTCTGGGCTCTGCTCTCTCATCCTACTGTGTTGTGTGTGGTGCAGTGGAGCTCCTGCTCTCTGAGATCTTCATTCTGCCCACACTCTGGTGGTGAGAAGGTTTGTGATCTGCTGCTTTTGGCACCAGGATGACTGAGCTGAAACCACTGGGTAAAAACCTGAAAGCTCTAATGCTTTCTATGAAAAGCCATAAGAAGCCTTTGCCGATACCTGACTAAAGCAGCAAAAATGATGTTACTATTTAACCATATCATGTCCTAAATTAGGTGGGCTATTATTTGCATATATGAAGATATATTTTTGTGTGTTAATCCTCACCTGAGGATATTCCTCCATTGATTCTTAGAGAGTGGAAGGGACGGGGAGAGACAGAGAGAGAAAAACGTCAATGTAAGAGAGACACATCGATTGGTTGCCTCCCACACATGCCCCGACCAGGGCCAGGAATTGAGCCTGCAACCGAAGTAGGTACCCTTGACTGGATTTAAACCTGGGACCCTTCAGTCCGCAGGTCGATACTCTGTCCACTGAGCCAAACTGGCTAGGGCCCAATATGAAGATTTTACCTAGGCTAAAACTTCTTGCTTAGACAGTAAGCAATAAATGTATCATATTTTTTGGGAAACTTCTTGACTGGAAAGCCATGGACAAAGCATCTGTATGGCTTGTTCCTGTGCCATTGTTCCACTCTTGCAAGCACACTATCTCGGCCTGTGTGAATGTGTGTGTGTGCATGTGTGTGTGTGTGTGTGTGTGCATGCGTGTACTTGTTTGCATTGGGCTGTGGGAGCTCATTAATGCAAAAAGTCTGTAGAACTTGGGGATCAAGTTGGTCAGGGGACAGTGCTTGGAACACATCCCTCGTTTTCCGTGATATGACAGGCACTACTTGCTGCAGGGAGCAGGTGATACATATAATCCCAAACCTCTTGGCCTCTGTTGCCACCAATATGGCTTTGATGCTGGTGTTGATTGAAGAACTTTGGCTGTTCGGTGGAGTCACTGGTTTAATGAGAGTGTCGAGGTGCACGGCTCATTGGGGGAGGGGCAACAGGACACTGCCACCAGATGCCAGTGTGGTAAAGGAGCCCATACCCATGGTTATAATATCCCCTTATCGAAATTGGTTGTTTCCAATTTTCCCAGAGGTCACAAACTGCTAAACCCGGGTACCCAGGGTTCCTCCTGTGTATTGCGTTCAGTTCAGTTTGGTCTAGCAAACATTTCTGCATGCCTGTGCTGTGCCAGGCCCAGGCAATGAACCCCATGTGCAGGACATGCTTCTCAGAGTTAATTCAGGCCATACGTTCGTATTTTCTCCTAAAAGATTATTTAAAAATAGGTTTAAACAAGGGTTGGAAATGTAATCTTGATCTGAACAATATTGTGAATGAATAAAGTGGGGATGTGGAGAAACCCTTCTAAAGGTGCTCATTCCAATCCATGTTGCCATGCAGAGATATGGGCCTTGCCATAACTTCTAATTCAAGTGAAGCCAGAAGTCCAGATTTTAAAAATGTTGCAGATTCCAATTTTTGAATTCTGGCAACTACATTAACAACATTTACAGGCCACCTCTGTGAGCTGCGTCCTGTTCACAAAAGCCCAGTTTGTGACCAATGCTTTAAACTGACCTTTGTGATCCCTGCACTTGCTGTTGACTGTCTTGCTGGGAAAAGGATTGTCTCTGAGCCCAGGATGCTCAAAGGCTTACGCTGCACATATGGTTTCGTAGGCATATTGTGGCAGCCAATGAATATTAATCACTAGCAGCAGTTTTATCACCACCGCTACGCAAGCTTGAGAAAGGCATTGTCGCGCAGTGAGCAGCAAACCTGCAACAGTCATTGTGGGACTACTTTGGAAAATGGTGATCTAGAATTAGATTTCACTCACACGCTTAAAAGCAATTATGAGCAATGTGAAATATGGTTACAGTACGACCCAAAGTCCAGGATATTTTAAACAGCTTTTGAATTTCTATAGAGTGAAGAACTGAGTACCTTGTACTACATGAAGCCTTACAGTAGCCCCCTCTTATCTGGCGGGGGTGGGGGTACGTTCCCAGACCTCAGCGGATGCTTGCAACTACAGTAGTACTGAACTCTATGTACACTATGTTTACTCGTATGCATACATTTCTATGATAAAGTTGAATTTACAAATTAGGCACAGTAAGAGATTAACAACAATAATAATGAAATAGAATAATTGCAACAATATATATGAATGTGGTCTCTCTCTCAAAATATCTTACTGTACAATAATCACCTCTTCATGTAAAAGAAGCACTTTATGGCTCCTCATTGACCTTTTCGAACTGCCAGCATCACTACTCTTGTGCTTTGGAGCCATGATTAAGTAAAACAAGGGTTACTTGAACAGAAGCACCAGGCTGCTGGAACAGTCATCTGATAACCAAGAGGCCACTAAGTGACTATTGGGCAGGGAGCGTGTACTGTGTGGAGATGCAGGACAAAGCAATGATTTATGTCCCGGGGGACGGAGCAAACCACGCGAGATTTCAACATGAACTCGGAATGGTTCATCATGTACTCAGAACGGCCCACAATTTTAAACTTATGAATGGTTTATTTCTGGAATTTTCCATTTAGTATTTTCGCACCGTGGTTGACTGCAGGTAATGAAGACCTTGGAAAGTGAAATTGTGAATAAGGGAGGACTAGTGTAGTAGAGTTGATTATAAGAATATATATGCTGACTACTTGGTTTTATGGAAACGGTGAAATGTTTATTTGTTTGACTGGTATGGCTGCTGCTCCTTTTTTATTATACACAATCATGGCACTTTCTTTCCAGGTTTTATAATTGTATAATAGAGGCAAATTTTATATTATTTTATTTTTTTCATCATCGTTTATCCCCCTCTATGTCCTCTTCCATCTCTCCCCCTCCCCTGCTGCAATGGACAACAGTATAGTGATAGAGGCAAATTTTAAAATATATTCCCTGAACAGAGTAAAAAATACTTTTAATGACAATGAATTGAGGTGATAATGTGTATATTACTTCTAACAAATAACTGCCCTTGCTGTAGACTGAATGTTTGTGTCCCCCCCCAAATTCAGGTGATAATATTAGAAGGAGGGGCCTCAGGGAGGTGACAGATCATGAGAATTGAGCCCTCATGAGAGAGACCACAGAGAGCTCCTTCATTCCTTCTGCCATCTGAGGGGACAGTGAACAGACGGCCATCGAGGGACCAGCAAGAGGGGCCTCACCAGACACCAAATCTGTGTCTTGACTTTGGAGTTCCGAGCCTTCAGAACTGTGAGAAATGAATTTCTGTTGTTTATATTTCACCCAGTCTATCAGATTTTGCTATGGAAACATGAACAGCCTAAAACAGTCTTTGTATTGCAATTTACAACTTCAAAGCTGTTCTTAGTCAACATAGAATCAGTAAAGTCTATGTTGAAATCTTAGAAATAATCTACCTCAACTTCAGTTTTTCTGATGAGTAAACTAAGGCATAGAGGAGTCAAATGCTTGACCCACTGCCTCACAGCCAAACAGCACTAGAATGGAAGTCTCCAGAATCAGAACCTATGGCATTTATAGATTTAACATATTTAACCTTGGTGAAGGGCTTAAGAAGTAAAAATTGGTTGTTACAGAATAGTTGTGGGGATGTAAAGTATAGCATAGGGAATATAATTAATAATATTCTCATAACTATGCATGGTGTCAGATGGGTGCCAGATTTATTGGGATGATCATTTAGTAAGTTATGTAATGTTGAATCATTGGGGTGTGCACCTGAAACTAATATAATAATGTATGTCAACTGTAATTGAAAAGAAAAAAAATGATCTAACCTTTGTAATTTCAATTACATACAAAACTGAAATATCCAGGACATGTAGTATTTATAATTTTGCTGAAGCAAGGATTTGAATGCAGGTGTAGTGATGCTGATACATTGAGATGAGTCAGGTCACTGGTGAATGAGCATAACTGACCGCTTGGTATCTAATCTCAACCAACTGTGGTGTTTTCCGCTCTGAAAGGGGTCACTTAAATTGTTTGGTTATATTTTATTGCCTGCCCTCAATAACATGTTTCTTAAATGAAGGTGTGAATGAAAGCCTACATTCTATAGCGAAAATTATATTCTTTTTGCAATGTTAGCCTTTGTGAATGTTGAGGGTCAACTGTAGTTTGCATTAATAGAAAAGACACTCTGACAAAGAAATAGTCCCCAGTGGTTTCTCCCAAAGGAATTTGAATCAGATTCATAATTTTGTGGGGTTAAAAGGTAAGACTAAAATGGAGACTTAAAAATATTGAATTAAATTCCCCTAGTCCTAAAGCTAGTCCCTGAGATTAAGTTAGGGACCTTTGAAAATGGCATCAGCCCTTTATAGTAATCTGTGTCCTGTTCAATAAATTATTGCTTTAGGGATGAACAATTTCATGCTTAGATGCTGTATTGTGTAATGTGATCAAGACTCCCCATCTGAATATACATGTTTGACTCGGGCAAGGCACTTAGCCGTTCTAATTCTTGGCTTCCTCGTTTATAAAATTGACAATGACACCTGGCACTAGAGGGTGTTTGGAAGTTCATAGGGAGTCCCATGGGAGGTTGGGTTGGAAAGAACCTGCCAGTCTTTTTTTCCCAGCAGCCTCTCCTTCTAGCCCTCATCATTGTAGTTGCCTGCTCGCTTGTCTGTGACATTCTACATGAGCTCTGGGAGGGGCAGAGGAATATCTTGCTCTTTTTTGTATCCCACTCAATAAAGTGCATAATGTAAATGTGAGGGATTGTTATAATTTTGTCTAGGAAGTCTAGTTTTTTAATTTGATGATATAAGGAATTTCTTAACCTTGAGCATATTCTGACTTCCAGTATTTAGTTCTGATCCCACAAAAAGGAAAATTAAGAATACTTATAGCCTATGTGGAAGAGATTTTGGCCCCCAATTTGATTGTCAAAATGTTATTGGGTTGGCATTTCCTGAGCAGGATTTGGGGTTCCTTGAAGAAATCTGTACTGTTTGTTTTGTATGTTTCTAATGGAATATAGGGATATGTTCTCTCCTTCAGGGTTAGCTAACATAATTATTGAGTAACGCAGCCATTAAATAACATAGCCATGTAAAGGGAACAGCACTGTCTATGGCTTATAGGAGTCTCTGCAAATATTGGTTTATTGTCCCCTTGCAAGCCTTGTAAATCCAGCTCAATATTTCTGTTATTGGTTATTTTCCAATCTGACTTCACTGAGGCTCTTTATGATTTGGGAAAACTTCTCTTCATATTAGTCATAAGTGAGATCCACCTTGACCCCCCCCCTTCTAAATATTGGGTTGGCTTTAGTCTACCCAATGGCGGATTGAAAGCCCATGGTGACCCTGGGCGATGTTGGATCCAAAGGTTGTTTTTGTCCAGGCCCAGGGACTGAGAGGGGCCTGCACAGTGGGTGGAGATGAGAGGCTTTTTGTGTCTCTCCCTTTGCCTAGAGAGAATGTGTGTCCTCTCCCTCCGGGCAAGGCCTCCTTGCTGTTTTTTCTTGCCCTGTGAGAGCTCCCTCCTCTGTTCCACAAAGAGCTCACTCTTCCTTCATGCTCAGAACTCATCCCTGTGAGCCTAACAATACACTCAGCTTAGTGGAGAAAGGTGGGAGATGGTATGATTTTTCTTTTTTTGTGTGTGTGTATGTATATGTGTGTATGTGTGTAAAACAAAGAGGGGCTCCTCCTAGAATTTTGTATCGGATCCCATTTTACGTGTTGCATTATGTCACTGCCCCACCACTGTAACAAGGATCATTGTTTTGAAGTCTGGTTTCTCGGGGCTTTTGTCAAGCTAAAAATAACAAAGATCATAGAAAATTATAGAAGCAGAATTGGCTAAGTCCATGGCTCTGAGATTACTTTTAATGCAATAATGTGTTTACTTGCTATAATATTTTATTATTTTGTTCTCCCCAAAGCACAATTTACAATGGTTTTACTAAAGGGTATCAAGTCATCTTGGTAAGTGATCTTTTGTTTGTGTGCCTTTTAATTACCCAGATCAGTTTTTCCTTGACTTTAGCTCATCTTAAAACTTTTCAGAGGCTGTGCCAGGATAGCTTAGGGACACCAGGTTTCTTGCTAGGCGGCCAGAAAACCACTATATATCTGTTTTGGGGAGTTGTAAAAAAAGTTAAAAGGTGTAAGGGTGTGGTCTTTGTAATCTTACACTCTACTGGGGCCCAAACCAGTTGCATGCTCTCTCCTAAGCCGAAACCCAAAGTTATATATTGGTATTGGTATGAAATAGCATCATGTTAGAGATAATTATGTCTGTCTTGAGACTTGACCCAACCAGGCTGACACTTCATATGAAAAGTCTCATGATTCCGGAGCACTAGGCATTTGCCTGGGGCTATTTACAGATCCACTCTATTGAAGACACAGGTTCTTCTAAGAGAAATGCTATGTCCTTGGAACTCCACAAAGCTTTTCACGTTAAGCTAATTGCAGGCTTTCCTGTGGGCACATAATCAAGTAAATACACACTTTTAAACTGCACATCTGATGTTCACTCATAAGTGTAACATGTCTGGAAGACATGAAATTTTTTGGAGAGCAGAGATCTGGGACAGCCACATTTTCATGGTTGCTTCATTATTGTAAAACTTGATCTGAAATCCTGTTGACACATTTCCCCAGGGGGGAAAATACTGAACATCATTATTCTATCAGATGTAGATAATCAAATCCAGTTGCATACTCAATGCATTGTGCAGAAGAGGAAACAACAGCTTAGGGAGCATAGAGTGTAGAGAGCTCAACCGTGTCTGGCCCAGGATCCCCCAGGGTTCCATCTGCTTTGATCTTTACCCTCTACCGTCTTCTCCAGCTGCTCCTGCCACCTCCCAGCTCAGCCCTGTCCTGGTCTCTGCGACTAAGCCTGACTCTGGTTGGAGGCATGAAGGAACTCCACCCCAGCCTCTGAGGCTCAGTGTCAGGTCATGGTTTTCTGCTGGTATGGCTTTGAGTCTGGCTTAGACCTTGTGCCCCTGCTCTAAAAACTAAGCTTCTAATACTCCTCCTTTGTGTCCTCATCTAATCTCTGTATTCCTTGTCCATCTTGTTCTCATATGTGTGTTTCTTCATCAAAGTCACCTAGAAACTTTCTAAAGCTGTGTTCTTGCCTGGCCACAGTGGCTCAGTGGTTGAGCATTGACCTATGAACCAGGAGGTCACAGTTTGATTCCTGGTCAGGGCACACGCCCAGGTTGTGGGCTTGATCCCCAGTGAGGGGTATGCAGGAGGCAGCCAATCAATGATTCTCTCTCATCATCGGTATTTCTATCTCTCTCTCCCTCTCACTTCCGCTCTGAAATCAATTCTATATAATAAAAAACTAATATGCAAATTGTCCCCTCAATGGGGAGTTCAACAGATAGTTTGGCCAGGGGGCGGGGCTGGCCCACTAACTGCCCGTGGCCCCTCCTCCCAGTCAGCCCCATCCCTGATCAGCCGCCCCCCCATGCCAATCGGGGCACGCTGGCTGGACCCCACCCATGCATGAATTTGTGCACT
>NW_005370683.1:3313638-3339200 GCF_000412655.1 Myotis brandtii
ACAGGTGACAGAAGCCCTGAATAATAATAATGATAATAATAATAATAATAATAATAATAATAATAATAATAAATAGCAGCTAACATATATTAGGTACTTATTATATTTTGTGCCAGGCAAAGTGCTAAGTGCTTTACATAAATCATCCTACTTAATCGTTATGGAGACTTTGTAAAGTAGATAATATTAGCATTCCTAATTATTTAGGTAAATAGAGGCTCAAAGAGGGTGCATCAGTTGCCCAAGATCATTGAGCCCCTTGCTGAGATGTGACCGCACTCACATCTGGGTCTTTGCTCTTCGACATTCCACTCCTCTGACCTTCCTTGTGCTCAAGTGTCAGCCCCTCCCGGATCCCCTATAGCTCTGCTGTCTTTTGTTTTGGCATCAACGCTGTATGTTGGGCCTCCCTGGCGAGGCTTCCCGACACTGACAGGTCTACTGGACCATTCCTGTTGTCCCTTGCCCAGTGCTTTGGGTGCTGTGCTCTGCTTCCTGAATGAGTGTCTTCCTATCACATGAAGCAAAACGACTGCCACCTCTCTTGGCAGGGCCTTCAGTCCAGCCTCCCTGAGTCTGCCCTCTGCTGTGATGGTTGATTCAGCTGTGGCCCTCGTATGACTCTCAGCTTGCTAGGGATAGGGACTTCACTGGGTAGTGGGAAAAGAGATGGGAGTTTAGCTTGAGACTAGTGTTCAGACTGTATAGAGGCACAATATTTAATGATATGAGTAGCTTGTTTGCCTTGTAGGAGGAAATGAAAACCTGTGATGTCGCTTTTAAAGTTTAGGGACACAACTTCTAGAGGCCTTTATGAATATGCATGGGTAACCTCAACTTTTTCAAAATTGATTATATTGTAAACATTTTAATCGATCTGCAAAACCTGCACTTTTCTCAGTCTAGCAGTGGTAAAGATCATCCCTTATTTTTAAGAGTTACAGTAAATTTAGCCCAGAATGACTCAAAACTGAACTCTTTGTTCTAATCAGATTGTACCTTTGTGTGTACTCTGTGTTTGCATTTCCAACGGCCTTTTCACATGTACTAGTATTTCTATATTCTACACATATACTTGATATTTGACCCAAATATCTAAGTTGTTTATATCAATCCTATATCATTTAGGCCACTTCCCACACCTAATTCCTCTCAATGTCCAAACAAATCTCAGGGCTTTATTTATTTACACTATTGTGAACCTTTTGAACATAATTTTATTTACTCTGCATCTGCTTCTCATCCTCTTAACCCTGATGTATCTCTGTGTGTTCTAGCTGGGTGGCTAGATTAACCACTCTGTGCCTCTAAAACACGGTCTGAAAGGTGGCAGAGAATATCACATATGCAAAGTGCTTACATGAGTGAATGGCATAAAGGAAGGGTTTAATATAGGCTGGTTAAACTTTCTCTCCACCACAGACAGGTAGCTCTGCTTCCAGAATTGTTTCATCTCCCATTCTACTATGTGGGCAAAGGGCCTGATTACGGGTAGAATGAGAAGAATACCATTTTCTGAACACCTTCTCTGCTTTAGCCTCACTACTAGGCACATATATTTTTTCACTTCATCCTCCCAACAATCAAAAAGATACCGTTGCTCCTGCTTATGGGTGACAAATTTGGGGTTCAAGGAGCATTTATCCACCCTTGCTTCTCAAAGACCATGTCTCCAACCATGTCCTACACCACCTTTGTGTTGTTTGAGGTAACTGGTGTGGTTCTGCAGTGTGTCTTGTGGTTTCCATCATGAGATGAGTGGAGCAGAAAGCATCTTTGGGGACACTGTAGGAGGCTTTCAATGTTTGGGGGGGAATGCGAGAAGTTCCTGACAGTGTGATTACAGAAGTGTGTATACTTCTGGGGAAAAGAAGATTGTTGGAGGCTGGAGAGAAACTAGGTATTGGTGAGCAACATGAGATAATGTTAATAAAAAACAGGATCATTTTGTGAAAACAACTTATTTAGCTCTGTTTATTGGATGAATAATTGAAGATGTTTAAAAAGGACTGGAAGTGCCTAGTAACTTCTTGATCTGAGAGAGAGAAACTGAGTGGTAGGGAGCCCCCAAACCTGCCCATAGTGATTTCACTGCAGAGGCCCTGGTAGAACCCTGCATCATGAGGGTCTCCAAATCGTTTCTCCAGGATTGGGGAGAAGTGTGGACCAAGTGTTGCCCAGGCACTCTGCTAAGTCTCTGATGGGGGTAGTGACAAGGCAGGTGTTGGTGGGGTGCCTTTTGGTTCCATTTCCAGGACAAGTCTTGGTATTAAGACTTCTGTTAGCTAACTGGAGGGGAACACAGAGGACTGCACCTAAATGCTCAACTATTTCCCAATTGCTAATACAGATTCTAAAGAGAGGAGAGCAGAGGAAACGAACTGGTCAAATATACCCTGTTTGTTACTGTGGTGCTGTGGCCTCAAATCCCAGTGGGATGAGCTAGGTGGGAGCATGTGTCAGCTGGGAGCATGCCCCTTGCCTGTCTAAATTTAGGTGGAAGATTAAGAGCTGAAAGGTAAGTTCAAAGTAAAATAAGTATAAATAGGAATAAAATTCAAGAAAGCATAATCTTAAACATGTACATGAATGTGAGAGAATGCTGGGCTCATGAATGAGAAAGAACATGGCATTGGCCGGACAGCCTCATCACAATGCTGGCATGCTCCCTCCTCAGGATACCCTTAGTCAAAGACGAAGTTGTCTTTTCACCTGTGTACTACAGATTCCATTCAATAAAATGAGACAAGTAAAAATAAAAAGATTAATCAAGAAGAGAGCAAATTATCCGTATTTGCAGGTGGTAGGATTCACCACTTAGAAGAGGAAAAAGAATTTGTAAGTAAATCTTAGAAATAATGAAAGAGTTTAGCAACATTAGTTGGTAGCTATAAGATCAACATAAAACTATCAGCATTCTGAAACAAATAGAAAGTAAAATAGATTGAAAGAGCCATTTTATAGTAAGAACCAAAAAGAAAAGGTAGATAGAAATAAATTTAATAGAGCATGGACAGAATCTTCTAAACTAAATAAGTGGGGAGGTAGATAATGTACATGACGAAGATAACTAAATATTATAAAGATGTTAATTTTCTTCAATTAATCCATATGTTTAGTATAATTCTAATCAAATTTCATAGATGTTTTGTGGTACTGAATCCTAGAATTAACATTAAATGAAAAATTGTGAAGATTAACAACAGGTGGGGGACATGTCCTATCAGATCTCAAGGCCTATTATACACTATAATAATGAACAATTTGACCAATCAAAAAACAGAGAGATCATAACAGATACATGTGTATATATGATAGGGGTTACATTTTACATCATTTTAGAAGTAAGGAGAAAATATTCAATAAATATGGCTGGCACAATCCGTTAGCCACATGTATAAATGTAAATCCTTACCTCAACCTATACAAAATCATTTTAGGTATATCCAAGACCTAAATATGAAATTTGAAAATAAAAGTATTTAGATAAAAATATAAGAAAATACCTGTATAACCTGAGAGTAGGGAAGGAATTTTTAGAGATACCACAAAAAGATCAAAGCATGAAAGAATAGACTGATATATCTAACTACACTAAAATTTAACATAAGTGTTCAACAGAATGCACTATAACAAAGTTAAAAGACAAGTCACAGGATGGAAGATGTTAGTTATGCATATAACTGACCAAAAATTATTAAAGGACTGTATAAAGCACTCTTATAAGTTAATAAAAAAGGACAAACAACCCCTCCCAAAAGGTGCAAAAGAAACCAAAAGGTAATTCTATGGGAGTTAAAAGGGACAATAAAAAGATCCTCAAACTAACTAGTAATTTTGGAAATACAAATAAAGAAAAGTGAGATACAATTTCATGCCCATCAGATTGGCAAGAGTGAACAATGCTAAGTGCTGTGGAGAAGGTGGAGCAGTTGTAACTTGCATACAAGGTTGAGAACATATACTGTTAGGGAGAACATTTTGGAGAGTACTTTGGCAATAGCTTGTAATGTATCTGACTATTTTCTATGAAGCAACTATTGCACTTATAGATATATCCCTTAGAGAAACCTTATACTTAGGAGTAAGGAGTTTTATTTATTATTGCATTGTTTTTAACAAAGGTGTTTCACTGCCTCAGTGTCTATCAAGAGGAGAATGAATAAATTGTGATAGGTGCCTACTAACCTATCAATTTAAAATGAATTAGTTAGAACCTTGTGTATAAATATGTATAAATTTCAAAAAAGATTGTTTAGTAAAAAGGGCCAGAATTATTACCATATATAAAACATACAACATATGTGTTGTAAGAACATGACTGTATACATATATAAGTTGCAATATTAAAGCTATATGAAAATGAAAATCATTAGAGATGTTTTCTCTGGAGGAGGAGAAATGGAATAGGATTGGGGAATAACAAGATGAAATTATCAACTATATTTGTAATGTTTTATTTACAAGCAAAGCAAAACAAAACAGGCAAATATGCCAAAATGTTCCAGAATGTTCATTGTTATTTTCTATAATTTTAATAAAAAACTTTTAATTTTCAATTGAGATATTTGATAGTTAAAATAAAGTATAATACTGGCCTGGCTGGCATGGCTCAGTGGTTGAGTGTCGACCTATGAACCAGGACGTCACAGTTTGATTCCCAGTCAGGGCATATACCCGGGTTGTGGGCACAATCCCCAGTGTGGGGCATGCAAGAGGCAGGTGATCAATGATTCTCTCTCATCTTTGATGTTTCTATCTCTCTCTCTCCCTCTCTTTTCCTCTCTGAAATCAATAAAAATATATTTTAAAATATGTAATACTGGTTTATAAGAAAAACTTTCAATGAGAAAAATAGACTGAATAAAAGCCTTAATATGTCACAGCATGGGCTGATGATCTAGATAAAAGCAAAGTATAAAGCATTTTAATTGCAATGTTGTAGAGCACTGATTTTCAATCATGTTAGCAAATGTGTTATGCTAAAATCTAAAATATGACAGATGAGTGGTATCTTATTAATTAATTTATTTTATAAGAATATATCTTTATGAAATCTATGAAATGAATATATGTATTCATTAAAATGCAAAGAGAATATATAAAGAACTTGTATTATCTGTAAGAAGAAGATAGACAACTCAATAGAAAAATTTCTCAAAGAGGAGATCCAAATAGCCAATAAATATATGAAAAAGTGCTTAACCTTTTTAGTCAGCAGTAGGGGGATCATATATTCCAGTTTGTCAATAACAGTCCCAGTTTACTCTTCTTTACTTGCTAAATTTTTAAAAACAGTCCCTTTTACTTTTGGTTTAGATGATGCATTTTGTGGTTGCCCTACTTACCAGAGAAATACAAATTTAAATTACAATGAGATACCACTACATATCAGAATTAAAAACAAAACAAAACTGGCAATGCTGAAGATTGGCAGGGATGTGGGCCAATACTAACTCTCATCTGAGCAGCAGGAAAGAGCCTCATGGCTAATTCACATCACTTCTATCCTGGAGCCTATTTGAGGAGGTGGAGAGAAGTGACTGTTCATGCCAAGTATGTGCTATCCTGGTTTTTAGGATTTTTAGAGCCTTTTCCCATGAGATGGGCCAGGGTCTGAATCTCTGCTCAGAGATATGGGAGCTTTGCTGGGGAGTCTGTGTTTCAAGGCTGGTTTAGCTTAGTTTGCAGTTTGTGATACATAGCAATGTGCAATTTAGTTATGGTTATGTATCAATTTAGAACTGATATGTCCCCTTCCTGTACTTACAAATCAGTTAAGTCACAGAAACATTGATCTCTAGGAAGGTCAGATGCCTTATGGGGGTAATCTATGTCTTTTATCACGTCTCTGTGACACTTTACTTCCTCAGATGGCCGAAAGGGGAACATAATGAGGAAGGTAAGTCTGTGAACTGTTCTTCCTTGAGGCTGGCTCTAACATCTTTCTGTTTCATTCATCACTTGTAACCAAAACCAAGGTTAGGCTCCCTGCTGCCTTGAAAGCCAAACTCGTGAGACTGGTGCTTGTGCAAAAGGAAAGAGATTTATTCAAGTGCTGGACACCTGCGAAGATGGGGGACTCTTGTCACAAAGCCTTTCTCTCCATCTCAGTGCAAGCAAACATTTTTTATAAGGAGCAAGAGAGAAAGCAGAACAAAGAGATGAAGGGGAAAGGGATGACCAGCACAGTCCATCCTGATAAGGACCTTGAAACTGGTCAAGTGATGGTCTGATATGTATCATCCTGGTTTTTGTCGTCCTGGTTTTATATCATCCTGGTTTTATGGTTGAAGGATGACTAAAGGTTGGAGTCTGTATCTTCTAAAGTTAAGTCCTAGGATTCTTATACGAACATGCTGTTTACCTACAATCTACATATTAATGAGAATCAGCATTTACAGAAACAATGTCAAAAGAATGGTGAGGTGGGTTACAGCTCCTCACTGTGACATCTTCACACTGACTGGTCCTCTTATAAAAAGAAGGGGGGCGAGCCTCAACTGGCTTGGCTCATTGGAAAGAACATCAGCTTGTGGACTGAAGGGTCCAGGGTTCAATTCCAATCAAGGGCACATGCCCGGGCTGTGGGTTCAATCCCCAATAGGGGGCATGCAGGAGGCAGCCGATCAATGATTCTCATCATTGATGTTTCTATCTCTTTCTCCTTCTCTCTTCTGAAATCAATAAAAAGATATTTAAAAAAAAAGAAAAAGAAAGAGAGAGGCTAGGAACTCAGACTATCTTTCCCTTTGACCTAACCCTTGAGGCCCTCCTTCCAAACCCCAAGAAAACCAACCAGTTACAGTGGCCTCCAAAAAACCCTCTGTAGTTTACTTTCAAGCCACCAAAAAGAGTAAATTCAGCCAAACAATATTGATGTCTTTTTGGTTCATTCCAAGAGAGACATATACATTTTTTTCTATTTTAATTAAATTGCAAGACCCACGGTCAAAAAGTCACCTGGGATTCCCAGCTACACTCTACTTTCTTCCTTTGGTGGGTCCACGTTAGACAATGAATGTGCCTTTACTTGGTGTGTGTGGTGAAATGGATTCCTGTCTGACTTCATCACACTTTCATCATGAACATGAACAAGGGCTCGGCGTCTTCTGACCTGTTCCGTGTGTGATTGCCTTTGCTTTGATGCCTGCCGCTTTATTAGCCAGCCCAGTGCTCACCAGGAACCTCAGCGCTGGGAGCCTTGGGCCAAAATCACAGGGTGCTCTTTCTGTCACATCAGGCTTTTGTTTAAACAGTTCTGGAGCAGCCCCGCCTGTCAAGTCCGCTTCTGTGGGAGAACATATTTGTAAGACAAAGCAATGCTGTGGCCTACCAGGAGGCCTATGACTCGCACAGTGAATTATTCACTCCCTGGCCTTGCAGGACTTGCCAGGTCACCAACGCTCACAGCAGGAGCCAGGCTTTATTCATTACCAGGCTTTGGTTTGCTCTCTTCAGAGGTTCCCTCTCCCCCACCTCATTGCCCCTTCAGGTTTTAACAAGACATCACATTCTTTTAAAGATCCCCTGGGCAGCAGAGGTGCCTCCCACCCCCTCTTTCTTTTTCCAATGCTGAAGGTACCATAATAGATGGAGAGCTGGAGCAGTTGTAAATTGCAGCAGTTAACGTCAGGTTGATGGAGCAGTGATCAAATGAAGTTCATAACCACACAATGCAACCTGAGGGTGGAATGCTGTTTCAAACATTTCTAATGACAGGGCTATAAAATCATAAAAACCGAGGCCTTTTTTCCCCCTCTGGCAATGAAAAGAATTCATCTGGGTGATCAAAAGTATTAATGAGGATGAGGCTGGACATTGGTTTTGGAGAGAGCTCTGATGATTTGGGACAGTGGCACCCTAGTGAGAACTTCAGCACTGAGACATCCTTGAAGTTAGGATTTCCTCCAACTCGCTACTTCCCGGTTTTCTAACCTTGACTGCAGGGATCACAGAGCAGAGTTTGCTCATCGAGAAAACTGATGGTGGCAAATTACTGAGCTGTCTGCTTAGCTCCAACACACAGCATAGTCCATTCACAAATCAGAACGAAGGACAATGTCACACAATTAACAGGCAGCCAAACATTTAAAAACCTGTTCTACTGGAGGGTTTGCCGCTGACTTCCAGTGTCTATTCAGCTGCACACAGCAGAAGGAAAAGTGATTAGGTGCAGGAAAACATTGCAATAAAAAGAGTCAGAGAAAGATATTTAACACATCTCATTGTTGTGTTCACCTAAAAGGGAAAAACAGATCCATTCACTTTTAGCTTATTATATTTCTCCCCTCCGATGGATGTGAATGGGACCAGTGTCCCAGAGAATAACATGTTCAGAATGATTTAGTTGCAAAGAAAGGAAGAAAATTGGGATATGGTGGCAAGAGTAACAAAATGAGATGAATGCCAAAGGCCACTGAAATAACAATTAGAGTCCCCCCCCCCTTTCCCAGTTGGGGGAGCTGCTGCTTGTCTTACACCGTCTGCATACGTGGCTCCTTGCATGTCGTTAATGTCCCAGGCAGAAGAGTGAATTGACAGATTGTTTTCAAGTAGGCCCACTCCTGTCTTTAGTGATGAATCTCATAAATGTTGAAACTGGGGCTTGTGAAAGAACCATTTCATTAAGTTGAGAAATACCCACAAAAATAACCGAGCCTGTAAAATATAAAAATTCACATAAGCCTGTAAAGATAAACATAAATGGAAGTCTATAAAATACACAAAAGAATGACGAAGGTTTATAGGGCTTGTCTACAGAGCCAGAAAATCAGATGCAACTGGGTAATTCTGACAAGCAGTGTTGGTTCGCCCTTAATTACCTAAACAATTCGGGACCTCATTGAGCCATTTTTGGCAAAACATAATTAGGGTAGTTCCCTTTGATTGTGTGGACCCGGGTATGTAATATGTTATATTTCAATTCCTATAATTTAAGGGTGCTTATGTAGGCCAAGTATTGTAAAGCAAGATACGGTCCCTGGAGGATGCCAGCATTCACCCACTAATTGACCTGCTAAGAACCAGCAGCAACATGCTCTCCACTTGTGGTCTGGAGGCTGAATTAAAATAAATACCCACGCTAGTGTCCTATTTAGATTTGTCCGATTAAAAAAGTCATAAGCAAAGCTGAAGAGGCCCACATTCATTGCAAGTTAATGCTCGCTGGCTTCTTGCAGTCAGCTCACCAGCAGCCCTCAGTAAACAAGGACTCGGGCCCAGTGGGTGCTCCCTGCTGCTGCCAGGAAGGGAGCCCGAGAGAGAAGCCAGCTGCAGGGGTGGTGGCAGGAGCATTGGTCTTGGAGCCAGACAGCTGGGCTTCCAGTGTGAGTTCTGCTCTCCTCTTCCTCTGACCAGAGCTATCCATCTTCTCAAGATGCTGCCTAGGCCCCAAAGAATGAGTCTTCAGGCAGCAGGAAAGCAATTGTGCTGTCCAAGGGACTGTGGGGCCCTGCTTGGGAATAGAAAAACTTTAATAATGTTTTTAATGACACTTCCCTTCCCATCTGGGGGAAGTCTTCACAGAGAAACCTGATGCCTCAGGCCCTGGGAAGCAGAATTAGCATATATCTTTTAATCTTAGGGAATAAGGAGTCTTAGTTCACAACCACCCCTTGCCTCTGGTCTAGGCCTCCTGCTACACTGCATTCAGGTGATCACATCATATGGGGAACACAAACCAGTTCTGGCTGATTCAAAATGTTCAGGCTGCAAGGCGATGTCAGAGATCTCAGGCTCACGGGAAAGTGCTTAGGTTCGGCTTCATCTGCTTCTTCCATTCTAATTAGAGGGGTCCTCCGTGGGTCATAAGACCAGGAACAAGAGGTTCAGGGAGCCCCTCAAGAACAAGGGGGCCAAAGACTGGATCTGAGGAGCAAAGCACTTAAATAAGCTCTGTCTGAGGAGTGAAGGTTAAATCACCCCAGGGACGAACCAGCAACTTCCTTGGGTTGGAGCCAGAGGGCCAGATGCCCAGTGCCTGTGAATACACAGGATTTAAGGCAGACTGCTGCACTCCAGAACCTTCTGTGCTTTTCAGTTCAGCCTTGGAGGAGTTTTATTCCATAAATTGTGTATTTTGAGAGTCAAACCTGTGACCTGCTGGGTCCTGGACACAGAACCCAGACTCTGGAAAAAGGAACCCGATCCAGTAATAAAATGCTTTGAGATTAGCCCCATCAAAAAGATAAAAATCTTAAATTGCTAGCATCATGCGAGTTTTAATTTCATTTAATCATAGACACGTTTCTTGCTGTAACTTTTTAAAGATGGTCTACATTTGAAAAGAATTAGGACAATCCTGTATCTTTGATCAACTTGACGTCTCTTCAGGGGAAAAGATTTAACACTCTAGTTTTTAAACAGAAATATAAATATGCATCAGCTAACAGTTTTCCAAATTAGGCAGCATAAACTTTACAATTGCATGACATCCGAATGAATAGGGGGCTTGTTTTGTGCTTAGAAGTGATTGTCTTTGAACTAAACACACTGGAGCGAGGGGTTTTCGTGTGTCATTATTTTTGACACAGCTTGTCATTAGTTGTAACATTGGTCGGGTTGTAATGAGGAATTTGGTTGTGCAAGTTTGCCTACTGTTTATCTATACCCAGACTTAATTATTGCTTCCCAGGTCAATCATCACTGTTTTAAGTGAAAAGAAATGGCCCTAACCCATGAGAAGATTCCCACACAGTTTATTATATGCAGTTAGACCATGAGGTCAGATGTGTAGAAAGAGTGGGCAGTTTTAGGGGTAGGAGTGGTGTGGACATGATCCAGCTACTTGGTGGGAGATGGAAGTACAGGGTTTTTTTCTCTTATAGAAATACATCAGGGGAGATGGGCTGGCCAAAGACTATCTAAGGGCGGAAGAGTGGCCATCATATGGTGTCACAGAAAAGTCCTTTCTCTCTGTGGTTCCACCATAAGACTTTTTGAAATTTCTGCAATTAAAACATTCTTTACAGTGGGAGGCATTACGGACATTATGGCAAGTGTAATTTTCTTTTTTTGTAGTAAGGAATTTCCTGGGTATTGCAGGATGTTTAGCATCTCTGACTCTCGCCCCCCAGTTATTTTGGCAACAACAATGTCTCCAAAATGTGTGAGAATTACTAAACACATTAACCAGTTTAGTAGTGTGAACCATGCATGACCCAGATGGAAAGGCCACAGAAGTTTTCTTGGGGAAAGAGAAGAGAGGGAGACTTCAGAACATGTGATGTCAAGGGGTAGAGATGCCAAAAGATCTCTAGAGGAGCACCAGCAACTAACTTAGCCCATTAGTACTTGACAGAGTGTACCCCTTATTAGGTGGGGGAGGGGAGTAGAAATAACATTTATTGAATAGCTTCTATGTGCCAGTATTTTGTAATAATTATTTAAATTAGTCATCGCTGCTCTGTAAATTAGGTATAATTGTTCTACCTGTACATGAGGGACTTGGATCAGAGTGCTGACAATGACAAAGGTGGGATGGGAGTCCCAGACCACCTGAACCCTGTCTAATGTTAAAGAGTTGAACTCATTATGAAGCTTCCTCCAATTATGCAACAAACATTTGTTGAAGGCCTTCTATATGTCAAGCACCCTGAAAGTCACTAAAAAGGTGAAAATGTGCCCAGCTGGTGTGGCTCAGTGGTTGAGTGTCGGCCTATGAACCAGGAGGTCACGGTTCAATTCCTGGTCAGGGCACATGGCTGGGTTGTGGGCTCGATCCCCAGTGGGGGGCTCCAATTCATGATCCTTTCTCATCATTGACGTTCCTATCTCTCTCTCCCTCTCTTCCTCTCTGTAATCAATAAAAAATATATAAAAAAGGTGAAAATGAATGACTTATTTCTGCTCCCAAAGAAACTAAAGGGATGAGGGTTGGAGGTGAATAGAGAGATATCTATATGTTTGCAAACCATCACTGCAGATCCAAAGAAAGGGATGGGGAGAGTGCTGGGGGAGTACTGAGGATGACAGAATGTCGAATTCTACTTGGGGCAGTAGTGAAAGGGGGAGGAAATTTGTCCTGAATCTTCACTTACTCAAAATCACGAGTCAAGTTCCTAGCAGAGGCAGAGCTGCTGATCCAGCTTCCTGACTCAGAGTGCCCCTTCTGTGACCCCACACAGCTTTTTATGTGGAATTGTGTTGTGCAAAGTATAAGTGTGCTGGGAGTCCAGCTGTTAAATTTGTGTGACGTTATGTTCTTCTCTAAATTCTGAAGAGCTGTAGGTCAAGGTCGTGATTAGATATGTTAACAACGGAAGGGGAGAGCATGGATGGCCTTCCTCAGATGAGGCAGAAATCCCATCGGATCAGAGAGTGTCAGTGTCCTGTCTGAGAAAACTGTCACAAGAGCTGCTAATAAGACACCATAGAGTTTTGTTTCCATTTTGGTACTTTTCCCCTCTTATGAATGTTATGATGAAACAGTAATAATCATCCTGGCCAAAAGGTGGGCAGAAAAAAATAAGGAGAGGACATGGATGAGTTGCCAGTTCAGAAATTAGGAATTGACTACACAATGACATGTATTTTTCATAGGAACTCATATATTCATGATCCTGAAGACAGTTGACCCTAAAAATTTAACACAATTTTTTCTTCTTCATTTCATTTTTTAAAAATATGTTTTTTATTAATTTCAGAGAGGAAGAGAAAGGGAGAGATAGAAACATCAATGATGAGAATCATTGATCAGCTACCTCCTGCATGCCCCTTATTAAGGGATCGAGCTTGCAACTTGGGCATGTGCCCTGACCAGGAATTGAACCTGGGACCTCCTAATTCATAGGTCAATCTCAACCACTGAGCCACACTGGCTGGGCTCTTCTCCATTTCTTATACGTTTTGTATATTTGGCTCAGGGTCCTTAGTCGAACCAAAATAAAGAGCAGTAGTTACTTAACAAAGCTTAGAAAAAAAAAACAAAAAACAAACAAAAAAACAAAAAACCCCCAGAAAAACCACCTAGGATATTTCTGCTTGCTTTAAGGTATCTAAAAAAATCTTAAAATAGAAAACTTTTAAATGAAACTCATTTTTATTTAAAAAGTGGCATGCTACTCCTAAAGTGAACTTAATAGAAATTAAGTCAATTTAAGAGAACAAAGAGAGATGCTGATAAATGCAACAATGATAACTGGGCTTGGAAACACTGAAAATTTTTGCAACCCCTGGCATATGGGGTAGGAGATGAAAAGCTTTAAGAAATTACAGACTCATTGTGACATTTCTTGCATCTGGAAACTTTACTTAGCCTAAGTTTCTGCTTTCCCAAACCTTGTCTTAAAGCAGTCTTCTGATGAGCTGTGTTCTGGTCTTACACCATCTCACCTACTGTACTGAGAGCCAAGAGGAATTGTCCTCACTTCATCAGGCCTTCCCCAGCCCATGACAGCTCATGGAGATCAGAGCACCAGCCCATCTCAATAACATTCATGCTATAAATAATGTGACTTTGTAACAAGACAGCAGTTGCTGGCCAGGTATGAAAGAAAATGCAAATTTTAATAGAAAACTCTATTTTTGAATGCATTTCACAGTTTATACTGAGAAATGTTTAATTCTCACCATGTGAACTTCCAGATTGCTATGTTGAGTGGTGCAGATGTAGCTGTCTTTAGAGCCTTTGAAGCCAAAATTCAGCTTTTACCTCAAAATGTCTTACTTTTATAATAACATTTATGAGAAGTGGTGATCTGTCTTAGCATCATGAATTAGTTTTCCATCTCTACTGAACCCATGTGTTGAGCGGCATAGCATATGTATCATCATGCCTGTTTGATTCTAAAAGTCTGCACTGGAGTTTGTGGAAAAAAGGTTTAGTCCTATCTGGCAGCTATTAACTCACCAGGGCTATTGGATTATGAATCAGATGCAGAGAGTATTTATTTAGTGGTCTAGCGGATTTGAATTCTGTACTATATATTCTGTAGATGGTTGTAGTAAGATGATATCCCAGAAAAATCTGGAAATACTCAATAGATTCATTAATTGGTTGATTGATTCAATGACTTCTTGTTTCTTTTAGGATGAAGACTCAAGTTTGCAGTGGTGCATAGTGGGCCCTGCAGGGTTGCTTCAGACTCATTTGACCTCATTTTTCCCTCTCTGTCTGTGAACCAGCCACACGGGACTTAGTTTCCGCAATGCCCCAGGGGCTTTGTACATGTTGTTTCTTCTGCCTGGAGGCTTCTCTCCCTCTTGGTCTCCTGGTTCACCATTACTTATCCTTTAGATTTGAGCTCAAATGCCACTTCTGCTGGGAAGCTGTCCCTTACACACCACTGTGTAACTTTTCTTCATGGTGCATACACAGTGTGTAATTACTCAGTTACTTTTGTGACTGTTCGATTGGTGTCTGGGTCCTGCCCAGGACTCCATGAGAACAGGTACCATATTACTTTTTGCTTATCATTATACTAGAGGCCTGGTGCACAAAATGCGTGCACTGGAGAGGGGGGGATCCCTCAGCCCGGCCTGCACCCTCTTGTAGTCTGGGACCCCTCGGGGGACTCCAGGGGGATGAGGCTTAAGCCGGCAGTCAGACATCCCTCTTGCAATCTGAGATCCCTAGCTCCTTACCGCTCACCTGCTTGCTCCTTACTGCTCAGCTCGCTGCTCCTTAGCCAGCCATGAGCTTGGCTTCTGGCTGAGCAGCTGCTCCCCCTGTGGGAGCGCACTGACCACCAGGGAGCAGCTCCTGCGCTGAGCTTCTGCCCCTGGTGGTCAGTGTGCATCATAGCAACTGGTTGTTCCGCCTATTATATAGACTAGAGGCCTGGTGCATGAAATTCGTGCATGGGGGCACCCCTTAGCCCGGCCTACACCCTCTCCAATTCGGGACCCCTCGGGGGATGTCTGACTTCCAGTTTAGGCCCGATCCCACAGGCAGTTGGACATGCCTCTCGCAATCTAGGACCACTGGTTCCTAACCGCTCACCTGCCTGCCTGCCTGATCGCCCCTAACTGCCCCCCTGCTGGCCTAATTGCCCCTAACCGCCTCTGCCTTGGCCCCACACCTGGGACCCAGGATTTCCTTCTCCAGCCAGCTGCAGGCACCTAGGACCTGGGCTTCCCTCCCTCTGACCAACCGCAGGCATCCAGGACCCAGGCCAGCTTTGCCCGGGATGGCCATCGCCGTGGGGTGGGTGGCTTTTCTGCCTCTCCTGGGCTGCAGTCGCAGGCACTGGTACCTGGGACCATGGCCGGGTGGCTTCGCCAGGGCCCAGCTTTGTCAGGAAGGATGTCCGGATGGTCATCAAGAAGACATCTGGTCTAATTAGCATATTACCCTTTTATTAGTATAGATTCTCAGTGTCTATTACAATGCCTGATTTATAGAAAATGCTCCATAGATATTTGTTGAATAAAAATATTGCATAAAGCACTTAGCAAAATGATATGCAGTAGGCTTTACGTAAAAAAGCAGCTATTAGATTGGTCTTATGAAATACCAAGAAGTCTAAAAGTATAGCTCCTTTTAATATTTTTTCTCATTTATGTTATGATTAATTTGATTTTACATCATGCTTCTAATAACTTCTTGGATGTACGTGAAAAGCCACTTCCTCCATGTCTCGATTTTCTCAAGAATGGGCTCATAGATAGCAGTGGCTGTATCAACTAATCCCTAGGGAAGACTGAATTCTGAATTGATGGTGAGGTGTAAATGTAGCTGGGAGAAATAATTCTTGTACTGAGTAAATCTATGGATATTAGTACTGTATTGGGCTCTACATTCTACCCCCTATTCTTTTATGTCTTGTAAATAGGTCCCTTTCTCTCTGTATTTTAGTTTCAATGCCTTTGACAGGAAGGTCATAGAGTAATAATGTTTGTTTCACTTTCTCTGTGCTAGACCATTTGACATATACTATTTCATTTTTAATACTCACACCAATTGTTTGAGATAGGTATTTTGGTCCTCAATTAATGGATAATGAAATCGAGGCTCAGAGAGAAATTTGCCTGAGGTAATCTAGACAGCAAGTGATAAAATTGGAATTTAAGTAAAGGTCTCTTTTATTGCAGATCTGGTGATACTTTCCACTATTTCAGATAGTTTTTTAAGTGTCTCTAATACCTGGAAGACTTAGTTGTCCATTCTAATTCATCCAGGGTGATCTTGTTAGATAGAAGCTGGGGCACTGATCTTTCTGGTTTTGTAGTTCAGGGGCAGTTCTCTCAGGCATATTTTTCTGCCTTGGTTTACAAAGGGTCTGAGGACCCTTTGGCAAGCAAGGTGAACTTGGCCAGATTGATAAAAACCTGTCTGTTGGCTTGGTTGGTGAACCAAGAGGTTGCCCATTCAATTCCCAGTCAGGACACACACTCTAGTTGGTTGTAGGCTCAATCCCCAGTGGGGAGTGTGCAGGATACTCTAGTTGGTTGTAGGCTCAATCCCCAGTGGGGAGTGTGCAGGAGGCAGCCAATCGTTGTCTCTCTCTCATTGATGTTTCTATTTCTCCCTCTCCCTTCTTCTCACGCTAAAGAATCAGTAAAATAAAACAAATTTAAAAAAACATTAAAAAAATATGTCTCTTGGACTAAGACTCTAAAAAATCAGTAAAGTAAAACAAATTAAAAAAACATTAAAAAAATATGTCTCTTGGACTAAGGCAACCTGAATGGAGTTTGGGTGGCGGCCATTTGGAGACTCAGAAGACCTCTGGAAAGAGCTCTCCAGAGTGGAAGAGGGAGACTGGCCAGCAGAATCAGACCCAGCTTTGGCCTGGAGGTCAGAGGGGAGGAATCTGACAGTCTAATATGTCAGGACCCATTTCAACCTCAGCACTTGGGAGAAAGAGCCTGTGGAGAGGAAGAGCACCTTCACGCCAAATGGCTCTGGAACCAGGCTGAAGGTTATACAGAAACAGTCTCCGCTCATCAGCTCTCACGTAGTTCGCCAGTTCCACTGTCACAGAATTCGCAGGGAACAATGCCAAGAAGCAGAATCTCTGACCCAGTGTGGACTTCAATGAGATTTTTGAGGGGCTGGAGTTGTTTGGTCCTGGGTTACCCGAGGGTGATGGGGAGCAATGGCCAGGTATATTTGTCCTGAAGATTCCTTCACATATTTATGACTGAAGGGAGATTTTTCTAAAAGTTTGCACACCTTTTGGAGTCAAAGACAATTAGCTGTTAATACTTTTAGGGATCTATCTCTATTCACCATTTAGTGAAGCTTGAGCTACTTGAGCTACGTCAGGGATAACAAGATTAATGAACCAGAGTCTCTCCACTGGTAGGTTCTATTAGACACAGGGGCCCTTGGGCTGTGAGAGTGAATACATTATCTTTTGGTTTGTGTGTGGAATTTTCACTGTCTCTCAGTTAAGAAACTCCGATTTTAACAAAATTCTGACCAATTTTTGAATATAAGTGGAGAAGGATTAACTCAGGTTTCCAACATGCAATAGATAAAAAGAACTGGACTAGAGTCAGGAGACGTGAGTTCAAGATAAATGATTCTATCCAGTAAATATTTATTCAAATTTAGCATTCTACTAGATCCTGAGGATACAATGGTACCTTCATGAAGTTTATTAACTAGAGAGGAAGATACACATTTAAATTGATTATGCAATCTTATATCATCAAAGAATCACATAAATAAATATGAAATTACTGGAGTAGTATGGGCTATGGAGAAGTCAATGGGGCACACAGATTATTGAATAGGGAGTCTGGATCAGTCAAGGCTTCCGGATGAGAATAGCCTCTCTGTGAGGATTCGGGTTTGGGGTGAGGAGGACAGCTGACAGAATATTTTAATGAAGTGGGACCAGCAAAGCCAAAAGCTCAGTGATGAGAGGAAATAAGCATTTGCCAGTCTTACTTCTGCCAGTAAAACCAGGATATTGAACAGATGATCCTTTGATTTCTTTTTAAAGCTAACAGTCTGTGAGTTGTCTACATTTTAAGATATATTTTCTGATCACCTGTGAGAACATGAGTTTGAACTTCCCCCCTACTACATCCTAGCATTAGGAACTTCCTCAGCTATATAATAGGGATGAAAATATCTGTTTTACCAACCTTCCAAAGGTTACTGTGTGGATCAACCAAAGTAATATAGCCAGTATATAACTCTATACATGTAAGATACCTTTCCTAAATTTATGTCCAATTTCAACCTGATCCATCTGAAGGCAGAAGTTTCAGGCCACGAGCACTGGACTATGACTTTACAAGGTGGTGAAAGTGGCATAATTTAACACGTTGTTCTTTGGGGGAAATGTTTCAGAATTTTCATGGTGGGCAGCTGGTGTCACTCAGGGAACTAAGAATAGAGAGCTGTCATCACCTAGAAATATAATCAAGGGACCTTTAATGTTGCCATTGCATAACAGGTTTCATCTGGCCTTTTTTCCCAGTACATAGTTTTCAATGAATGAAATTTGAAATTAATGTTTATTAAAACATTTAATTCATGGAAATAAATAAAACTCTTTATTTGAAGACCTCACCACAGAAAAATGACTGCAGGGGAGAATACTTGAATGGATGATGGATAAGAAGCCTTGAGATCCGTGCTCTGGTTGTGGTTCTGTCATAAATGAGCAGGTGGGCATGAATACTATCCAAGCCCTGGGGGAAGCACATCTTTTCTGTTTAAATTTTTTTATTTGGCATCACAGATTCTCTTGCCTATCTTTGTCTCCAGTATGTTTCAGCTTTCACAAGCCTATGAGTACAATTGAGGCACATAAATGAGGCACTGATCTCAAATTTCACCAGTGCCAAGTCTCCACCAGTTCACAAAGAAAGTCCAGTCATTTCTTGAAGTCCCCTCTTCAAATATAAAACATATTATAATTTCAAAAAGTAATCAATATACAAGTTATTAATGAGATATTTTATCAATCCACCCCTCCCATAGATGGCTCTGCCCTAAAACGCTTGGAAATACTTGCTTTCTTTTTTTCCTACTGAGTCTTCATATAGAGTGTGCCTTTATACTTATGGCATGTCTCACTTCAGACTAGGTACATTTCAAGTGCCTCATAGCCATGTTTAACTCATGGCTATAGTATTGGGTAGCACAGTTATAAAGGCAGGGTGACTTGCTAAGAGCTCGTTACAGAAATCCAGGTGGACTGTAAAAATGAAGGTGAGGGAACAAAAGGGACAGACTTTGAAATCAGCATTAGTATATGTTGGGATGTGGAAGGAAGTGGTGGGAAGAACAGGGTGACAGAGACAATGGCTGTTAGATACAATAATTAGACATTGAAAAGTTTTCTATTTTTTTTTTGAGGGGGGAAGCATATGAGTCCTATTTTGTACAAATGAATAAACTACCCAATAGGAAGTCAGGAATGTGGGTCTGGAAGTCAGGGCAGAGGTCAGGCTGAAGGCTTAGATTTAGGGTTGCTTTATAAGACATGGTTAGATCCATGATGATGGCTGAGGACAGAACCTTGGGCGTGTCTATGTTGAGAGGGCAGGTGAAGGCAGGGAGACAGGGGGGAAAAGCAAGGGCACATCTAAACCTGAGAAAAGAGAAATGGTAGCAGCATGTGGGAGCAGGGCAGTCCTTACCCCCAGCAGTATTTCTGAGGCAACCATGAAGAGCCTCCTCCTGCGTTTGGAGTCCCTACCCCACATCTGAGGTAATCACTCAGCCTCCCACACAGAGATGCTTTTTAGTCGTCAGTGGGAGTGGGAAGATGCTTGTTTGCAAAACTGTTTATCTTTAAAGAATAACATTATGGCTGTGGCTACCGAGTGGGTTTGGCATTTGACAATTACATGGTTAATTTAATGAGTATAGATAGCAGAAGGGTAGTTGTAGGCCCCTTTCTTCTTAATTCCAAAGGAATATCTCTCTGTAGAGATAAAATGAACAATAATTGCCAGGTCTTCCTTCTTTATGGCCATATTTTAAATGATTAATCACTTAATTCATCTTTGGGACAATGATCCCAGCTCCTTCCTAGATCTCTGTTTCTAATCTCTTAAAAAGGCAATTCTGTGTAATAGTTGAATACATTTGGGAGGTAGATTACCAGGGTTCAAATCCTGTCATTTTTGGCTTTGAACTGGTCACTTAACTTTTTTGTACTACAATTTCTCAACAGAAAATGGGAATAATCACAGTATCTACCGTTGGGGTTGTTGTGAGGATTAAATTATGATGTATGTGTATATTGTTATTTACGTACAATGCTTTCATCTGAATCCTCTCCAAGAGTTTAGAACATTCTGCCTCTATTTTAACAATATGGAATGACTCCTCTGGTGATTAGATAGTGCATGTGTCCTATTGCTTATAATCATTCCATCTCTAGCCACTCCCAATCCAACCCTCCCATAGCTGGCTCTGCACTAAAATGCTTGGAGATATTTGCTTGCATTTCACTTATAAAATAGTATTGAGTCACAGATAAATCTAATATCCACACAAAGGCTTCATTGATTAATTCCTGGTGTAACTGACTCAAGCCAACTTATAAAAAATTTAAAATGAAAAAGGTAAAAAGAAGATCAAACATAACTAAATCAATATTTATATTGCTATATTGTACAGCTTTTTCTTTATTTTATAACTTAATTAAAGCCAAGGAATAAAGACAAAAACTTTGTAGAACTAAAACAGTTTTGCAAGACTCAAACAATAGATATTCCCTTCCCACATTTTTAGAAAATTATTTCTAATGAATTGGTATTAAGAAGAATTGAGAAGTGAAGCAATCTAAATACCTTCAAGTTTATTCTCTGATTTATTAGCACCACAAAAAAAGGCCTATGGGTATAAATGGAAAATTGTGTTTTCCTGATTCCCATAATGTATCCCGTTTAAGAAGATTCAATTGAAAAGGTACATACATTTTATCTTTAATTTTATTCTTCAATTACAGTTGACATTAAATATCATTTTATAATAGTTTCAGGTGTACAGCATAGTAGTTAGATAATCATATAATGTACAGTGATACCTCCAATATTTCCAGTAGCCACCTGACATTATACATAGTTATTACAATATTATTGACTATATTCCCTATGCTATACTTTATATTCCTGTGATGATTTTGTAACTACCATTTGTACTTCTTAATCCCTTTACTTTTTTCCTTAGCCCCTTCCACACCCCTCACTCTACTAGCCATCAGTTTGTTCTCTGTATCTCTGAGTCTGTTTCTATTTTATTTGTTTGTTTATTTTGTTCTTTAGATTCTGCATGTAAGTGAAATCACATGGTATTTGTCTTTCTCTGTCTGACTTATTTTACTTAGCATAAAACCCTTCAGGTCCATCCATGCCATTGCAAATGTTAATATTTCATTCTTTTCTATGGCTGAGTAATATTCTGTTGTATACATGTACCACAACTTTTTTACCCAGTGCTCTATGGATGGGAACTTGGCTTGCTTTCATGTCTTGGCTATGAAAAGGGACATACATTTTAAAGACTAACACTTTTCATGCTAGCATTTTTTTTGTTCCCCTTACTACATAGGAAATGGATGGTTACTTCTCTGCAAAAGGTCATGTTTACTTTAAAGATTACCTCTTAAGCTTTTTTCTAAAAAATTTTTCTAGCAAGTATAACATTAAATTCTACTATCCTAGTGGCATTGGAATCTGTGGCCACTCCAGGCGGCCATATATCTCATCATTTTCCTTTTATGGAAGTTCATAATTTGGGTGTCTCTTGGGGATCTTGTGACTAACCAGGTATTGTGGGGTCAATATCTATGTATAGTCTTTCCTTGGCATACATAAGAGGAGGCAAATTGATTCTTGGTTGAGGCTGAATTTATTTCACTTTAAAGAAATCAATATCAGTTAATGAGAGTTATCATAATGTCAGAAGTTTTAGGGAGAGAGAGAGAAGGAGGGAGGGAGGGAGAGAGAGAGGGAGAGAGAGAAAGAGAGAGAGAAAAATGGTCTGATCAGGCCTTTACCTTATAGAGAGTTTCTCTATAAGAAAACTCAAGCACAATAGAAAGATCACAGACACTGGAGTCCACTAAACCTTGCTTAGTAATAGTCCCAGTTCTGTCGCTTCACTTGGGTGAATTACTTGGCCTCTCAGAGCCTTGGTGTTCCCAGTGGTAAAGTGAGAGTATAATATATAACTTGTAGGGTTGTTATAAAGATTAAATAAGAAAATGCACGAATCTCACTAAATTTCAGTTATTTTAATTTTGCAAACATAGGACCTGAGATGCAAAGCAGATAATTCACATAATATGAGGACAGGGATTTTCTGCTATTTTCAAGGTAGAGAGCAAGAAACAGTTCAGCTGCAAGAACCCTATGTGGTTCCTGTACTTGTTGATGCTGCTCTGCTCCAGGTCAGTGACCTTGTTGAGTGGACCCATTCATTTGTTCTAGATTTTTCTCTATAGAACCCCAGCTATGTAAGCTGGGACCCATGATAGAGCAGGCTAAGGAGCCTCCCCGCTCTGTCCCTGGTCACTCCCATCTCTTTTGAGCTTTCCTATGAACTGTGAGCACCAGGATCTAAAAGCCTCTGTAGGCATCAGAGGAGACACACCAGCCTGGATGGCAGTGAGGCAATTAGTCAGAGGACCTAGATTCCAATCATGGTTTTTGCCTCTGAAGTTATATGACCCTAGAGTCTGTGATACTTAACCTTTTGTTTACCTCTGACCTCAGCTTGACCATAAGGGTTATTGGGAAATTCACCACCATCCAAAAGGAATGTTTGGAAGGTTAATGACATAATTGTGCCTAATCCTGGTGATGAGGAGAGAGTAAATGTCTGCCTTTTGAAAATGCATAATAAATCTTCCAGGTAAATTACTTTTCCTTTATTGAGCTAAATATATCCTAAAGGGAAACCAACTGAAGACTTTTCAGTGTTGAAGTTTGTTCCCTTTAGTGGCCTGAGAGAGTTCCAGAGCTTCTAAAATAGGGCAAATATATTTCCGGCACAAGTGCAATTTTTGACATTAAAGGGCTCTGAGTTCCCTGCAGGAAGGTACCCCGTGCAATGATCTAGTTAGGTTAACATACAGCATTTTCCTTCTAGTCTCCACTACACCGGTTACCACACCTGTCCCCAGAACAGGGCTACTCAGATTTTCAGCTCATATTGTAGTTTTTTTTTAATTAAAGACTTCACAGACCATTTCCTCTACCTGATGTTGCTTTAGGATACCAAGATGAGTCAAAATTCTAGACTCCTAAAAGACTTCCCGTGTCTATAGGAAGGTACCATTTTAACTCATTAAAGTCTCATTTACCTGAGATAAAATTTTTATTTGGCTTGAAGACTGAGGAGAGAATGGAGGGTGGAACTGTGAGGATGGAGCATAGAGCTACCTGGGAGAGTGTAGGGACAATGGGGAGGAGGTCAACAAAGTTCTCCAAGATCCCCAGTATCAGCTGAATTTTCAGCAAAATTTTTACATAAAGAAGAAAACTAAGTACTCATGAGCATGCACTATTTTCTGAGTGCAATGCAAGGCATTTTCATAGACATTATTCTGGCTCAATCTTTGTACCAGTTTTCTGAAGGGTATTATTATCACCATTCTTCACTATTAGAAAAGAGAGGTTAAATCTTTAAGGTCACACAGCTTATAAATAAAAGCCAGGATTCAAATCCACATTAGTTTAGTAAGTCCATGCTCTTTTTCATAAACCCAGGTCCTTTTGTGAATAGCAAACCTCCCTCACCTTCTCTTCTTCTCAGTTACCTCCCCCTTTTGTGACTTTTGTAAGGATTTTGGAAAAGTCAGTTGTCCTAGGGCACGTGAGCATGTGAGAATGGAGGTAGCAAGCTTTTTGCAAACTTGACAGTAACCATCGCTGCAAATACCATTGTGCTTGAAGTTTGTAAAGTGCTTAGTATATGAATGCAGCCCTATTATTACCTAGTAATAGTGTGTATTATTATAATAGCATACAATTATTTAGCTTGGGTAAAATGAGAATGGTGTATATTTAAGATGTCATCCAGGTTCTATTTTTCTAGACCCTCTAAAAAGTAGTTTACTTTAATGAATTGCTTCATAATCTGTATCACATAGGAAGGTGATTTGCATTAAATCTCCACCTTAACATAGGAATTTCTTGTTTTCTAGTAATAGTCACCAAATTGAATTTGTTACCACTGAAGAGGCATTAAGCAAATATGTAGATACCATACAATTCTTGATATGAGATGTATCCATGGGAACCATTTCCCCCAACCAACTAAATGTCGTGTGTTTGAGGGAGGAAAAGTTACTCTGAGATGTGTCTACCCCCAGCTCCAGATTGCTGGGCAATAAGCCCAGGAACCAGGTGCTGGCACCCAGAGACTAGCAGCACCAGGCAAAGCTTTCCCGCTGCAGAGAGTTTATCAAGTAGCCCTGCTGGTGCAGAAAATACTAACTGTCTAGGCAACAAGTCTTCCGCTCTTTAACTAAACCTTTGACTTTTGGAGGATGTCTGTTCTTTCCCCTTTGTGCCCATTAGACTATTGATTAGAAGTTAATACATAGAGTGTCCCAAAAATGTATATACACTTTAACAGCTGATATTTTGAAAATAAAATGTATTTTAATAAAAACTGCCTTTATAATTATTCAACGTGTTTGTATACATTTTTGGGGGACAACCTATATATCATTCTGCATCTTCTTAGTGATGGTGGTTAAAACTTTTTGGTGGCAGGTAATTTTGAAATAATAAACCCAAATTAGCTTTTCATAAATTTCATGGTTCTGAAAAACTTATCATTTCTCTGACTCATCCTTTATCTGATGAACATATATTTATTGATCACCTGTAATGTCTTGAATTCTCTACATATATATAATATGGTATACAAGTAAAGTCAATATAATATACAAATGGGTTTAACACAAGGGAGCATGTGATCTATGATAGGTATCATATTACCAGCATAGGTAATTAAGCACAATAAAGTTTTGTTGCTTACACATGTGTGCCAGACTCAATCTAGATCAGTGATGGCGAACCTATGACACGCGTGTCAGAGGTGACATGCGAACTCATTTTTTTGGTTGATTTTTCTTTGTTAAATGGCATTTAAATATATAAAATAAATATCAAAAATATAAGTCTTTGTTTTACTATGGTTGCAAATATCAAAAAATTTCTATATGTGACACAGCACCAGAGTTAAGTTAGGGTTTTTCAAAATGCTGACACGCCGAGCTCAAAAGGTTCGCCATCACGGTGCTGTCCTCTCCTCTGTTTTTACTCTTTTTACTTATGCTCTCCCCTCTGTCTGAAGTGCCATGTCCCCTGCATGTCACCAGACTGACTCTTGCTCCTTTAAAAAGACTCAGCTCAGCCCCTACCCTCATTCCATCCCATCCCAGGCTAGGAGACTTCCCTGGAATCCCGAGTCCCTGCCTGAGTCACCGTCCCAGTACTTAACCCTTTGACTGGACTTGGTGATTTCTCCCACTACCAGGGGTGGGCAAACTTTTTGACTCGAGGGCCACAATGGGTTCTTAAACTGGACCGGAGGGCCGGAACAAAAGCATGGATGGAGTGTTTGTGTGAACTAATATAAATTCAAAGTAAACATCATTACATAAAAGGGTACAGTCTTTTTTTTTTTT